>NW_027507903.1:67545316-68057816 GCF_037356315.1 Lithobates pipiens
GGAATGATTTAGATCAAAGCATATCCATGTGTTAGAAAGGCCCACTCAAAGTCCAGACCTAAATCCAATTGAGAATCTGTGGCAAGAATTGAAAATTGTTGTTTACAGATGCCCTCCATCAAATCTGGCAGAGCTTGAGCTATTTTTCAAAGAATGGGCAAACATGTCACTCTCTAGATGTGCAAAGCTGGTAGAGACATCCCCAAATAACTTGCAGCTGTAATTGAAGCAAAAGATGGTTCTACAAATCATTGACTTGGGGGGGGGGGGGGTTGGATACAAATGCACACACCACACTTTTCACATATTTATTTGTAAAAGCTTTTGAAAACCATTTATCATTTTCCTTCCACTTCATAATTATGTACCACTTTGTGTTGGTCTATCACATAAAATCCCAATAAAATACATTTACGTTTTTGGTTTTAACATGACAAAAATGTTGACAATTTCAAGGGGTATAAATATTTTTCAAGGCACTGTATTTAGCCTGCCCATTGAAATTTTGACACATGGATATAAGAGGGCAAATAACTATAGGAGCATTGTGACACTATAGAAATCACAGATTTTATGTAGTTTATATATAAGCTCTACCAAAGGTCTTCAGCATTTAAAGCCACTTCAAATCCAGGTCAGGGCAAATCTTATGTAATTTTCATTGTGATCTGTTAACAATTCTTATATCTTTTAATGATATATTAACTTTCTTGTAACAAACTGTCCACTTGTGGCTTTAAGACCAAAAGTAAGCGCAAATTCTTTTACAAGGTCCCTTGCAATCTCTTTAGACCCAACATCTTATGTCCTGCTATACAACTAGTAGTTCCATTTAAGGAGGCCTGCATTTTCATTGATGGAAGCCAGGTGCAAAAAATATTTGCCAGTACACTAGCCATTGTGAGTTTCCTTCAACACCAGCTTTAATCAATGGGATTCAATTCACCATGGCTAGGTACACCAAGCTACTAACTGATGCCAAGAGGAAACAAGCATGAATATACATAAATGTAGATTCTCCCCAGCATGTCCAGTGAATTACACAATATTTTTAATAGCAGCATAACAGTTCTGAGAAATCTTTACATTCTTGCACGAGGTACCTTGTTCAGCCAAGTCAATTATCTGGAAGGCAGGGGAGATACAGATGTTAACCTTCAGCTGATCTCCCAGAATACTAGTGGAAAGAAATTAACTGTTTGTCCAGTCATGCTCATTGTAAACAGTTGCACAGCAAAGAAATTGCAATGAGAATCCTTACGTGCACATGTATGTGTGTATGAGAGACAAACACACACGCATACTAAACACATACATGTCAAGAGAATACAGAAATGCTACAGATGACCGATGATATGTATTGGACTTCATATAATATAAAGGTACAATAACTAAAATTGCAACCTTTAACCGAGACACTTTTTTGACTCTTGTGCGAGAGACAAGGTGAATGCATACATATTAATATGTTCACATTTAATGGGATGACTACACACAGTGGCAGTTTTAAATGAAAGCCCGTTTTTTTTTGTTTCAAGTATATTTAAATTCTTAGTACTGTATCAGGTTTTTGTAATTGCAAGGTAGCCCCAACTGTGCTACATGTCCACTTACTGTATCTCCAAACAAAAGAAGCAAAATGACCAGCACTTTCCTCTGTTTTGTTCATTACAAGCATAGTTTACAGTTCCCATGTCTTGGCAAAACCTATTGTTACCAAACTAAAGACCATTTCTTTGGTCTGTCATGTGGGGACTGGTTCGGCAAGCAAGCTTCTCTCTGCCTTAAAGGTTCTTTTACAACACAAAGTGTTATAACCATACACATTTTAAACAAGATGATGGGTATCAGTAGCTATATTTATTTAGATGTCTAACTGTTGTAGTATGTGGGGCAAATGAGGGTTTTGGTGGCACGTCAGGCTTTATGGAAGTTGTCCTCTTTATTCCCATACGAGGGAGAGTTCCATGTCCTGTATAGCTGCTTTGTCGTGATAAGGAAGTCTGTTGATGAACTATAACAGGTGTTCCTTGCATGTAGTCCATCCTTGGATTAGGACTTGGAGGCATATATCCGCCTCTATTAACACTAGGTTGTCTGGAAATCAAGACACCATTTGGTGAGTTCATAGTTTTGGGCATAGCTGATATTGAATGCCTCTGGGAAGAGTTTTTATGGTAACTTCTTTGTGATTCTAAAGATGACATTTGTCCATTTGGGGTAGAAGGCACATCCACCCGTTTTGTTGGGCTATTTCGTGGAAGAGTTGAAGAGGGGGAGTACAAGGATGCCTCCCTATTTGGAACTTTAGGTGGAATTTCAGACATGTTTCCCATAGTGTCAAGCATCAGTGTCTGATGTGGAGTCTGGTGGGTATTCTGGTGAGCTACTTGTATATCTGCCATCATAGCTTTGGGATTCCCTGCAGATTCATTCAGATGTTTTAGAAAGTCGTTCAGCGTATTTCTGGAATCCACAGAACGTCGATCCCTTTTGCTTGGCTGTTTAACCAAAGAATGCTCAAGGTTATGAAGCTTTTTGTCTGATTTGTGTGCATTGGAATTAGAAAAAGAAGTATTGTAATCATGGGTGGCATTTGGAAGAACAACTGCACTTGGGATTTGTCCATGAGCAAGAGGAGAGTGAGGGGGAGGGCTTGAAGGAAAAAACTGTGGACTTTTAAGAGGGGTTTCTTTACGTGAAATATTTAAATTATTTTGAGCTTTTTCCCACTGGTTTTTGATGGGCTGTAAGTTCTTTTGCTGAAGCACTGGTGTAGATTCAGGTGTTGGAAGTGCAGCTAGTTCAGGTGGCTGTCCTTGAACATCCATCATTATTACCTTGGTTTCACCACTGGGTGGAAGTTCCTTTCTACTAGTAAGTATATTAGTATAATGTTTAGGTGAATCGATGCTTTGTTGGTATTCCTTAACAGGGCTGTCAAACAAACCATTAAGTTTGGCAAAGCTTCCACTGGAGTCAGTACAGGATTGGGCAGACTCAGCATCCTTATGTATTTTTCTGTTTTTTCGTGCAAACATTTCCCGGTGGCAGTAGACAATAACTCCAGCAATGAAAGCTCCAAGAACAAATGCGGCCAGGACGCAAGTGATCAGAACATTCATATGCACCATTTGATTTGATTCTCCCGAGTGTACTTCCCACCTTACACCTGTAAAAATAAAAAAAATGCCAATTTTCAAGACATATCTTTGCAACTCACAATAAGTCAGGGGTCTTCAAAATAGTGACAGCTCATTAAACGTGTTTATCTAAAAAGGATCATTTGCATTCTGTTCACAGTCTCCCTTCTATTAAACCTTGTGTCAGTCAGGATGGAAAACAACTTGGAGAGGATAAATGATGAACGTAAAAATAAAATTAAGTGACAGCGACAACATACATATGGGCAATTACAGCTTGTGATAAGTATAGGGTGTTTACTGCAATATAGTATAAGAGGGAGTTTAAAGTTTACTTGGTTGGAATTCCTATGCATATCGTTTGTATTCCATGGCAGAACACAAAATAAGGCAAAATATGCAAAGGTATTTTAAGAAATGCTATAATTTTACGTTACAAATTGTGCTTGGACAGAGCCTTTTACACGCAAATTTCTGGCCAGTTTGGATTGTAATTTGTTCTACTTTCCTGTGTTAGGAAACCTGTGCTCAGAGCCATGTTTATTTATGCTAATAAGATTTTTACAGCTGTGATACGATTACACAGAGTCAAGGTCAGAAAAAGCACTGCACAATCACATAATAATTCTGATGGAAGTCAGAAGGTAAAAATAAATGTGTTCTTTCTTTGAGGCGCTTAACAAAAAAATGGTACAACATGCAAAATTATGAATGTATTAGAAATTTACCTACATTAATATTTTTTTGTGACCACTTCTACTGTATTTATATATTATAGAAAATAATATCGGTCAAGTGTATTTTTCACAGAACTCACCTCAGGCCATGGCTCCAGTGCATTCCTGGAAATTTAGAGGAAGGCCAAGATGCCAATTTAAGCATTGGACCTCAAGTTACCAAAGAAGACCTTCCCGGGGTGACTGGGAGTGGTTAAGGAATATGTAACAGCTGCTGGGAAAAGGTATTCAGTGGTAACCTGTGTAGGCAAAAACTAACATTTTAGACTGCCTCTGTTTCCCAGAACTGCTAATTGTGTGGAATTGTATCAAATATTGTGCTGGTTCATACAATAATACATACACATGCAGGTATAATATTCAACCATATTTTCTGCCATACTGCTTCGATAATATCAATCAGAATTTGGCAAGACCATTGTTTTGTCAGTAATATATTCTAGAGTAACTAACTTGTATAAAGAAAGAACGTAGTATTAGCACACCAGTAAAGAAATATTTGAGAAACACATACATTTGTACATTATACACCGAGAGTGATTTATAAACTGCTACATAACCATAAATGAATACAATATGCTTTAAACAGCTGGCTTTGAAGGGAACGTTGGTGTTAATTGCTTGTCACTATCAGAAAGGTAAGTCAGCAACCACAGACATACAAGAAGTTAAATTGCTCATACAAAGAAAAACTGAAGATAAATCCTGCAAATATGTTAAATCCAACTGGTTAGAACAGCTCCAACCTGAGTGCAATACCTTGATTTTGCTATTATAATGTTTAGGCAAAGAATTAGTACTAGAACCACAGAGAAAGCTGGATTCTGTTAGTGGGAAGGCCTTTGAACATTTAGCAAGAAATGCTCCGGGTTATCAAGATTTGCTGGCAGTGTAGAAAGGAAAAACAAAACATGCACACATAAATTACAACTGAAGAATGAACTCATTAAAAAGTAAACAAAGGAAAAAACAAAACAAAAAACAGACAATGCAAATAGTCTGTAATTTAAAAGACAGACAACTTAAGCAAGGCACTGAAAATAATTAAGTGAAGTATAAAAGCGATGCATATCTAAACTAAACCTATTTTGTGTTGAGTATGTAAAGTGGGAAATCCCACACTCAATGTTTTTTTACCAATTAAAATTTTCCAGAATGTATTCTTCCCTTTGACTTAACCTTATGTGCACCTCAAATAGCTTAAATTATGGGTGGCTAGTCAAATGTAATGCCCCAATAATTGCAAGAAAGATTATATTTAAAAATGGATAGAAAATTGGTTCATATCAGCCTGTGGCTTGAGCATTGCTTTTCTAAAGGGATGTCAACCATTAAAAGCAATAGGTTCCCATAATCTGTGCTGTATTGAATTTGAAAAATACATCCTTGCTGCCTTTTGAAACAAGAATATTTAAGGAACTGTGCAAGGAACTTATTTGCAGAGCTGGGAAATTATTTTAAATTAAGTAAGTCTCTTCCAGTTACCAGACTGCTTTTTAAGCTGTTGATGTAAGTTTTAAATCAATTAACTTCACATATTGGGACAGTTTTTTGGTACAATGACATGGCCATCTGTAGTTCCTTTGGATTTAATATAAAAAATAAGATGCCACAATGACGGAAGAGTGAAAACTCCTAATGTGGGCTAATTCTGAAGTTTTAGAAAATCATCATCTATTTTAAAGAAGAATCCTTTAGATATGGTACATATATTTCAGGATGTCATCAACTCAATAGCTATGTGATGTTACTCAGTAAAACAAAATAGCAAATAATAATAATAATGACATGTAATAAAACAAAATACCAAAAAAATAATGACATGTAATATTAAGAAACACAAAAAAATAACAAATGCATTGACAAATGCATTCAACATAAAAGAAACTAAAAGAAAAATAAAGATACACTGCCATTTCTGGGTGTAGACCTACCATGCAATCCTTACAGCATTTACATTCATCACTGTACAGTGTCCATGTTTTAAACATATAATAAGATGGCATCATGACCAACCCATCTAAGTGATATTTTTAGGTTGTTATAAAAGCCAGCAAAGCAAATAGAATACGGCCATGTACATAGATAAATGTAATCTGTAGGCGGGCAAGTCTCCACTCAGTCTTTAACATTCCCCTTGAAGGCCTTACCATTTGGGACACCTGTTAATGTATCAGTATAATCAGATGAGTTTGGGTCATCTTCTTGGACAAATTTCCGAGCACCAGTCATTCTGGGTTTCCAGGAACCAATCACTTTAGGGAGAATGACTGGACTACTTGTCATTGTGGTTACAGAAGTGGTAGGAACATCAATGTCTGTAGTAGCAAACAAATGTTTATTAAATTCTATTCTGAAACATACCTCTAAATATCGATCTATTTGAATGTTACGTTGCATAAGGAATAAATGGGTTTTCCACTTTCAGCAAAAAAGCAGACTATGTGGAAGATTTGTTAAGGTAATTGTAACCTACATCAACTGCAGTATATTTGATGTAGGGGAAGTCTGCCTATCATCTATCATCTGATTGGACACTGTTGTGGGTAAGCTGTAACATATGAAGGCAGCCAGAGGTTTTGGCTTAGAAGAAGGAAGACACATCTACTGCAGAATTCGGAGACAGGAATTAACCATTGTTCCTTGTATCAATGAGAACTAAACAACTATGAATGTTCTACCGGCCCCAGAGTAACACTGACCAATCGGGGTCTTATGGCTCCCACCATTAGATATTTTCCCTTCTTCCTAAAAGTGGAAATTATTGGAGTATGCTTTAATGTAAACATTGAGACTTTGACATATACTCTTAGACTTTAATCGGTTACATTTTACATAACTAGAACAAGACATAACGCTGAGTAATACATTTTAATAAAAGTGCAGTCAAATATAAAGATGTAGAATGAATCATGTGACCATCATCTATAACCAATAGATGAAAAACACATTCTGACAAATGTATGAAGAGCCATAATGAAAGCTGGCTGGCTTTCATGCTGTGGAAATGTCACATACTAATTAGACTTTTAGTAAAAGATTTGACGTATCCATCAATAACGGGCAACTGGGTAACATGCGACCACACATAGGTGAATTAATTATCTTCAAAAAAATACAAACAAAAAGGACAGATATCCATCCTTGCAATTAGTGAGTGCATGAAGTTGAAGCACAAAAATGATGCCAACTGCAAAAGGAAGGGAGGAAGGGTAGGGTAGGGTCGGGCATAAGAGCAGAAAATGCTGAACCAAAAGAAAAGGCAGTTAATTTTAGATAAAATTAATAAAACTAACCAGATGTTGGATCGCCAAATATTTTGTAATCTGGTGTAGTTGTAGTAGACAATTTTTCTAAAATTAAAGGAACAGGTCATCAGTAAGACGAAATTAAAGGAAACAAAAATGTTACATAAGTTTGACAAAAAAAAAAAAGCAAAAAAAAAAAAAAATGTATTTTTAATTTCTTTTTTGGTATGTCCTGAGGCAGTTGCACATAGCCCAAAAATAATATACAAAGAAAAAAAAACACATTTCACATCGTGTTTTCATCAACTGCAAGGCAGCTAAGCCCATGAAAAAAAATAAGTTAAGATTGAAAGGTGGTATGCGCATTATGAGTGCACGCTGTATTCTACTCTACAAAGCACAAATTAAAAGACTCTAATGAGATTAGTAAAGGCCTGGTTCTTACCATGGCAGTCTCCAAGCTGTGCCGTGTTACCATGTTCCACATCCTGCTCATAACCAAAACTGTGTAATGAAAAAAAACACACATTAGATTTACTGCAGAATACTACCAGAGCAAGCAAAGCTCTGTTTTACACGTATAACAAAAAAAAAATACATCTGAACAGCAAGTTCTAACAAGACAAAATGTATTGTGTATACATAGAAAGCCAATTTATGCTTGTTTGTACAGGAGAATTGTTCCGTGATAATTAATAGGATTCTCCAGAGGAGCAATACTTCACCTCCCAACTGGATTCAAAGCAGATATTACAATTCTCAAAAGGATTAATGTTTTCTGTCTCCTAAGTATTACGTTTGAAATACCAAATAAAATACACAGTAATTTCTGTCACTAAACAAAAATTATTTTATTCTCACTGAAGTCATACTGATAGAAAGAAGAAATGCATACTCCTAATAAAACGGTTTAGAACCTCTAGTAAACTGAAATCTATCAGCACATTTAGCAGTTAGAGGGTGATTACACTTACAACATGCCAGGCTTGACTCTGCCACAGGTTTCATGGTTTAGCCAACCGCAATAAGGATCCCTTGAACTGATGCAAGACCTGTAGATTAACGAGAAAGCATTTGTCAGGCACATTTATGCTTTATTTTGATCAACTTGCAACCGCTCAAATTAAAATACAATAACCATACATACTTTTTGCATGAGCCATATCGCTCACATCGGCTTAGAGGCAGACGAACAATGCATCCTGAAAAAGCTACAAATATGGCATGGTGGTCTTTATCCATTTGCAGGGACAAGACCTTTCGGTCTTCGTCATTGCCTCCATAACATCTGTAGAAGTAATATGGATAGGAATGAAATGATTGAAGTCATTCATTTGTATACACAACCTTAGGTTCAAATGTGCATGTAAAGAAAAAAAAAAAACTAAAACTAAAAATAATAATTGGACCTTGTGTGTAAAAACTTAAAGCCCTAAACTTGTCTCCCATTCTCCCATATTGCTCTAAGAACAAGAAAGAGAAAAACGGGTTGCTGGTAAGTCATAGCAACTAATCATAAATCATTTTTGGATCTAATGAGTACTTACAATTTCAGCTTATTATCTTTACTATTCCAGGTTTATGTTTAATAAGCATTTTTATGTTAAAAGCACAATTTTCCAATTGGCAAAAGAAGTGTGCATTTGTATAGGAGAGCGACTTGCAAGTGCAATCAATACATTTGTTTTGTACAAGGTAATGCTTACTTTGCACGGTTGTAAGCATCAATTTCTTCCAGTAATACACTGTCATTCAGAGAAAATGGATTAGTCTTGGCCAAGATCTTTAGAACAATCCCAGCTTCTGAGCCCACAAATATAACTGTGTAGTTAAGGTAGGGGCCAGCGAGATGGTCAACTGCAACAGCTGTTAATCTGTACCTGAAATAAATAGAAGAGAATGTTTAAATCAATTTTTTTCATACTTTTGTGACAAAGGATGCTAATACAGTGGATTTTCATGACTTGTGATTACAGTATATATGTATTAAAATACATAAGAAATTTTGGGTGTGGACTGTGCCCACACACATTACCAGTGGGCTTTCTGTATCTATACACAGGGGAATCTGATAGTTTAAAGGGAGTCAGTGATTTTTCCATTCATAGTGAAATAACAGTTCGGTTTAGTAGCTGAACCCAACTATTTCTGCTAATTAGCTTCACCGCCACCCTGTTTGATCCCTAGAGCTCAGTGAAATACCCACCAGATTTAGCCGATCACTAGGTCTGTGAGCTCCCTTCTGACCAGGCTAATTAGGTGTTGGGGAAGGCAGGTAATGAACACTGACAGAGCTTGGCTGTGAAGAAAACCTGTTCTTTTGACTTAAATATGCTAATATAATGCAAAGTTAAGGGTGTTCTTTCAGAAAAGGTAGGAAAATGTTCTCTACCCATCTCTGTTTTCAATCTTCCAGAGTATGCATATTTTAAATCATTTACCATTGTTAGATGCATACATGATCTAGGTCTAAAAATGTACAAACGAAAAATCCCAACTAGTTAAGTTATATGATAACCATGCAGCGATATGGCCTTTGCGCATTCACATATACAGTCATAAAGCCACTCTTGTATAATTATCTTTAGCCAGGGGCTGATAGCAACCTTTTCGGAAGTAATGAGGATTGTTTTTCTTTTTCTGAGCAACATTTTGTTGAAATAATACAATAACTTTTTTTTTTTTAAATAACAGAAATATTATTAATTTTGACCCAGCTTTGTCAGATGTGCTCAGACTGAAAGCCAGGGGCCTGTGAAATGTCAGTTGTGTGGTTCACAAACTTGTTGATTAGAGACACTGGGCTTTAACCACTTCACGCCTGTGCTATAGCCAAATGATGGCTACAGCGTGGGCTTACTTTGCCGGGAAGCAGTGGTTAAGTTCAACCTTATGTTCAACAGTGCTTCAGCAGACATTTTAAAGGACAGTCTCTTATGGGAGGTGATCACCCCTGCAATTTAGAGCCAGGCTGCCACTAAGGTCTACACTTAAAAAAAGAGCCCCGCATAATAGCTTGTATTGCATTCTGCCCCCACACGGGCAGAATGTCGGGAGACATTTGCCAGTACAAAGAATACCGGCCAACATTCTGCCTCTGCATATGTCAGTCTGGCTGGTTTCTGTCAGACGTGCATGCTGGAAAACCAGCTGCCGACTGACTCCTGATCAGCGCTCTCAGCCAATGGCTCCCCTGTCATAACACAACAGCTAAGCGGGGGAGATCGTTGGACTAACTTTGCATGGTTAATATAGCAGGTCCCGACCGGAGCTGACATTTTTTTTGTGCAACCCGTGGGGTTGCACAAAAAAAACAACTGTATTGTGTACCCGGCTTAAATCCTACATTGGGCAGCCCTGTTTATTTTGAATAGATTACAAAGAACACGGACCTCCCCTCATCTTTCTCCTCACCTCCTTGGGCACAGCCAGGAAGCTATCAGCAAATCATCAAGATATCTGTCAAACACAGCCAGTATTTTTTAAACAGATATACCAAAACATTTTCAATGGTATATTTAGTAGATCAAAAGGGAGCCAAAAAGAGAAAGGCATTGTTAAGATTTACATACACTTTAAAGTAAAGCTGGTTATACATATTAAATTTCCATTGTGCAAATCATTGCGATACATGATTGTTAGTAGACATGGATAATGGATATTGTATGGTAGATTTAATAGACATTGTATGGCTAGCTTTACTTTTAAAAAGAAGACGAACCAACTGAACCCTTTATCTGGTTATACCCCTTATTAGTGATATACGTGTGACAATGGAAATGTAATATAATACACATTGGGATTGATTTACTAAAGGCAAATCCACTGTGCACTACAAGTGCACTTGGAAGTGCAATCGCTGTAGATCTAAGAGGAAGATCTGAAATTGGGGGAAAGCTCTGCTGATCATCCAATCATCTGCAAGCAAAAATTGTGTTTTTTATTTTCCTTGCATATCCCTCTCAGATCTACAACAACTGCACTTTACAAATAAGTACATTGTGGGATTAATTTAATAAAGTAATATAAGCTGTTAACTTTGCAAGGGAATTTTCCCCAGAACTTGTTGAATGTGGTAAAGCTTCACTTTGCAAAAAAAATACCCAGTGAAGTGCAAAGGAAAAAAAAAAAGTTTGCTTGTATATGATTGGAGGATAGACATCAGCAGAGCTTTGCCTTGCAAAGTCAGCAGCCTACTTGCCTTTAGTAAGTCAACCCTTGTGAGTCTCAATAGCTTGGTATGCCATTTTAATTTTAACATACTTACCCAGTATTGAGCTTTTCAATGCACTGAAATGTAATGTGTCCATATACTGTATATTAGTTAAACATACTATCTAAACATTAATTTGCTCAAGTAATGCATATTGTCTGTAGGGGAAAAGTCTGTAGTATGTCTAACAATGGGCTTTTTGATAAATAAGCACAAGCCATTGTCAGATTGTGGTCATCGTTCATGCTCTTCAGTATTTAAAAACATTGCATGCTATCCAGAATGAAGTTGATGTTGGATATCATACCTGACACGAGTTTTTGTGAACCAAGGCTCTTCGCTGATAGAAGGGACTGCAGAGTCCATCAAGGGATGGGACTTGATAAAAGCCAGAGTTTCATCTGGAAATTCAGTGGAAGACCTATAACCTTCAGCAAAGCCATGTCTTGCACAGCAACCAGGCCTAAAACAAAGAGAAAATACGGCCTCAATAAAACCTTCACCACAATTCGTCATGACTTTAAAAGCCAATGCTTCATTAATTCACTAAATGGAACACGCCTGTATTTAAGTTTATGTTTTTTTTGTTTTTTGTTTTTTAAAGCAATCCCCATACCTTGGTTTTGGTACTTTGTCTTCAGGTACAGCTGTCCAAACAGAGTCTGGAGTCTTTTGTTCTTTAAATCTTGCTCTGAATGCCTTCTCAATGTCATCCATCGTAAAAGCGCAAACTGCTGACCCTGGTATACTAAACAGCAGAAAAGGAGAGAAAATAATAATTTTGGTGTTCACAATAGAATAGAAGCAATTGTAAAGCAAAGACGAAAGTGAAGGTCTCCGTTTGATGTCAGATTATGCTTCTCTTTACCTATTAAGCTGTGTAGTAAACACTCCGACAACAGTGGGAATTCCATTGATTTCTATTATGTCAGTTATAGACTGTAGAACATCAAAGTAGAAGAAAGAATCCCCTGGAACAGAGCAGTTGAGTCTTGCCTTTACAAATGATGTCCAGTGTTTCTCCAGGACTCTCTGTGATCCTCCTAGGTCATTTTTACATATGCGGGCTACACGGGAGTGTACAGCCTGTGAAAAATTAGTAAAGCATTGATTAATAGGAAATAGAAGTGGCCATCATCAAGAAAAAGCTGCCAAAGGATTCTGAATAAGATTTTTACTTTAATCAAACAAAGAAATGATATGGGTTGTTGCTCTAACAACAACCACTTACTACACTGAAGCCACTAGACCTGCTTCTAAAAAGAAGGACTCTACAATCCCTGGAGATTGACACCTTACTTAGCCCTACTTGATACAGGGGGCCCACTAGGTATGGTTGTGTATTTACTTTACAGCGCTGACTTTTCTGTTCTCACACGACAGGGCTGTCACCCACAATGTTTCGGGATATGCGGGCAGTAGACCCACCAGGACCCCCACAGCAATACCCTTTTTGTCCTGTAAACGCTAAAGAGAGAGATATCTAGGTTGCACTATCTAGGTTTCCTAGTGTGAACCTGATAAATTGGCTATACAGGCATACCCTACTTTTAAGTACACACACACACACAATGGGGTTTATTTACTAAAGCTGAAAAGTGCAAAATCAGGCTCCCTTCTTCATAGAAACCGATGAGCTTCTAACCCCAGCTTGTTCAATTAAACTTTGGTAATAAAACCTGGCAGCTCATTGGTTTCTATGCAGAAGGGAGCCTGGTTTTGCACTTTTCAGCTTTAGTAAATAAACCTCATTGTGTACTTAAAAGTGGGGTATGCCTGTATATATATTTTCTTTTGTTACTTTCCTTTTTTTTCTGGTTTCCTTTCATTCGGTAAAGCCCTGTACACACTATCAGTTTTTCTGCTGAGTTTTTCCTTCAGATTTTTCAAAACCATATAATATGAGGTCAAACCTTAGGAGTTTCAATTTGTATGCAATCAGGCAGGTCCTTGCACTACATGGTTTTGGTAAACCTGAAGGAAAAACTCAGCAGAAAAACTGATAGTGTGTATGGGGCTTTAGAGGCCCTTGATCTATTGATGAGTAGCCAGGCCCTCTGCTTTGGTTGTGGGGCTCTCCTCGTACACCTCCGTTGGAGGTTCCACTCGCACCTGCAATTTGTCCTGGTAAGGCTTGATGTACAGGGTGGCTTTTTTCACTCTTGCCTGAGGTTTGCAGGCAATTCCTGTGTACTAGTTAAATGATTGCTATTTCATGCTTCCTATTACAGACATTACCTTTGTACACTTACACGCAATGTCATGAATGCTTGTCAGCCATGCAACTCTTCTAATACTGCCTATGGTCATTGGAATTGCTTGTTATATGTTGACTGTAATTTGGGCACTATGTAAACTTTTTGTTTGTATTTTTCATATATATTGCAGGGCCTTTTTTCCCTGCTGGGCTGTGGTTCATATTGTTTTTTTTTTTTCTGAAAAATCATAATAAAATCTGGATTATACAAAAAAAATGCACTCTACAAACACATTGATCCTGAAAACAGTAGTACGGGGCTCTTCTTGTGCTTTTTGTGCAGTTATAGGTCAAAGAAAATGTTTACAAGACTACTCCTAGAAGAATGAAAATTCTCTTTTGGTCTTGTGTGGCAAGGCTTTTTCATGAACCCTGTGAAGTGAATGCTATTTAAATAAGGCTTTTACTGCTGAAAGAACAGATAATAAAGACATATAAAAGCCCTTCTCTTCCCAGTTTATAGAAGCTTGCACTTGTTGGGTTTAAGCAAGAGCTCCAGTTTATCTGAGTTAGTTACTGAAAGAAAGCAGACCGTATTTAACTGCAGTTTGATGTCCATTTTAATGCACCGTTGAGCACAGCCCGTAACATTCACGCAGATCCCCCACCTTTTGTGAAGTCTTTAATTAACCATGCGTAAATGGTTAAATAATTTACAGTTGAATGTCTATAATGCAGCCAAAGTATCATAAACTGCATTTGTGTGATTTAAATATTTAACATTTGGGAGGCACAATGGAACCTCTGTTGAAATGTAAACATATTTATACATTTAATCCATGCCAAAAACAAAGCAGTGTCCTAATCAGAGTTGCTCAACATCCTGCCAGCCATTTTGCTCTTGGAAAAATCCATGTATTCTCCGTAATATTATTTCCTTTACTCTGTAAAGACTAATCAAACTGTAATGCACCTGGGCCATACAATGTACATCAGTCTTTTTAGGTCAGGTAAAGTCCAGCTTTGAAGATTAATTAGAGAAAAGATTGAATCAAATATAATTTTAACAGAAACTGTGGTTAAGAAGCAGATGAAAATGAACAGCTCCGGGGCTAATGGATATTTACATAATAGCAGGGAGATGTATCAAGTGCTGGCTTGTTGTAAGAAGCAGGCTAGGTTTTTAGTATTTGCAAATGGAAAAGCAGCTTAACCTCGAAACACAGAAATTATTTTTTGCTCAACTGTGACTAGTAAAGTTGAATGTGCATGAATGTGTGTCATAGACTAGATACCATTTTGTATTACTACTTTATACAGTCAGTGCATTCATTTATGCTCTGTGGCTATTTCCACTCTATTCTATGACCATATTGGACCATAGACATTTATGATATAGACAGAACAGCATTACGACCCACACCCCAAACTACTGTAATGCAAGGATCCGGGGATCTGACACAAGGGTAGGAAACAAAGACCATTACATGTATAACTACATGAATCTATCTTTATATTAGTCTTCTGTAATCCCCCGCACAAGACTGAAAAGGGCAGCAACAGAATAGTTAGCCAAATCAGCTGCCATCAACAGTATTGCCCTTCCAACTAGTGATGACCCCATTAGTATACTCCCCTCTACATTGTACAGTCATAGGCTAGGGCAATGTTTCTCAGCCTTTTTTCAGTCAAGGTAGTCAATGTTGAGGCAACCTATTTTAAAATGTAAAACAAAACATGTGGGCCACTGAATAATAGAGAGGATTTATTCCTTCACCTTTGCAAACCAGTGCCAACTACTATACTAGCCTAGGTCTCTTCACCCTCAGTTTCTCTACTGCTCTCTGCAAATGTGATTCCAGTACTGAGACAGGGGCAGTGGATATATAACAAGGATGCTGTGCAGGCACCCAAAGTTATCCATTTCAAACCAATGACATCATTGGTTTATAGGATGCCAGTGCCTGGTCCACACTGTGACCAAGGTTATAATGATGCACATTAAAAACCTGTGGCTTTGTGTAACAAAAAAAGCAGGCTTGATTTATTTACTGGCTTGTTGACCCATTTTGGGACAATTTTTTGGCTTTTTGCCAAGGCACCCTGGTTGAAAAAGGCTGGGCTAGAGCATGCTAAGACCAAGCTTTATTGGTTAATTGCAGTGTTTCTTTCAGCGATGTCTAGGAACTATATTGCTCTGTCTAGACTACAAGACTATGTATAATATTTTCATTGTACACGTTCCTTAAAAAGGCATGAAGTAAATGGGTGCTGCACCAATTGCCAGTTGGAAACTGGTACCATAAGCTAAAGTATCTCTTGCTAGAATCATTGAAATAGTGTCCAAGTGTGTATTCAGTGATCACATTAGTTATGAGGAAAGGTTGCAAGCACTGAACTTATTCTCTCTGGAGAAGAGATGCTTGAGAGGGAATATGATTTCAATTTATAAATACCGTACTGGTGACCCCACAATAGGGATAAAACTTTTCTGCGGAAGGAAGTTTAACAAGACACAGGCCACTCATGAAAATGAGAAGAAAAGAGGTTTAACCTTAAACTACATAGAGGGTTCTTAACTGTAAGAACATCAAGGATGTGGAATTCCCTTCCGCAAACGGTGGTCTCAATAGTTTAAAAAGACTATTAGATAAGCACTTGAACGACCACAACATACAGGGATATACAATGTAATACTGACATATATTCACACATATAGGACTTGATGGACTTGTGTCTTTTTTCAACCTCACCTACTATGTAACTACATGTAACATCCAACTCCAAAACATTGCACTTTACCACGGTTATATGATCACAAAATAAATGCTTGGACATTATTTTAATGATTCTTGGTGTGCTGCCAATATACATTATACTTTAGAGGACCAGACTGGCACAAAATACAATTCAAATATAGTATGTGTGTATAAACTCTGGGTTTAGCAGTCTGCCTGAAGTTTGCCTTTAAAATGTACAGAAATATAATAATATAAAAATATACAGTATGAGATTCCTTTGAATGACACAATTTCAAATCACTGGAACACCCCCAATTCAATGCTTACCTTGCCCAAATTGTTATGCTCCACAGCAATCTCCCGAAAAAAGAAGTAAATGTAACTGCCGTACTCTATTGCATGCAGAAAATGTGGCTCTGGAAATGCAGGGAGACAAAATTATGTATATTATCCAAACTACTTAAGAAAAGGCAAAATGCAGCTCTAATTCAAAAAGTTAACATAAGATTACATATTCCTGACCTGAGGTAGAAATATAGGTGGATTCTATCTTAATTGATTTTGCAGCCTTTAATGCTGTCTAATGGAGTGTAAAAGGGCCTCAAAGGATTTATATTACAGCTTTTTTTTTAAACAGTGGAATCAATCATGAACTATTTTGCAAACGAGGAAAAATATGCATTTAGAGTAAGGGCCTTGATGTATCAGCATGTAACATTTAGTTTCATCATACAGCTGTGTCATGCCTAAAAGGATCCAGGGTAGTTAATATGCATCGTATTTCTCAGAAATACTATTAAACTGAGTCACGCTTCATTCCCATATCAAGTAGGTGTCTGATCTCTATGTCATTAATAACTGCCAGGTCTTGAGTACCTTTTAGCCACTTGGAGTCATATTTAATTGTCCTCAGAGCAAATCCATCCCCCATGCTCCGATAGATCACGGCGTCACTGGCTTGGAAGTCTGCCATGGTAGCCGAGTATAACTTCCCATCTAAAAGAAAAAGAGAGAGCAAAACTCCTGGTGAGATGAGCCAGTTGAAAATAAAGCACTGTAGTGAACAACAATTAATTATCTTCAGTAAATGAATTACATAAAGTACGTTCCTAAACCATCTACTTGAACCTGGATTGTATACAGAGAAAAAACACTTTGTTCAGTAAAACTAAAACTACAAAAGCTTTAAAGCATTGTTACATAAATCATGAATACAAAAAATACAAAAGTGAGGCTTGTAACAAAAAAGGTTCAGCAAGATAAGGTTCAAGTAATTTAATGTTTACATGTACTTAATAATATAGTACAGCACTGGCTACCCATAGGAGTAAAAACCCTCCCTCCTGACTTTCTCAAGCTAATTCCTTGAATTAAAGACAATAAAAACTTTGTGCTAAATATATTAAATAATAATAATATATCAAATAATTCAAAGACTTGCCAGCAGCAATGTGAATGTGAGCCAGCGGCATCCATAAATCGAGATTGGCCGGTGATCCCTTACCATCATGCATGCTGCTTGCACCGGGTGCCAGGCTTAAGGCACCTAAAAATGTGAGTGTACAGACATTTTTTTACTTTCATCTTTTAAAATAAACCAAGGGAGGCTCACTATGGGAGCCTCCCTCTGTTTCTTTCTCCCCACGTATGGAGGACTAGTCTGAGTGTAGCGGATCTGGAGTATACCATCTAGTGGTCTCATTATCCCCACAAAGCGAAAGTGACCACTCTAGGGATAGATGGTCATATCCATTGGGGCACCTGTGTCTACACACCGAATCAGAGCACTGTTTTTTAATCAACGCACAAGCACTTTTTATTTCACACTGAAGTGGGACTGGGACTGTTATCACATTAATATAATTCATCACTGTATCATACTGTGTTTTTTTTTTTGTACTTATTACACTGTATTGCTGAGCGCGGTGTTCATCCTTTTTTTTTTTTTTTTTTTTTTTTAATTCCTTGAATTCCCATGATATCCAGATTCCTTCTCTGTTCTATAAATATAAATGACTTTAATGAACAAAAACGTTCATTAAAGGATATTTGCACCTTTTTCATAATAAAATTCTGCCCACTACTTCTCTCCTTACATCTAGCAGATTGGTACGAACGTATACTGACATACATATATGTACAGCGACAGACTTTGATTTACAGGGAAGGGCAGCAAAAGGCAAACAACCTAAAATAATTTTAAAGTGAAACTATGCTCGATCAGTAAATTAAAAGTTGTGCCCACTTTGAGGAGTTCAATCCATTTCCAAGAAAATGCAAGGCCAGAGCTTACCGGAAACGTTGCCAGCTATCAGATTATTCAAGCCGAATAAATATTCTGACTACTGAATGCACTATTATATATTGTAATCATTACTTTCACAAGGCTATATTTAATTCAGTAAAGTATAATTTACAATAAAACTCCTCTAAAATTATGATATCAAACAAACACATCTGTCATAAATAAGCAAGCCAAAGTTTCTTACCAGCAAAAAGAGCCACATTGGTTTGTCTAGCGTCAAATGGGCACCTTGCCAAGCCACTAATTTCTTCCCCATCATATTCTAAAGTACTTAACTGCAAAAGTTAAGCAACAAAACACAGCAGTGAGTCCATGAAGAAAAAAAATTAGCACAAGAATATTTACTAAAATAAAAAAAAACATGTCATATTCAGGCTACATTCACATGGGTGGTGACTGGTGAGAATCAAAGATTTTCATTGGCAAAGCTATGCACTGTACAGTGCAAATCAATGGCCGGCATGGCTGCTGTTCATTCGAATAGAGCTTCTGACCAACCCTGCATGATGAGTGTGCATCCAGGGCAATGTTCCTGGCCAATCGACAGCTAATCAGCAGGTTTGTATGTGTTTAGCCATCTCTGAACACAGCAAACTCTCTGTACCAGGCACCCATGTTAATGGGGATTAACTGAAACATCATATATATTATTGTACTGCTTTATCCATTTATTATAAATGCGCTGTCTCTTTATTTTATTCACAAGGGCATTTGATTTTTCATACATAGAATACACTTATCTTTATTGTGGTAAATTTATATGTAATGATTAGAGGTCTACACAGTGGATAAGAATATTTTCTAGAACCAATAATGCTCAAACTATCCCTAGTAGTCAGCACCACTCACCTTGTCATCATACCATAAGGCCTATCCTACCATGATAAAAAAAAAAACTAGTAAACCCAAAAATAACCATGCAATTTATATCTATACTACAGGAGGTGGAAGTACTAAGAAGATAGTTGGGCTTTTGTCTCCTTGTAAACGACACATAGGTCTGTCTTAAGAATTCCCAGTAAGTAGTTTTACCTCTATTGGCCCAAAATAATAAATCTGCACTCGGCTGAACCCTTAAAGTGTAATGTGTATTGGGGAACATGAAAGATTAGGAATAATCTCTTACCCTGTAATATCTGCACATGGGATTGAAGGCGTTTGTACCACAGACAAAGATCATCTCGTCATTTCTTGGAACAAAAACCTTGATGTAGTTATGGCATTCATCCTGAATCACAAATACATAAAAAACGTTAGAAGTCTTAAGCTTCCTCTCTCTATCAACGTCATCTTTTGATGTCTAGCCTTCAATAGGTTAGTCTGGAAATACCTTGTGTTTGCCTTTCATTGCACAATTCTTTCGGTCTGCTTGCCCCGATCTCCACGTCAACTTCTGAAGAAGCAAAACAAGCATATAGAAATGTAAATGGAATTGTCTCCTCTCCTTCGCTTTTAAAATGTCCTCCTATAACAGGCTCACTTACTCTGCTTGGTGTAATTTCAGTCTTGTGCACTTCATTTAAATTTACGGCATAAACTTGATCTCTGTGGAAGACGAAAAAACAGCACACTTTAGGAAATGGAGAGCCAGCAAGAGATTTATCCATGCATAGCATGACAAGTGTGTTGTTAAGGCCCTTGACAGACAATGCATATGTTCTGCCTTCCAGACATATTTCTTTGTCTGAGTGAAGGAGAGGTAACTGCTGGGTTACATTTTCAATGTTTAAAAAGAGTATCGCTTTCATTGTTTTTTGCATGTGATAGAGCAATCTAGCGTTCTAGCTCCATCTGTTTATAAAAGTGGGCCAGTCGTT
Organism: Lithobates pipiens; assembly: GCF_037356315.1. Classification (NCBI taxonomy): domain Eukaryota; kingdom Metazoa; phylum Chordata; class Amphibia; order Anura; family Ranidae; genus Lithobates; species Lithobates pipiens. Next base: position 67,565,718 of record NW_027507903.1, read on the forward strand.
GTCTTAGTGAGCTCTTGTTGAGCAAACATCTATCTGCAGAGACTCTTTAATCATAGTTCTTATGCAGGTATTTCCAACAAAAGGGATCATCAGGTTTTACCCAAGAGACAATTGGGTTTGGCTATAGTATTTCACCATAATATTTATGAGAAATATTCTGTCTAATGTGCTAACTTTTCAGAACCATTTCACAGTTTAATAAAAAGAGTACAATTAGCACTAAATATTCACAATGAACCTCATTTATGGAAACTGTAGAAAGGAAAATCAATTACAACTAATCACGCATAAACTGCTTTTTATTTTGGTCTACTACTGTCATTTATCTAGTGGTATAGAACTGAATGAGGTCTTGTATTTTTAAACTCTTATGCCACGTACACACAACCGGACTTTCCGGCAGACTAGATCCAGCAGAATCAGGGAAGACCGTCGGACCTAGTCTGACAGAAAGTCTGGTCGTGTGTACTCAGCATAAGGCTGGGCATGCAATGAGCGAATTTCTTTATTGCTGCAACATCAGGGAATCCCCATCTGCCAGGTCAATGTCTTCGGGGGGGGGGGGCATTATTATTGTTAGTGGCTATATGAGCCACTAGAGATAATCACATGAGCATCCGACAGGCTGGTTGTATCCAGGTTGGGTACATTTAGCCTGCTCATTACTGTTTTGAATCTCAGACAGTTCTGAGATGTGAGATTCGAATTGTGTATGGCCAGCCTTAAAGTTCAGAAATACTGTTGAAATTATGAAACAGTAACAGTTTCAAACAGTAACGGCACACAATAGATTGAGGGTATAAAGGAACAAGAACAAAGAAGTGTTAATACATATCAGTTATAGCAGGGCAATCATGTGTAGGGCAGAAATTAATATTGCCAATGAACATCTGACAAACAACGAGGGGACTCTGTACAACCAGTATTTTAGAATCTACCCTGTGGTGACCAAGTGTAATATAAAGTAATGATAAAGAACCTTATGTGATATCCTTTCAAATTGAAGCATTGACTGGGTGCCAAACATTCATATGTTTGAAGCTTAAAGTGGAAGTAAACCCCCCTATTGTTTTCAGCAAAGGAAGCTGCCATCTTGGCGTCTGTTTGATCTTCAACTGCCATGATGCTGCACATGTGATCAGTTGTGACACCAGCCATTGGATGATTTAACAGTTTGGTTGAGATCACATCCAATGTGACGGTTACATTCCTGACATGTGCCGGAAATGTAACTGTTTTTTGAAACTATTAAATCAATGGGTTTACTTCCGCTTTAATGTGGTAGTAAACTCCGCTTTTTATCTTGTACCTACTGGTAAGCCTATGATAAGGCTAAACTGTAGGTATAGTGAATATCTACTAAACATGCACCATTTAGGAGATATTTACATATGTAGCAACAGGGTGACATCACCGGCGCACATGCACTGTGCTCTAAATGAACGGCATGCCATCAACTGAGCAAGCTTGCGCAGGAGTGACAGCATCGTGGCTTGGCCATTCAAATGGCTGGAGCCTGTGAATTCAGAAGGAAGACAGGGGGAAGATGGAGTCCCTGTCACCGGTGGCAGGGTGCCACTGGAGGGATCCGGGGTATAGGCAAGTCTGCTGTAATGTGCTAGTATGTGATACATGTTAACACGTTAAGACATGAGCCTATGGGGAACCAGTTCAGCCTATCAATTATACAAGCATTTTAGAGTTTGGTTCATGCCAATGCATTACCTTTATTTTATCTGCCTCAACATACCGGAAATTGTGCATAGCAGTTTTTTTAGAGCAATGCACCACAGCACCCAAAGCAAGTGCACTAAAGTGCTTTGGGGTGCTATTCAAAACACATGGCATTGCAATGTACAGCAGTGATACACCTTGCCTGCTCATGGTAATGTCAACATGCACATTTTATCACTTTTAGCACAAAAGCACCAGTGTGTACTGGCCCAAGGCGGCAAACTAGCAACTCTGTATCAGCTACAAATGTCTCAGATTATATTCTCTGGACTACAATAATATTTCTTCTGTAGCCAAATACGTAAATAAGTACATGTCTTTGCAGCTACACATTGCTGGTGTCCTATGATCAGTAGCAGCTGCATAGATAGCGAGTGAAACTGCACATGCTGCAAAAAGTCAATTGCTCGATAACAGAGTTACAAATGGCTGGAATCGCTACACCACAGACCTTTCATTAACTGCAATTGGATTTTTTTATTTATTTTTTTAAGTGGAAGAACATCAATTCTGTAGCTGCTTAATATCCTTCCTGTGACCTAGCCCTTAGAAGCAAGAAAGAACATGAATTAAATGCTAAAAATTAAACTGCTTTATGCTGCCCCAGAGCATAGCAACTCCCTAGGCATATGACAACTTTTTAATATGATATAGACCTGACTGTAGTCATTCTCGTTTATTCATGCTGTTGTTGCATGCTTTATTAGAGCGTCTTAAGCAGTAACTAAAAGAGCTACAATCCAAAGAAATATTTTCCCTTTCTTGTCATTCTTGTGATAAGCTTTGTATGGTAGAAGCCAGCGAAGGCAGGCTGGAACACAGTGTATCACATGGCAGCTCAGTGTGACTTGGTAGATCTTTATTACCATTCCATTACTTTCTAAGCATGAAACACAAAATGCTGATAGAGATCACTGTTTTCATTTCAACAGAAGATTTTTCATGTGTGTTAAAAAACGAATTGCTAGAATAAAAATACAAGACCAATTTAAATAAAGAGATTAAAGGAAATTACCTTCCAGCAACATAAAGTGTGTCTCGAATTTTTAACATCAGTTGAAAGTCCAAGCTGTGCTGTGATTCATTGCCTGAAGGGTGTCCTCTAAATACTGGATATTGCCTTGAATCTGCAAGTTAAAATGGGAAACACCATCACATTGGATTACACGGCTCAAGAATCAATATACAGGATTGATTAGCTGTATATACCAGGTGTAGAAGGGTTTGGACTAATCCCTGTAGCAGAGTCTTGAATATAAATGAATAAAATATGACCAATGTCAGCAAATGTGACTTACATCCCCCTCAAATGACATATTTTCTACTAGGACACATCAACTTTAAGTAACTCTAGGGCTGACACATATTAAACTAAGTGATCCCCTATATAGGCTTAAGGGCATTATACTTAATATTTAATTGCCTATTACAATCAGCAATGGCATGAAATGCAGGAACCCACAGCAACCAATCAGAAAATGACGTATATTCTAATATTAACTTGTACAGGCAACTAATGAATTTTAACATAAGTAAGCATTTACTTACAGTGGTAATCTATAAAGTTGATAGGTTCATCGTCTTCAGGAAAACTAACTGCATAGACCAAAGACACCATTACCAGCACTTTGCCGGCAAGAAGCCCATAGAGCCTCATGGTTCATTAAATAGATGGCTCCTCAAATTCCAAGAAGAGATTTCACCTACAAAGAAAGACAATATTCATAAATTATTTGTGCTTTTAACCTGCAATGTTTAATATATCCCAAATCTGTATTTGGTCACATTATCAATATACAACATTTATTTGTAGGATTAAGTGCAGCCAGATAAAAAAAAACAACGTAAGAGGGCCTTGAGCAAGTTCATTCTAATGCAAATCAAAACACTAATATAGAACATCATTGTCTCATTAATTTTCACTCTCTTTCTTAGTAGGTCAGATAACAGGTAAACCTTATTGGGGGATTTACTAAAACTGGTGCACACAGAATCTGGTTCAGTTGTGCTTAGTAACCAATCAGCTTCTAGGTTTATTTGTCAAAGCTTAATTGAACAAGCTAAAGTTAGAAGCTGATTGGTTGATTGGTTACTATGCCCAGCTGCACCAGATTTAGTAAATCCCCACCCCCCCCCCCCCCCCCATATGTTGCACATATTTTTTAACCTGCTCCATACTCAGGGTTGTTATGCTAAAAGGAACATAAACCCTTCACTCTTTATAACAAGGGAATCTTGGCTTTACAACATGGCTACTACATGAAAGGCTATTGGTGGTCCCCTTGTCCTGCTGAGCAATGGTCAAATGTTCTATTGTTAAAATTACCCCAAAACCAGTAAGAAAAACATCATACCAAAGAAAATATTTTGGAGATTCCTTTTACATCTCAAATGTATTGATGAACGAAAAAAAAAAAATCGTCTTGGGTATGGAGGAACTAATGACCTTCTCCTCCCCTTCCTCTTTTGTGTTTGGGTGCTTGTTCTCCAGGACAAGGCAATGCAATGTGGTTCTTAGCACTGTATAAGCGCTGTCAAAGTCCAAAAAAAGAGCATACTTGGGGCTTTGGAGGGGGGGGGGGGGGGGGGTTAGTATTGGAAAATAAGTATTAGCAGGTGAGGTGATGGGCTATAAAGAGAACCTGGTACTGTGAACTAAATGAGCAAAGTGATAAATTCAACTCTTGTAAGCACTGCTTTCGACATGAACTTCTCTAGATTGCCTGTACATGTGGCTCATACAATGAATGGGGCAGACATCACTCAGTCCATTCAAAAGCTGTGTGTTGTCAGCCCAGAATAGAAAATTAAGAGTCAAGTGCATTTCAGGCAGATCACCAAGTATTTTTCTGAACTTACATATCATTAAAAGGGATATAACACAGGAATCTGTGCATGTATAGCATATGGGCTGTTTGATTTAGTCTTGACATACGATTTTAATTTGTTCCCTGCATGGCACGGCATATATGCAGACAAGCTGCAGGCACTTATTGCTGTCTGCTTAGAATACACCATACATGATTCTGAACATTCCACTGGCAAACCTAGATCTCCCAGTGGGACTGGAAAGTATGAAACCTTTTACCTCGATGTATGCTTGTAATACCAAATATTCTCTCCTACGGATCAAATTGTATTCTAGAGAGATCTCGTGCTGAAATGTCATCAGGTCTGGAATGCTCCCAGTAAAGACTTAACAAATTGTTTGTTTTATTCAGAAAGACTTTTACTACGCACGCATGTGGGACTGCACGAAAGGTACGCTACATGCTGAGGATTGCCCTACAACCAATCCACATAGCCAATAATTGCCATATACAGTATAAAAAAAACAAAAAACTTTTTTTGTTTTAAAGCAATGGGGAATAATCTCCCGGTGTGCTGCAAGGCTGTTATAAAAAGGGATTTAGGAGGAATAGCACGTTTGCACAAGCGTTGCCTGTTATTTTCACAGTTCAGCTCGCTGGGAAAGGCATTATTTGAAATGCACAGATATCACCTTCACTGTTGAAAGAAGACAAATGATGTTTTGTCACTTGTCAATTTTAACCGCTAATTTATCAGTACTCTCCCTGTGGATTTATCTACAATAACAATTCATGTTACACGGGCGACTGGGTTAAATGTTATTTGTTACAAATCCATGTACAATTCTGTCAGTTCCATTACTTTATTGAAATATGGGCTGATCTTATTAAAGTGGCATATAAATGAAGAGAAAATACCCTTTTTTCAAACTTGAAAACTAAAGTCTTGTTTAGTTTAGTGACCAGAAAAGTGCACAGTCTCTCCATGGCTTCAACGCTTGACCAAGGTGTTCAGGGGATGGTCAACACAAGCAGAGATTATGGTGAGCACATCCATGTATGCAAGACTGTGGAGTTGATTTACCAAAGGCAAATAAAGTATGTTCTTTACTTTTGTTCTTGAAATGTTATAGATAGGCAACTCCTATCCTCATATTGATTAGTGGTTTTAAATTAATATTAACTACGGCAGTAGAGAACAGACACAAAAAGATACACTCAGCATCTTTCCAAAACAACTGTTCTGTTTGTTTGACGCAATTGAAGTTTTTTATACACATGGTTACATAGGTATCACATTAATATTACAATTGTACTTTTATGGTAACAAGGGGCGTAACACAGGCAGGCTAAATTCTAATCAGCACTCGAAAGAATGCAAACTTAGGTAGGGAGTCTGTACTGAGGGCTGGGAGGGGGAATCTATAATTGGTGGGTCTGTCCTTAGAGGTTAGGCTTGGACGAGGGGTTTGGACTGTGCTGAGTGCATCTGTAATGGGGGGGGGATTGTTATTTGGGTGGCTACACTGGGGACATCTGTACTGAAAAGGGGGGGTCTTTACTGAAGGGGGTGTGGATGTTGAAAAATGATCGGCCGCTGCAGTCAGATACTCTAGGAACACCAGTCTGGAACTTTAAAGCCTTGTACACACCACAAGTTTTTTTCATTCATCCCAGCATGTTGAACATGTTGCAGTGGCTCACATCGGAGCCACTGTACTAATTTTCCAAAGTTAGTATAGCAATCTCTTCTGCTGTGCTACTGTGTTCTGACAGAGGTACACCCTCCCTCCCCCCTTGGGATCCCCCCCCCCCGCCAGAACTCTCCAGTCGGCGGATCTTTTTCGGCCATGAGCCTTCGACAGAAGCCGGCTTCTGTCAGATTGGCTGCCATACACACGAGCCGAATGTTGACCAGTTTATATTGAACCCATGTGTAAGAGGCTTAAGTTTCCGCTCCAGACATTCAGCAGGCTGAATAAAAGTAAAAACGTTTTAACAGACCCTGCAACAGCTAGAGATGGGACACACTACTTCTTTTTACCATACAAATATACAAAAATCATGTTGGTCATACTTCAGCTTTAAATGTATATTTGTTGAAATAAAAAAAAAAAAAAAAAAAACAGGCCACAAACTATTGTATTTTCCCTTTTAATGTTATCCCATTGTTCAGTCGCAGATGTATGTAGTGTATTTGCTCTCAGCCTCTACTGTACTCGTATAACACGTCCTGACTAGCAATTCTACGTGCTGGGTGAAACGTATATTGCGTCTGGTTAGTTCACAAATGGACAGCAATTTCTTCCCTCAACTCTGATCACTATAGAGCCATAACTCTGCACAGAGCACACCAGACAATTCTAATTTACTATATAGATGTGCTGAACTTAAATCAAAACACCTATAAAAACATGAACTGCTACAGAAAACAAAATAATAAAATGCACTGTTAGACAGTCATGATGGCAGCGTGTTTATTTTAACCGAACGTGCCTTCAACCATGTTTTGTTGACAGTAAAACAAAATACAAAGCAAATACCGTGATTTTTCTTTGGCGCTCACACATTGCAAACAGCAGACACAGCAGAAATCTCGCTGCACGGGCACCGCAGAACATGAATGTTAACTGACATGTCGACAGAGTTAACAGATGTTGGAAGTATTACTTGTAGTTCATATTGCCTATACCTTCCACCTTTACCTACATGGAAAGCCATTGTGCTTACTGTAGGTAAGAAAGAGAACTTAAGCCAGCAAACTAGCAGAGTAGTTCAAGGTAAGAATATACATTCGTTTTTAATTAAAAAGTATTTTCACTCAGTATTAGAATTTCATGGTTGGAAAGTACATGGGTTATGTTAATACAATTTGAAGAATAAGACAGAACTCACGGATGACATTCAGTCTTAAAAGAGAAATAGCTTTATATTGTCCAGACATATTGACTTGATGTAGACACACAGCCAGCGCCTAAGTGATGTCTCTTGGCATTCCATTGCTCTGTCCAGCTAAGGGGTTCTGCGGGAAGAGCAATTCAAGTGAATAAAGAGTGCAGCATCAGCGGACACAGACATCATATCCTGTGTGTATTTCAATGGCATGCAGTATCATACAAAGCAAAAGCTTCACCTTCACTCAACTGTAATAAGCCATCTGGTCAATACATGTCTTCTGCACTGAGCATCAGAGAGCACCCCATGTGGGCCAATAACCCATGCTGCCTCTCTATACAAGCCTTTCATGCGCACTGGAAATTTAAAGGGTTCGTTCATGTTTCCTTCACATTTCCAAAAAGATGCTCCTTTTCCACTTAATTTTGCTAGATCGAATACAAATACTCCCAGTCGTCTCCATCTTGCCTAAACAGCAGGATGGGTCAACAGTTAGAAGTGGGCCCCCAGCGGACACTCTCATTTGTTCAAACTATGCACCAATGCAGTGCGCTCAATTTCCCTCTAACAGCGGCTGTAGCACACCGCTAAGCTCAGCTGCTGCGACTAGAAAGAGTGCAATGCACATACACAGTTTGAAAAAGCCAGAGGACCCACTGAGTGTCCTTTTCTAACCTGCAGACCCCTCTGCTGTTTAGGCAGAGCAGAGGAGTTTGGCTACCTGGAAGTATTTGTGGACAAAGGAAAATGTCCTATAGATTTTTTCTCAATTTTCTCATTCCATTCTTCCATTCTCTCAGTACATAAATATGTGAGCAATAGATGAATCGTCTTACTGAAATGCCAAGTGAAGGACGCCACGTGCACCTCTACCCATCAAAACAGCATTTACCAGCAAATTAATTGAACTCAAATTATAGGAAAGTCAACCGGGCATCAGACATATATCCATATCATGGAAAACATAATTTGGTCCACAATCCAAAGAATGCCAAAAATCATAAGGGCTTCAAATAGAGTAATAGAATTTATCAAAACCTCTTAAATTATAATAAAATATGTAACACACCCATATGTTAAAACCGCATGAGTTGCACTATACTTTTATATGGCCACTGAGCACCACTGGTACGTAAAATGAAACTCCTTGCCCTTTCTTTGTATTGCAGAGCACTCTCAGCTCTGTGAAATTAAGCTGCAGCATAATAGACAGGACATAGATTACAGAGAAAGTCACATTTGGGTTTAAGCATGAATCAAAATACTCAGTCTAAAAATACGACAACGCAGGCTGCTTTTGCGATCCTGACCCTAAACTGCAATGCATGCTATGTGAACTAAGGCTCACCCAAGCTCTAAAAGTCATATGACCTCTAACCCTTAACTCTTCAAACCCATAAATAGTAAATAAATCTTTAAAAGGGAGACAAAAATAAATCTTTCATAAAGGAACCCTGAACAACTGTGATCATTTTAAAATGAACAATCAGATTCTTGCATAGGCCCACTTGTGACAAGCCTCTTTAATGACCAATGTAAGTCTTTTTTTATTGTTATGATGTCAGGCTGCTTAACAAGTAAAGAATTGGGCTTTGTTTATGTTTTAGTGCTAAGAACACAGAGTGTTGTGGTGCTGGGACTCTTGTGGTCCAAAGTACTTTTATTTCAGAGGGAATAATAATATTTATTGCCTGGTGCCATGATAAAATCTCCTTCAACAACTTGGAGGAACCCAAAGCCTTCAAAAACATAGTATAACCACACACACAGGTCGTTGTCTCTATTAAAAGCTCTTTCACTTTATTTTAAAAGTGCAGCAGTACAGAACAGTCAAGCTTCCATCTCACATAGTAAAGTTTTTGGACCGTGTCTTGCCCTTTGTCAAGCTAGGAGCAAACAGTTTATTTCTAGCTTGATAAAGGGCTAGACATGGTCTGAAACATTGTTATGTTAAATAGGAATGTTGACTGTTTTGTACTACACGTTTTTTACAATAATTTTTTTTTTTTAATACGGACAGAGAACTACTACATTTTTTGTAGTCTACTGTGCCCTGACCGGCCTCCTTCACAGTACTCCTATCCTGAGTAGTGTTGTTGGAGCACTGTGCAGGGGGTGTGGCAGATCGCAGGAGACCAATACCACTGCACTGTCGTATAGTGGCCCACATCTCCAGCGTGCTGCCGTCACAGGTGCGCTTCATACAGTTCTGAGCACTAAAGCTGGTCATAGACTGACTCAAATTCGACTGGTTTAGCAGAGACTGGTTGAATTTCGATCAATCTAAAGCTATCCCTGCTCAACAGAAATCAAGTTATTTGTTTGACGTCTGTGGAAGGACATGCTGGAAACCTTTGTCAATCAGCAGCTGCAGCCATCGATCATTGTATCTTGACAGCGGCAAGTCCAGCCGTCAGAATACAATGCTGCAGTGGGGTATTCCTCCATCTACCTAATTTGTGTGTCTAGAGCAGTGGTCCCCAAACTGTGGCCCTTTGCTTGCCTTTATCTGGCCCTTGAGGCATTATTCCTGCCACTGACACCTGCAATAAGCCACAATTCCTTCCATTGACATCAACGATGGGGCACTATTCCTTCCACTGCACCAACGTTGGGGCACTATTTCTTCCACTAACAACAATGATGGGGCACTATTCCTTTTACTGACACCAACGATGGGGCACTATTCCTTCCACTGACACCAACGTTCGGGCACTATTCCTTCCACTGACACCAACGATGGGACACTATTTCTTCCACTAACACCGATGGGGCACTATTTCTTTCACTGGCACCAACAATGGGGTGCTATTCCTTTCACTGACACCGGCAATGGGGTGCTATTCCTTTCATTGACACCAACAATTGGGTGCTATTCCTTTCACTGACACCAACAATGGGGAACTAGTCTCCCTCTTACAGTCTGAATTACAGTAAACTGGCCCTTTGTTTAGAAAGTTTAGAGACCCCTGGGCTAGAGGAATGCGTTGGTTGAACAAAAAAAATAAAATAAATCTAAGGCCAGCTTTAAAATATAATAAAATACTTCCATATTCTTAGTTATTATGCAGGTGTCAGTGGGAGGTTACATGAGAACACCGCCGTGTACTAAAATAAGGTATTTTGCTGCATAATTTTGGAAACACTGATTTCTGTAAAAGAGGAAATTCCAGGATTTGTGATTAGTGATTTGACAGCCACAGCAGCAAGGAGGGGCAAGGGGGGAACGGAGGAGACGGCTCACACACAGACTCCTGAACTAACAGGCAGGAGGGGGAGAGAGGAGAGAAAGCGGGATGAGAGAGGCATGTAAACTGACCACGGTGTCATGGATCAGCAGCCATGATTAGCATGGTCGGCAAACTAAGGGAAACACAGGAACAGGCAGGACCAACCAGGTATTTTACAGCATAGAGGAACAAATTACACAGCACAAGCACTGTGCTGTATATCTTGCTTTAAAGGAGCAGGATCTTTTTTTTTTTCTTAGGGCTGCAACCACTTTAACTGGAGTTTAAATATAAACAGAGTAAATTCTTCGTTTTCAGCAGAACCGCACTGTTTGCAGCAAAGCATTAGCACTCCATTGATTGATTTCACTTGTCTCCTGCAACTGCTCATTATCAGCCTGCACTGTAACTACAGAAACATGTCCTAATATTCCAGTTTGCTCATCAAAGTCTCTCGATCGCTAGCATGACCATTTTATTACCATTTATAGAGAAGTAACATCTGCCGCCTTTCGGATCAAATACATGTGTATGTTTTCTTCAGATTATGTAGGAGGGAGGAATACAAATGTGTGTGCTTTGTTCTACATAACTGTGTACTTAGTCTCTTCTTCTCTCTCTCTCTGTTCCAGACACGTCTTCTTCAATGAAAGCCTACAGTGCTTTTCTTGTTTGTCAGCAACAGATACATCAGATACAGCATTGGAGAAATACAGAGAATTCCGGGGCATGATACTAATTGAGTGCGATAGAACAAATGCCCATTCTGTCACTTAAAAACACTACTTGACTTGTTTCAAAGAATCTGCATTAACACCTCTTGATCTATGTCAAAGCGAAAAAAAATTGTTTAATATTGAAACGACGAAGCCGCACTACTGAAAATCTCTGCTTTGATCTTAATTGGCTTCTGGTACCGCTAGTTATATTTCAGCTGTTTGCCAGCTTTTAATATTACAGAAAACCCATCCTTCCCCCTTGAACGGGAACAAGCTGGCAGAAATTCTTGAAAATAGATTCAGTGCTTTTTAATGATGTTGGTGCTTAGTGCTTCATTTAACTTACTCTGAGAACTAAATGCTGCTTTGATTAATAAAAGCACTTTGTACCATCTTTTTCATGTGAAAAACCCTCTAAAACCCAAGATAACTGCACTCTTATTTTTAAATTTAGTTTTGAATAATGTATAAACCAAAGATTATTATATGTGCTCAGTCTACAAAATTCTCCTATTAGAAAGAACGAGTTTTAATAATATCACATTTTTTCCCCTCATAAAGTGCCGCTAGTGCATTTGGAAATTTTGCAGGCAAAAACGATTCCCTGCTCCACTGAGCTTATAATATTATTTTTGCCGGAGGCCTGAGATCGGAAAACAAGTTGACACTGGGATCGGCACCAAGTTTTGCCAGCTAAAAGCTAGTGGTCTGTTTCCTAGACAGAAACATTTCTACACCTAAAAGCAGAAACAGCACATCAATCATTCCCTTTTGCAATTAAAACAAAGTTGTGTGCACTTCAGATTTAAAATGTTTTTCATGGTGCATGATTGATTTTGAAATTACTGAAAAGGTGCTTGTCTTCTTTTTTCTTTCACAACGGACTTAAAGTCAAGTTTTTTGCTCTTTATGTGTCACCACCAAACTGTCAGAGCCCTGCCCCCTATTCCGGATATCAGAAAGTAATTCAGGGATCTTAAATGGATATTTTAGTATGGAGCAATAAGTGGAGGTAGGGGACTAATGTACCTTTAGCATATACATAACTCCTGATTAAAAGCAACAAAGCACTTCCATATACATGTGATAGTACCTTCTCTTTTTCCCCAGCCTCATGGGTGCCGGCCATTGACCTTCTTGCTTTCTGCCTCCAATTTACATTGATGGAGTCATCAGTGGGTCAAGTTTAGGCACGGGGCAGCGCTGCCATGTAATTGGTTGCACCCCTACCAAATATTGACACTGCCACATAACAGTGCATGATTGATGACAAAGTTGGCCAGATGAAGAATGTCTACTATAGACACAGTCTTTCAAAATAAATGGAGTTTTTTATCCAATTTTTAGCCATCTGGATTGAGTGGGACATTGCATAGTATGTGTAAACTGTACCACATCACAAAAAAGTGTAGTGTGCACTTTTTTTGACAGTTGCATGGAAAACGTAGTTATGAATGCAATATACAAAGGCCAAGAAGCCAATGCTCTACCGTGGCACATATGAAGTGCAATACATTTCTGATGGGATAAGGGGAAGGCTTGTGATTGCCTAGAGATTTTTCTATATCAGAACATTTCTGTCTCTGATAATGAGCACCTTTTTGCTTATCACTCCATAATTAATCACTTCCGCTCAGTCGTCTCAAGCAATGCTTTAATTTGTAAATTTACTTGCGAATATTAGAAATACAGGACTCCTCTAGTGGTGGCCATAGATTTAAAAAGGTTGTGAGCAGGTACAAACATGATTAAACAAAACAGCTTGGCAATGGGTTCATATTTAAGCTAGTATAGAGGGTAGAAGCAAATAGATACCTGTACAGTTGTTTTCTAGGTGGAGAACTTATAGAATAAATAGAACTTATATTCTAATCATAGTGCACACTGCTTGACATTTGCTGAATCCAGAGACTTGAAATTGTCATCAGATCCGCCATGTATGGCAAGCACTAAGATGACCAAACACATTAGATGAGTCTCCTGATCCATCACATTCAGCAAAATCAAGAGATGGTCTAAAGGTCATAAGGTATCAGCAAACTCCGGCTGGTGTTTTTAGATTGTAAGCTCTAATGAGCAGGGCCCTCTGATTCCTCCTATATTGAATTGTATCGTAACTGTACTGTCTTCCCTCTTGCTGTGAATCGCTGTGAAAACTGTTGGCGCTATAAAAATCCTGTATAATAATAATAATAATAATAATAATGTCAGGGGAGGAAATAATTGGACGTTGCCCGTCTTGTCTGAATGCTTTTGTTTTCCCCCTTGCTTAGCAAGCCACCACAGGAAGTGTATATATAGTGAACCTCCCCATCTCTCAAAGACTAAAAGTAAATAATCATAGCACTGGGCATAAATGATAAGCTAATGCTGTGCAATGCTGTCACAGTGGCAGTTATGGGTAAAGTACTCAACAATAGGGAGTGAATATGAACAGAGCATTGTTTGGAAGGTCTTATCGTTTAGTTCCCCTTTTACAATTATTATAAAATCTATATCTCTGTGAGATAAAAGTGGAACATCAGCCAAAAGAATCCTTTGTTTTGTTGTTTTGTGTTGGACAAAGTGAAAAGGTTTAGAACCCCTGATGAACATTTATTGCTGCTTTTGTTCCATGTTGGGACTTCACTTCTTGCTCTGGTGGTGGCCACTAGGACACAAGGTGAATTCAAATGTCTGGTTGCTCTGGTGGTGCCACTAGGACACAAGGTGTATTCAAATCTCCCCAACTGGGATACTGAGAGCAATAGAAGCACGTGTTATAGAATGGGTAAGGTTCAGAACCTTGGTTGAGTTTATACTGCGGTCTGTGCCCCCACTAAAGAGGAAGGGGGAGGAAGGTGTGGGGGGAATTTCCTTCTTGCTGTTCGAGTGATTGGTGCCATCAGGTGAAGATAGATCTTCCCAATAAAAAATGTATGTGGCCAGCTTTGCAGCTCTAGACTTTATATCTATAGGGTTTGGATGGGGTAAGAGATAACATGCATAAAATCAGATGTCCATAAACAGATAATATTGTTTAATAGTATGTTTTTTCTATAGGAGAAAAATAAAGTAGAAGTGCACAAGACTGAGAAAGCAATTAAAATGCTGTTCTCTATTGTCCTAGTAAGGCCTGAAGTGGTTGTTTTTGCCCTACAGATACGTCTGATATGATCCTACTGATTTTGGGGAAATTCAATAAAAAAATCACTTGTAGTAAGCAAATGGAAATGCCATAGCTGAAAATGTTGTTTTACGAGGATCATATTAGTGTTATATGCAGTACTTGTCTTTACTACATAAGGGCAGTGAGAGTTCTTTGCAGGGAATCAAAGAGAATTGATTGTCTTTTTATATATACATGGCCTTTGAATAATGTACAAAGTTTCTAAAAGTAAATCCTACATATATAACATACAATAAATACACACATACACAAGCATATGAAATGTGAAGGTTGTACTAAAATTGTTATATTTGATGGTGCCAAAACTGAAAGCATGATTTGGAGCAGATTTTCAGGTATTCACTTTTACCAACTAATTACAGTGGGGAAAATAATTATTTGATCCCGTGCAGATTTTGTACGTTTTCCCACTTACAAAGAAATTAAGGGTCTATAATTTTTTATCATAGGTGTATATTAAATGATAGAGACATAATATCAATCATAAATTTAGAAAAACGCATAAAACAAATGCTATAAATTAAGTTGCAGTTCAGTGATTAAAATAAGTATTTGATCCCCAAGCAAAACATGACTTGGCACTTGGTGGAAAAACCCTTGTTGGCAAGCAAAGAGGTAAGACGTTTCCTGTAATTAGTGACCAGGTTTGCACACATCTCAGGAGGGATTTTAATTCACTCTTTTTTACCGATCTTAGCAACTTGAAGGTTCAGCTCCCTCCATAAATGTTCTGTAGGATTAAGGTCTGGAGACTGGCTAAGCCACTCCATGATCTTAATGTGCTTCTTCTTGAGCCACACCGTTGTTGTCTTGACAGTATGTTTTTGGGTCATTGTCATGCAGAAAGTGTTCTGGCTGAGGGAAGAAGTTTCTCATCCAAGATTTTAAAATACATGGCCCCATCCATTGGCCCCTCAATGCGGAGGTCTGTACCTTTAGAAGGGAAACAGCCCCAAAGCATAATGTTTCCACCTCTGTGTTTGACTGTATGGATGGTGTTCTTATGGTCATAGTTAGCATTTGTCCACCTCCAAACTCGGTGAGCTCCCCTCCTCAAGAAGGCTAAATACAAAATGCCAAAAAGATTAAAAATTCAGAGGCCAACCAAATGACAGGAATCAATCCATGACTGGTATACACTTTTCTGTACTGGACACAAAGAAGAGGCAGGTGGAATAATGTTCCAGCATCAGCCAATGAACAGTTAGCTCTCATTATTCTCACTTGCCAAAACCAATCAAAGGGGAACCAAATAGATTATATTGGCTACTATGCTCATATACCTATTGCTCTCTGTTTTGCCTTGCTGAAAAAAAAATGATTAAAGACTTATGCCGTGTACACACGATCGGAATTTTGGTCGGAAAAAGCTCTGATGGTTTTCCCGACGGAATTCCAACGGGATTTTGCTCAAGCTGTATTGCATACACACGGTCACACCAAATTCCGATCGGCAAGAACGCAATGACGTACAACATGTACGACGGGACTAGAAAAAGGAAGTTAAATAGCCAGTAGCCAACAGCTTCCGTCTCGTAGTTGAATCTGAGCATGCGTAAGTATTTTCATGTCGGAATTGCATACACATGATCGGAATTTCCGATAGAAAGTTCTTCCTTCTGAAAAATTGAGAACATGCTCTCAAATTTTTGCTGGTGGGAATTCAGCCAGATAAATTCTGATGCAGCATACACATGGTCGCATTTTCTGATGAAAAGCTCTCATCTGTCTTTTGCTGGCCAAAATTTCAATCGTGTGTACGAGGCATAAGTAAAATAAAACTTCCTTACGAATTATCTGGAAATTCTAAAATATTATTGGGCTGTGTGAGATTTCACAAGATATAGCTTCTCTGTAATGTAAAATGCATTGGATTTGTGATGTATCAAAGATTTGTGTGATTTTATGATGCCCCAGGCAAAGTAAATGCCACACCACACTCAGTCTCTATTCCAACAATCAATATGGACCAACAGCATAGAAGTATATTTCATGAAGTCAGCAGACTCGTGTTTACACAGATCAAAGAACTTGGCAAGGATACTTGGAAATGAACAGAACAAAATGAATCTGCATCCTAGACATCCATAACTCTGTTTTGATGTCCATACTAAAGATTACGACATACTAGACACGTCTTCTACCATTAAGCTCTAGCAAAGATCGAATATTTCTGCTAATGCATTGCACTGAAACAACATATATGTGCAGAGAATCCTCAATATTTTGAATATTTACAACTTTCAAACTTTAGTCTTGAATAAGAAAACTATCTGATTATGGTGGTAAAGTATAAACCGAATTGAGTAGATATACCCATAGCAGTGCACCACAGTAATTCAGTGGAAAGAAAGGACTACTCCTTTGTGTATATGAATGTCTAATTCTCTTCTAAATACCCAAGTACTTTTAACGTACTCTTAAAAAATGAGCGTTTATAACCAGGAATGTATACAACGTGGTCATTGGGTGCAGCCAGAGACCACTTTGTGGGAAAGTTATACAGAGAGGGTCTCACAAACATCACTGCAATGCTCATTACTCCTTCATCTATTTGATGAACGAATTACTGATTGACACACAGTTAAACAGAATAATCTGACAATGCATTAAGTGAGTGAGAATCAATTAAATGAGGCTCCCTATACACGCTCACCCTTAATGATATCCTGGGTCCTATCCAATGGATTCCATCTTAATTACGATAAGGTTTATCTTATCAGTTAAAGAAATAGTTTAAGTATTTAAAGAAATCTTTAGCCTAAAAATATTATTTCCCCTGGTTGCTTCACAGTGAGAAAAGGCTTAAATCTCCATTTCTTTACCGTTCTTTAAACTCAACAAATTTCTGAGTGAAACAAATAGGAATCCAGCAATGATGAGTCAACACTGTGATCACCGGGCCCTTATTTACATATGAAATACACTTTTGTATCTCCCATGAATGAATTTAAAGTGAAACTTTTCAGCTATTATAATAATAATGAATCCATTTCTCTCTCCATTGCAAAATGCCAGGATAAAGTTTGCAGTGCAGTTCAGAATATTTACACAGCCAGCAACTAGAATGTACACTTCGGAAGTGACATTTTTCACAACCTTGATAATATATGAGGAATTTTAATACTCTTTAATATCAAACCAAGATGCATACAAAGAACGGCGCTTTGACAGGACTAAAAACAATTAGGTTACCATTTCAACCATTTCAACCTTTTCTTCTCCAACTTTTGGTACTAGACTAGTGGTTTTTAAATTCTGAATTGCTGGTTCTATATCAGCTAGCACAATAACCCTTTCCAAAAAAAATGAAATAAATGAATAAATAGAGTTGCATTTGGAAGACAGAATAAAAAAAAAGTATAAGGATAAAATGTGATTGCATTTACAGGGCGCTTGTTCCGTTCAGTTCCGTGTGCTTTTTTCCTGCACTAAAAATGCATGCACAGTATTTTCCATGTATTCTAATGGCTCTAGTTCACACCATGCAGTCAGTTTCCGGTCAGTTTCTGCACCGGAAACTGACTGCATGGTGTGAACTAGAGCCATTGGAATGCATGGTAAACGCTGTGCATGCTTTAATATAAATAAAATATGTTGTAGGTACTACAATTTTACGGCCTAGCTGAAAGCCGAAGGCAAGACAAAGTATTTTTTTCATTTGTAGCAATCCTAACCCCAAAACCATGTGCATCACCTTTCGCATTAAAGCGCTGCAGCCATCATTCTTGATATATATGATACTAAATCTCAGGCAACTAGTGGGGGCACTACAATAAAAATGGTTAAGTCTGACGCTTGATCTTTTCATAGAACCACAGAATTATCCTTACTGTTTCTCTTATGATGCTTCTGAGTAAAGTGAACCTGATCTGAAAAAGTGAAGATTTGCTACGTCATAGGGAACATCTAGAAATTGTACTTCCTTCTGAAAAATGATATGCCTTAAGCTTTATAACTGTAATGTGCATTGTGATATCTAAGATACTGCTGCCTCTGACTGCTAGTTAAAGTGAGATTTGGTGATGTCTCTGCTGTGATGCTCATTGTTTTCCTTGCAGGAAAATAAGTGGTATTTGAAAACGCATAGTGAAAACATCTCCCTGCTTCATTCGTTGATGGAATTTGGGATTTTCCCACCTTCCCTGCTGTATCCCAAGTATTCCCCCCACTAATCTTCAGGGGAACAGCACTGACAAGAGAAAGCAAAGCCCTGTCCCTTTCAAGATGACTGCCGCCATATTGTGTCAATCAAGGCATGGAAAGTTGGATATAAATGGGGATATCCCACTTTATTAGCTGTCTATAGTACTATAATATAACCTATGTAACTCAAGTTCTAATTGTATGTAGTACTGGCATTTTAGGATCAGAACAAGAAAAATGTTCAAAGGGAAGGACTGTCTTTCCTAACTGGGGTTCTTCCAGAGGTTACTAAGGGTTCCTTGAGCAATTTCTGACTCTTAGATAAATAACCACTGACACCAATAATCTTTTAAGCCATCTGTAATGGGGCATTCTTCCCACCGGCTGCCAATGTATGGGGCATTCTTCCCACGACCACTAATGTATGGGGCATTCTTCCCACCAGCTACCAATGTATGGGGCTTTCTTCCCACTGATCTCCAATGCATGGTGCATTCTTCCCAATGACCACCAAAGTAAGGGGCATTTCTTCCACCAATTGTCAATATAAGTGGCATTCTTCCCACTGACCACCAATGTAAGTGGCATTCTTCCCACTGACCACTAATCAATATAAGGGGCATTCTTCTCACTGACCACCAAAGGGGCATTCTTCTCACTGACCACCAATGTAAGGGGCATTCTTTTCACTGGCTATCATGCTAATGTATTACGTGTTGCAGACTTAGTAATTACTAGCAAGTGTTCCCTGAGACCGAAGAGGTGTTTCAAGGGTTCTTCCATGTTCAAAGGTTGAGAAAGGCTGGTCCAAGGCCTAAATCATCAGTTAAAGCTATAAACAAATATACTTCTAATACAAATACATGCATTCATAAGCTATTTACCAGTTGTTCACATTCACATGACACCTTTACCAAGATTCCTTTAAATCTTAAACTAGAGCACACTTCACACCCAGACAAATGTGTCATCCGCTTCTAATATCTACATTACACAAATCAAATTCACACAAGCTATAGCATAAACTTCACAGCATTAGCACAGGTCTAAAAGCATTCAAGTGCTAATAATTGATTTTCATGCAAAACACGTGCAACACAATAGGTTAATTAAAGCTGAACTCAAGGCAAGAAGTGAACTGCAGTAATTGAAATTGTTTTGCTTGCCAATGGGTATTGTTTTGTGTGATGCAGGCATCGATGTCACAATGCACAGCCATAGCTTTAAAGTAGAACTAAAGGCAAAACTTTTTTTTTTGTTTGGGATAGAGTGGAGATGGATCAGAACCATCACAAATTTTGGGTTGTCCCCAGAAAAGTTATAGAGAGTACACCAGTTCTGGTGACCTGGGGGTCCCCAAGAAATGCTCTTAATTTGTAGGGATTTCCTCTCACTTCCTGTTTGTCTATAGGACAGGAAGTGAAGGGAAATCTCTGCAATGGGATACAGATGGCGAAAAAAAAAATCTGATATTCTATCCAAAAGGGGAAAAAAAGTTTTGCCTATATTTCTACATTAATTTCAGTGCAGCAGTAGCACAGCTTGTTCAGGGCCACCCAGGCCTGTGACTAAATAATGAAGGAGCAGCAGAACACTGTTAGAAGTCATCCTCCTACTCAATCTACTCTCATCCAATTATCACATGATCCTAACTGCCTTAGTGCTGTGCAGGAGATTACAGGAAGTTTATCTTAAGAAAGATTCCGGTACCTAAACTAGTTACATTCAAAACTACATTTTATTTATTTTTAAATGAATACATACCAAGATCAACCACTGTATGTCTGCTTTTCTTGGACATTGGGAACACCAACATTCGCCCGGAGAATGTGAGATTTTGTGACAAGTGCCTCAGACACAATTTATCCAGGATAGTCAGTATTTAAAGTGATCCTGATTTGAAACATTCAAATATAAAACATGCTCCGAAAAACTCTATAAAAACATTTTTTTTTCTGCTCCCAGATGCTGAAGCTCAAAAAATGCTAATAGCCCAAAAGTAGATGGACACAGAAGAACACTATTTAGCGTCTAGGAGCAGAAAAAATGCTAATAGCTTCTAGGAGGGAGAAAAAAAAGGGGGAAGAAAGGGAAAGGAGGAGGGGAAGAAGGAAGAAAAATGGGTAGTTGATGTGGAAAGGGAGTAAAAATGACCAGAATCAGGAAAAGAAGGGTGAGGGGAAGGGGAAAAGGGGAAAGGGGAAATAAGGAAAGAGAGGAAGAGGGGGTTTGGGGGTGAGGAGGAATGGGTGGTGAGGAGGAGGGGGGAGTGCAGGTATACATAATGGTTAAAAGGATTATAACCTACCTGATTAGATAGCTTTAAAAATAGATTCAAAGAATGTGTACATAACTCCAGTTGGGAGAGAGAAGCACAACAGGCAAATGAGGAGAGGCAAGCAACCATAGATAAAGTATCTGAAGTGGTGGTGGCTGGAATATGATGTAATTCTACAACACCAATGACTAGTTACAAGCTGAGCGTTCAGTTCACATGGAGCAATAGCCTGGTAAGGGAGTTCCTCTATATGTAGCCAAGCTCAAGCCTATTGGAGTCAGTCAGGCCTATAAAGCTAGGACAAACAGAGCGTCCATGCGGGAAGAGGTAGGAAGCCAACTCACCAAGATTTAGTTGTTAAGTCCCAATCTTACCTTACTCTTAGTTGTCGGTCACAACCCCCCCCCCCCCCCCCCCGCCCCAGAAATAGATCTGCAGTGCACGTGACGTCATCCTGTCTGGCTCTCTGCACTGCACAGATGTGTGGTACCACGCTACTGCGAATGGGCAGGAAAGCCCAAAACATCGGCAATGCAAGAGGGGGGGTTCCCTCAAGGGAAAACCACCCTCACCAGGGGAGTCACATGTCCGCCGCTGGGGAGAAGAAGAAAGCAGCCAGGAAAAGACTAGCTAAGCATGTGGGGAAAGCAACAACCCAGTTTGATTTCACCAAGTATACACAACATTTAGTAACTAAACATTGATTACAGCAAGGTAATGAGGGGCTAAATAGCCCCAAATCTATAACACAATACTTTATTTGTAAACAAAACATTTTATAAATTTGACTATAACTGAACTAATTCAGGGGCAGATATGAACGACCAGATAAACTGAAAAACGAAAAAAAAAAAAGAGGAAAAAACCTATAAGAAAGGTTTATAAGATATCATCTCTTTAAGGCCTGGGGGGGGGGGTGGTGGCATTGAGACGTTCAATCCACAAAGTTTCTCTCTGTAAAATTGTCCTATCCCAGTCACCCCCTCTAGGGCTCTGTTTGACTACTTCAAGAACCAAGAATTTAACAGCCATAACATCAAAGCGATGGTGCAGTCCAATATGTCAGCCTACGGTGGTAAGTTTACCATTGCTGGAATAGTATAAGTAATACCCGATTTGCTGGCTGGAATCCTGAAATCTGTCTACCGAGTGCAATTTCTTTGTAGGCACAAATATTGCGCCTACGGAATGCTCCGCATTAATGGATGTGGGTGGGCACTTGACGCATGTAGAAGCGTATTACCAGCCGTTGGTTTACGGAACAGATCTATACCTATTGTACCATCCTGCTTGACGATAGAAAGATCCAAAAAAGGGATGTGTCTGTCGTCAAAGCTAAATGTGAACTTCAGGTTAAAGCTACTGTCATTCAAGGCCTGAATAAACTCCAATAGTCTATCTATAGTGCTGGTCCATACCATTAACAGGTCATCTATGTACCTGTACCATAGCAGGACATGTTCAAGGAAATGTGTGTAATGATCATCAGAAGTTATATGTCTCTTCCATCCACCCAGATACAAATTAACATATGCCAGGGCACATGACATCCCCATAGTGACTGCTTGAGTCTGTAGATAAAGTTGATCATTGAAAGGTAAAATAGTTTAGTAAAAATGAAGTGTAGTATTTGCAAAATAAATTGATTCAGAGGCCAAGAGGCCTGTTCTTGTTCTCTGAGGAAGGATCCAGCCGTCCGGACATCCTGCTCGTGGGGGATACTCGAGTATAGGGCCTCGATATTTATAGCTACAAGCAGGACATCCAGAGGGATCTGGATCCCCTCAATATGTTTCAAAAGGTTGGTAGTATCACGTATGTAGGATGGAAGACTTGGTATATGAGGCATTAAGAAAGCATCTACAAATTTGCTGGCATTGTGTGTAAGCGATCCTATCCCAGAGACAATTGGTCTACGGGAGGGTTTCTGGATATTTTTATGGGTTTTCAGAAGGGTATAAAAGGTGGGGATGCGTGACAATTTGGGAACCAGGAACTTCAGGGTATATTTGTCAATGAGGCCCTCATAGAAGGCCCCAGTGCAAAGGAGTTCCAAGGCAAAAGTAGAAATAAGGGCAGGAGCAATGGGTTTATACCCATTGTGGTTGTTCAAAACAGTCAGGCACATTGATTGATACTGAATATGTGTCATTAAAACAATATCACCTCCTTTTTCTGATTGTTTGATAGTAAGCACAGTAGAACATTTAAGTGCTTTAATTTGTCTAGTATTAAGATTTGATGGAATCTTGTGCCAATGCTGTTTCTTAAGGTCCCTGATGGCTTCACACAGGAAGGCCCAAATCACCGGGCAGGTCAAAAGATCAGGAAATTTGCGGGATCTCAATTGAAATTGTTTAGTCAAATGGGCCTGGGATGAAATGGAGGTAGGAACAGTAGATATTTCCCCATTTCCCCCTCTCCAACCCCCCTTTTGTCTTTCTCATTGGACAGTAGTGATCTCTTTGCATACTTGTGGTACTAAACTATGCAGTAATCCCATTGGACAGTAGCAGTCTCACTGGATATTAACAGTTTCATCAGTGAGTGCCGGTTTACACCAGTGTGATGCGAGAACATGCAAATCCAGTGCGGGTTCCCGCATCGCACCTGAATTGCACTGTGGTTCACACCGAGAGCTGCAAACCACTGTTAACTGCACCCTCCAGATCAGTTCAGGAATCAGATCGCATAAGTGTGAACACCCATACAATCCGATTCCAGCGCGGACTAACAAAAGGGTCCTGCACCATTTTGGTGGGAATGAGATGTGATTTCAGCCATACAGTTTGTATGGCTGAAATCGCATCGCACAGACATTGCATGTGATGTGAACAACTATGCGGTGGGAATCACATGCAATGTCTGGCATTGCACGGGCTTAAGGTCTCATCAGACAGCAGAGGTCTCATCAGACAGCAACAGTCTTACAGGATGTTAGAAGTCTCATCGGATGGTAGCAGTCTCATCAGATGGTAGCAGTCTCATCAGATGGTAGCAGTCTCATCAGATGGTAGCGGTCTCATTCGATGGTAGCAGTCTCATTCGATGGTAGCAGTCTCATCGGATGGTAGCAAAGTTACAAGCGAGCATCTTGTGGTTTTAGACTAGATTTTACACACATGCAGTGGCATTCTAAATTATCACAGTTTAAAATGAATTCATCATATGGGACACAAGAGCTCAGTAGTGTGAAGCAGACTGAAGCAACCCTGACATCACTTTTACTGCTTTGTATTCACAGTGCTGTACTAATGGGAGTACAGTGGATTTCATGTCTTCAAGTTAAATCTCCAATTCTACAGAGGAAAGCAGAAAGTGTGACATTCGCATTGCTCTGTGCCTGGACACTAAACGAAGGCATTAATCTAGACACACTGACAGTCTATTCATTAGAAGGATCCTGACTTGGCCTAAAACATTACTCGAAACAGTGCTAAAGTGCTTTACTTTGCAGGGCTTGAAAAGTACCTATATTGGCCTTCAAAGTGATCCCTCTGTCCTACTCCTTGATCCCCAGGCCCAGGCTGCACATACAGCCACATCTTTGGGCAAAGTTTATATTAAAGCTGGCCATAAATCAGTATGATTTCATTTTAATTTTTTTCAGGTGGTTTGTAAAATTTTCGATTGGTTAATGGGGTAATTTCACATTCATTTTCAACCGTACTGTTGAGAAAATTCAAAGGAGCAGGATGAAACGAATTTTCTTGAACAAAATAAATTCTAAACTGTGAATGTGGATTTTGTTTGGGAAAAATCATGCATATTATAATGAAACCTATTTAATATGTCTGGCATTCCATTCTGGATACAATTTTTATGGTTTTAAATAAAATTGGTTGACCCAATGATGGTAGGAAATAGTGACAGTTTTTCTATGAACATTCAAATGAAAAACTTAGGCAGGTCATACATGATGCGATTTTCTTTCCTGTAACCATGAGTTTGAGCCATTCCTGGAGGGAGAACACAATGGTTATCGCTAGTGGCTATAGCCGCTGGCAATAATCGCGTGTAGAAATGTGATATAGTGGTTGTACCCAAGTCAACAGATGAATTGACTTTGGTAAAATCAGCCTGCCCATAGAAGGTTTGAATCTTGACTAGTCCTTGCTGAACCGGCCAAGACTCAAACCTATGACCAGCTTAACTGTGTAAAGCCAGCTTCACAGTCCATTCATTTGAATGATCCTGACCTGGCCTACCGGCAAAGCTATCCAAACAATAGTAAAATTTAGTTTAAAAATATTTGTTTTTGGAATGTCCTTTAGATTTTCTAATGGTTAGTGGGGTCAAATTCAATTCAACAATTCTTTTCAACCATAGTGATGAGAAAATTCAAAGGAGCAGGAAGGATTTTTTATTTTTTTTAAAATGAAGGGAGTTTTCTTTAAAGCGCTTGGTGACATTTACCTACAGGTAAGCCTATAATAAGGCTTACCTTAGGTAAAATTAGTATCTCCAAACCTGCACCCATCATGCAGCCAGTGACATCACTGGAACATGCGATCTGAAGGTCTCTGTTGGCATTATAGAATATACATCTGAGATTTATGATGAACGTACATTCGGAAATCTACCAATGTATGGCCAGCAAAATGTAGAAATGGTGCTGAAGTATATTCCTTCCTGGTGCCTACAAAGTACTTGCATTACCCTTCAAAGTGATTCCAGAGTCCCTGTCCATGGCCCCAGGCCTTGACTGTACAACAAGCCAGAACGTTAGTCCAAGCTGAGATTAAAGCTGCATTCATAACTCTGCATGAGACATGTAGTGTGTTTTTGTGGAGCTTTAAGCTGGTTTTACATGCATTATGATTCAGCTCTGTGTTTTCATGGAAATTATACCAAAGCAGCAGCATGCAGAGTCCTTGTATTACACTGGACCCACAATGCACATCTGAACCTTACCAACTATGTGACTACATAGGTAACTATGTACCATAACTTAAAGGATCAGTTCACCTTGATGGAAAAAATAATAAATACGCATAATTTTGCAAATAAAAAAAATGTTTTTTTCCAGCATAAGCCTGGAAAGCATAGCACCTGCAGACATGTCCTCCGGCTTTCTTGCTGTATGTGCCAAAGGACAGGTCAATAAACTACAAGAGTGCCCATTAGCACCCCGCAGCCCATTAAAACTACAAGTCCAAGCAGACGTACAGGTAGTTTATTCATTCACAGGAAACTGTGAATGAATGATGTGGCTGTGTGGGCGGAGCTCCTTTAAAAAGTGACAGTGGGTGCAGAGAGAAGAATCCTTACCGGGGGTTCAGTACATGTACAGTTTTTTTTTTTTTTCTGTTCAAAAAAATCCTGACAGATCCTGTTGTGATCCCCACCAGAATACACTGACCAATAATTGCAGTCATGGAACAGACAATGCTACAAATGGACCGAAAGTAGGGCAATTGCTGCTGAACCGGCCAACTTTCGGTATGTGTGTACTGGGCTTACGACTGTCCAGAAATTCTTGGAATGAGCCAGAACACCTTCTCCTTTGAGCGTCTAAAAAGGTGTGTATGTATATATATATTATATATATATATATATATATATATATATATATATATATATATATATATATATATATATATATATACACACATACACACACACACACACACATATACACGCACATTATCTCACAAAAGTGAGTACACATTTTTGTATAAATTTCATTAGATTTTTTCATGTGACAACATGAAGAAATGACACTTTGCTACAATATAAAGTAGTGAGTGTACAGCTTGTATAACAGTGTCAATTTTCTGCCCCCTTAAAATAACTCAACACACCGCCATTAATGTCCACATTGGGCATCAAATATGTGAGAGGTGTACATATTATATGTATAAATATATATATATATATATATATATATATATATATATATATATATATATATATATATATATATATATATATATATATATAGGCGTAGTCTCAAATTTGACTGCAAAAGTGGAAATAGACTTCCAAGCCCTCTTGGCAATAAGTGCCCCTTTAACTGTCAACACCAGAACTTCTACTGCCCACTCAAGGAATGCTGTCTGTGTATTTTCCTTTTTTTTTATATTTAGAGCTGAAAACAGTTACTTTTATCTCAAACAATTTTAGAAAGCTCTGTTGCTTCTAAGTGACTTGGCAGATTCTAACTATACTCGTTCTCTCTCTCCGAAATTCTCCTGTCGGGAAGATAAAGCGTTGGTGGCTTAGCAACTGCTACCACATTAAAACTTAAAACAGAGTTCCACCCATTTAAAAGTCAGCAGCTACAAAAAGTGTAGCTGTTGACTGTTAATAAACACACACTCACCTGTCCCACAGTCCAGCAACGTGGGCACCTGAAGCCTCTCTTCTCTCCCCCTCCTCTCTGGCGCGACAGCATCACAAGTGTGGGCACCTGGCTGGGGCTTCACAGCTGGGCAGGCACTGAACATGAGCGAACCCTGCTGCTCATTGTGAATGGCTGGGCAATCTTCTGGGACCTGTGACGTGTCCCAGGAGATTGCAGGAAGGGAGGGGGAAGAGATTAACTTCCGCTCTGCACCGCGGAGAGGAAGTGGGAGCTGGGTACCTGTGAAAACTAGGTAGGATGAGTATTTAGTACACCTCTCCTATACATGCACACTGTCCCAGGCTCCATCCCCTTTTGAACACACTGCAAATCCAGATAAATAAATGTTGATAGGCCAGCAATATCATGTGCTCCATAACTTTTTTGAAATGAATGAAAAAAATTCTCGATATGTTTTCACTTATAAATTCATCAATATCATTTAAGCCTGTCACAGACAATAGCTTTTCTAACTGCCACTTTTTACTGCTAGCTGTCAGAAAGATTTGTTTCTTAAAGCAGTGTTCCAGCTTGTTTTAAATTTTTTTTTTAAAACACGACTCACGTGATCCTTGCAACTAATCCTATACATAACGATTTTGGTAATACATGTTTGTTTTATCACCTTTTTCTTTAGAAAAAACTCACTCAGCTGTCCCAGCAAGCATGGTTCTGTGTTCAGCCCACTCATTCCTCCTTGTGAGATACGGTGCTGCTGGCTACCCAGCATGCACCTTCCAATATCGTGCATGCACACTGCATACAAAGCATGGCTTTGGAACTAGAAGTGGAGGCTTCCAGTTGGCTCCTGGGATTGATGACACTCTTATCCCAGGAGCCAATGTGCAGCGGAAATGATATACCTCACCGTAGCAAGGTGCAGCAGAAGCGGAGCTTTCAAAATAAGGTATATAAATTACAGGGGGGGGGGGGTGTCCATTGAGAAATGGTACAGCGATCACAAACGTGGGGTTGCAAAATGTAGAATGCGGGTGTAACTCTGCTTTAAAATGGAAGAAAAGTTTAAAGCGATTGTACAGTCTTGTTTTTTTCCCTATACAAATAAAAAACATGGTATACTTACCTGCTCTGTTGCAGTGAATTTGCACAGAGTAGCCCGGATTCTCCTCTTCTCGGGTCCCTCTTCTGTGATCCTGGCCCCTCCCTCCTGTTCAGTGCCCCCACAGCAAGCAGCTTGCTATGGGAAGCACCTGAGCAGAATCACAGCTCCCTGTGTCCATTCAGGCATGGAGCCCTGCCCCCTCTCCCCCCTGATTGGCTAGCTGACTTTGACAGCAGAGGGAGTCAATGGCACCACTGCTGTGTCTCAGACAATCAGGAAGGAGAGTCTTGAATGGCTGAGACATTTGTGGACAGAGAGGGACCTCAGGTAAGTATTGGGGGGGGGGGGGGGGGGCTGGGCTGCTGCTGCACACAGAAGGCTTTTTATCTTAATGCATAGAATGCATTAAGATAAAAAACCTTCTGCCTTTACAACCACTTTAACTATTCTAAAAATATTCTCTTCCCACTCCTCCTACCCATCCTAATAAAAGGATCTGTGCACTTACTGTCTGGTCACGTGATCCCGCAGCCCCGGCTCCCCTCTATTAAAGTGTCACAAGTGAGATTGGAGAGCATTGACAACGGCTGGATTATGGAAGCAGATGGGAGACTTCATGGCTCCTAGAATTCCCAGTCATTGTTGAGCGCTTTTTGAGCTGGATCACATGACCACTGGAGGATTACATGACCAGGTAGGTAGGAGGGGGAAGGAATATTTTTAGAAATAGCTAGACTTAGGTTTTTCTTCTAATTTAATATATAGGCACAAAGCAGCGATAAGGTAGCCTGGTAAAGTAGTTTAGGGGTCTGGTATGGTGGCCATAAAATTCAATCGTAGGAAAATAGATAGATCAATATGATTGTTAAGTATAAGAATCATCGAATGATCTTTTCGATCGTCTGATCTTATTTTTAATTTTTTCCCCCTCTACGTTAATTCAATCAACATTACGATCCTATATAAAACCATTCCGTGTATGGTCACCATTACCAAAACTGTGTAATATAAGGACAGGCCTAAACAATCTTTTTACATTATATCAAATCAAGCAGGTCCTGGCACTACATAATTGATGGTAGATCTAAGGCTTAGTGCGCACTTCTGCGACCCCAAAGTTGTGCGACTACCAGTGCAACTGTGCATTGTGACTTGCTTGCAACTTTGATGTTTTGCTTAAAAAAAAACCCTCTAAAGTCACAGCCAGAATCACAAAGACACGACTGCCTTGCAACTTTTGTGATTTTACCATTGCAGTCTTTGGCACTTGCATCACACCAAAGATGCAGAAAAGTAGTACAGAAACTTTTTGTTTTTTCTGTCGCTGTGACTTGTGTCACATCAATTAAAACCCTTTGAAATTAATGTTTTTACTTGTCTTGCGACTGTGTCATAGGTTGCAGCAAGTCGCACCAGAAGTTGCAGCTGTCTTTGACAACTCAGTCTCTGTACTGGGACCATGCAGTGAATGTGATCCCTGGATGGGAACAACAGCAGTCCAGTGACGCATATGTGCAGTTATGCAGCAGGCAGCTGGTTAAAGCTAACTGCATGAAAAGTAAAAATGCTTGCAGGTGCAGCCCACTGCAAGGGTTAAATGTTATTTTATGTTTAGGGGACTTGGAAAAGTAATTTTATATACCCAGTCGTCCACTCCAGCAGCCTGCTACCTGCTCTTCTCTGCAGTTCTGGCAGTCTAAGGTCTTCAAGATCGATGTGGGACCCAAAGCCATGCTTTGGACATGAGGACGCTGAGGAACAATCCATTGCCAGAGCGCCATCTGCTGGAGGACACAAACCCTAGACAGAGATGAGCATTTAACCCTTGCAGTGTGGATGCTGTCTTGCTAGGGAGCATTTTTACCTACCCTAGTTAAGCTTTAAAGAATGCACTGATAACTCAGTACAAATACTCATTGAAAATACACTATACATTTTCTTTAAACCTAATTAGAAATGCACTGGTTCTACTATGGCATCCCCCATACTGCTCTCTTCTATAGGGTTTGATGGGTGACCTCAGTAGAGAAAGGATCAAGTGAGTCACTGAGTCAGTAGAGAAGAGATCAAGAAGAAGTACGTTTTTGGGTCCCCTGATGCTCAAGAAATTAAACAAACACCATTGCAGGCACCAGTAAATATCTTGATTCTGTTTCAAAAGTCTGCCGAAGCTCTCAGGCTAGCTTGACGAGAATGTATTTTTATATCTGGTTTCCTCTTTTAGGAACTCAGTACCATGATGAAGGTCACCACTGTGGAAATATGCCAGTTTCCGAGCTCCTTACAATCAATCTCATCAATAAGGCCACAGACAAGGTTCCTCTATTCATTCACTTTGATGGCAAGATAATTTCTTGCAGGATACTAAAAAGGGAAAATAACAATCTTGGACATATGGCTGGCATCACGTAGACCTATTTAGTTAGTGTATTATATTTATGTCCTAGAGTACACAGAGTTTTCAGGGAAGTTACCTGCAGCTAAACAATTCATGGGTTTACTATTTTCCACATATCCCGAGGGCAAAAAATAAACATATCCATGGCTTATTTATGTTTTAGTACACAATACTTTGAAACTACGTAAAAAGGCTAAACCACAGGAAAACAAAACGGATGGATCCACCCTATAAATAGACGCTGCTTTTAAAATGACACAAAAGTACTCAAATATCCTTCCGAGATAAAAGAACTCGGCTGTCTGATCTCGAGTGATGACGGGAGTGGTCTAGACATACAACAATAGCTGTCCAACTCATGGAGCTTCTTTTAATCCCAGTCTCCATTTGGTTTTAGAAATGAAAACTGACTCCGCTCGCCAAAAGGCATAAAAAAAAAAAGCCTGAATAATTTACATTGTGGAAGATGGACATTAGATGCTCTGGGGATTCATTATAAAAAATACGGTGCTGCTGTATATTAGATTGTTTACAGCTATTCTTTTTGTCCATGATTTATATAATGCTGACATAGTAGGCAGCGTTTTATAGAGATTTCCTATCTGTCCCTGTCCAGATGAGTTTACAGTCTAATATCCCTTGCACAGACACACAGTCTACAATAAAGATGGACAATTCAGGAAAGTAGTATAAACCAAACTCTGGAAAGACCAAATAAATAAAACAATTAGAAATCACTTTAATCTAGGAAATGACAGCATAATAATTTAGGATGCATCCATTTCCACCCACAACGCAATAAGGGCTTCAAAAAAGTTAAAGGGTAACTTATCTTATTTGCTATTTTCCCAATTAAAAATATTCTATCATATACAATGGCTACACAAGTAATATTGTAATTGATTATTATTACCTTTCCTATCTGCAGTACTGTCATTTTCTGTAAAATGCAATATGGCAACCTGGAGGTATTCTGTTCACAGTTGGTATACAGAACGTCCCCAGAAATGTCATTTCCTGCTTGTGTAATTGGCGCATCAATTTTCCCAGAAGTCTCCCCTAATTTACAAGTTGGATTTTTGGCATCTTCTGCAACAAAAATTTACATTGCCTACATACTCCCAAAAGGTTAATTACTTACTAAAAGGGAGGCTGACACTGCAATTTTCTTCATTAGAACACTGAAAAATGCATCAACTAATTAATAATGAAAAAGCCACTCTGCACACAACAAACAGCTATTTCTTCAGAGCCGAAACAGGCAGTAATCAGAAAAGAAAAGTTAAAAATCCTTGCATCATACATTGATCACCCAGAGGGGATTGTTTTGTTTTTCACAACAAAAGTGCAGGCTTTTTAGCCATACACAAGTAGATTTTCAGATAAACATTCGTAATAAAATTCTTATCAGTAGAGGAGATGACGAATGTCATTAAAAAGCACTTACAAAAATGTTTTCCTTAAAAGCCTAGTACATACCATTTCTTTTTTTTCTTTCATGGGGGTTGGGGGATGTTGATTGGGAGTGTGTCAGCCCACTGGGTTTCCAGCATGCTCATCCGACAGAACACAACCCGAATGTTGGCCATTTTTTATTGAAGTAGCCGTTGTCGCCCCAAAATTCAGCCCATGTGTACTAGGCTTAACATTCGATTTTAGAGTTAATGGACTTTCTAGAATGGAAACCACATTTTAGCACTTTCACCTAGCAGCAATAGGGTTGCTGGTTCAAATCCCAACCACAACACCTTCTGCCTTGAGTTTGCATGTTCTCCCTTTGCCTGCGTGGGTTTCCTCCGGGTACTCCGGTTTCCTTCCACACTCCAAAGACATGCTGGTAGGTTAATTAGACCTTGTCTAAAAAAAAAAAATTGGCCTTAATATGTGTATGTGAATGTTGTATGTGTTTGTAAGCGTGTCAGGACCTTACAGGGTAAAGGAACACGCAAAGCCGCAGATGGACTCTGGTGGCAAGAAAGCGCCCTGAGGCGATTCAGTTCGCATAGGTAGCGCTATACAAGTCACTCACTCAAAATAAAATGTTTTTGAACAAAATTCTACTAGGTGTTTGTGGCCAGCTTCAGGAGCCATTTAAATATTTGCATTGGCTACCTAGCTTATATCTGTCTGGTACTGATCTAAGTCCAATCAGTGAGAAAGTAATTAACAGCACTATAACATTTTGGAATGTTGAAGGACCCAGAAGATGCCCAGAAAGAAAAGACAACAGAATCCATGCATGAATGGTCTTGGGAACGTTTCCTCCCAGGAAGACAAGATTCAGTCTGGTGCCACCACGCCAACTGTGCACTACAAGAATTTATCATAAATGAGGCCCCATGATCCTAACAAAGTTCCAGTGGACTAAACCATTTCTGATTTAGTAAACAGCATTTTTTTGTTTCTACCACAAAGAGATCATTCTGCTAAATCACAGCATGCTGACATTATGGTTGCTTATATTTTGACTGCTGCCCCCTCTCACTATATGCTACCCAAAAGAAAGGAGAACACTGGTCTTCATTATGTGTCTAGCTAGAGCTTTTAAATGCAACATTTATTGCATGTATTTTTATGGCACTGACAACTCCTGCAGTGCTTTACATATTGGACATTCACATCAGTCCCTGTCTACAAGGAGCTTACAATTTAAAGGTCATCATTTGTATCTATTATACATACACACATGTTATGAATGCACCGGCCCCCGCACCTCCCGCTCCTGCACTGTGCCAGCTAGCAGGGGATCTTCTCCACCCAATAGATGTCAAAGTATTTTTTATTTAAACATGGCTGTGCAGGGCTCCGCCCACACGGCCGCTTCACTCATTCACAGTGCTTGTGGTTTTCAATGAACTACCACAGGGCTGTTAACGTTGTAGTAGTTCCTTCATTATTCCTGTCAGCATGTATCGGCTTCCTTGTACAAGGTACGAGCAAGCCTATACACTGACCGGTCTGCAGGAGAGCTGCATGGCATCAGCGATCTATAGGTAAGTAGGTAAATGCTTTACAGGCTCCTGCAACAAAAAATAATGCACATTTTTTTACCTGTAAAAAGATGTGCATTTATTATTTTTTCTGAAAAGGTGAACTTAGCCTTTAAATACAAGCTCCTCCACACCTGGAAGTATTGGGTATTTCTGGGGCTGAACCAAGTGGTTGAGGGAGTGTAAGAATGGTAATTGAATGCTTGGCAATGGGGATCGGGGATGAGTGCTACCGTAATAGAGGTTTAAGGGGTGAATTGGGGATGGGTAGGTACTGGGGTAGAGGTCAAGAGGTAGTGGTTTGGTTTTAAAAGAAATTCTGTGGCATTTTCAATAGATTAGTCCCTGGATCGTCTAATGCTGCATGTTGGGTGTGCTAAACTGCAATTCGCCTTTCAATTCAACAGATCGAAAAATGGGCCCAAGCAATGCAAAGTGCACCATAGAGTAAAGCTGTCCATGCACAGAGGTTTTCTAGATCCCAAATCTACCTCTGTGGCTGATGTATTTTGACAGCATCCCATGAAATGTCAAAATACCTGAACAGTAGCTCCATTTAATTGGATAAAGATACTGTTTGGCTGATTTTCTGTCCAACTCCTTCCATTTTTCAATTGAGGGATATGGTGCAGGAGACAGCCAACAGAGAAAACTAATGAACATATTTAGTCCGGGTCAACAGGAACCGAACAAAATTAGAACAGTGTATTCCCTTCTTTACCAACTGCAGCCAATCAGATTAAAATACACGGAAAACAAAAGAAGTGTAATTGGTTACTGTGGGATACTGCTCAATGCATTTGTCTCTCTGCCTTACTGGATAACTCTAAATGGGATTAATATAATTTATCCAGCATCCCTGCAACTATCCTGAGTAGTTACAGATAGTAACACTTGTTAGCATTGATTCCTCTTTAAATAATAGAGGAATTAACACATTTGGACAATTTTACAGGTCTGCTTAAACTGCTGAGAAAAGACATTTACTGCAAGAGAGAGCTGCAGCCGAAATGTATCAAGCTGCTCCAATCTATAAGTGGAGAAGAGGCCCCGTACAAATGCTGGGCTTTTTTTATGGAGTCGGCATCCAGGTACAATATTCTACAGAGAACATTCTGAGTACATCGGGTAAATTTCAACTGCTCATTTGTATTTGTATTGTAACAAGGCACCAAACTCTTCCAGGCATATCCAGGTATGACCTTCACCTTGTAAAACATGAGCTGTAGAAGGAACGAAAGATAATTCTACAAGAAGAAACATTTTCCCTCGCTGGAGAATTATTAATGGATTCTGTGAACGCTGCACATGCCAAGCACAATAAATCCACCTGTGAATAGTACACATAATAGGGCATGTAAAGTGAGGGCAAGTGCATTCTAAGGAACCCGAGTTGACGTCACACATCCAATGTATGGGGGGGGGAGAAGAAGGGTACCCTATTTTATTGTAATTTTAAGTGCATATCTTCCATTTAAAAGGAGATCTAAACATTAGTTGGATGGCATTTAGTTTGATAAAGCTTGTAGTCTCGACCAGGAGTTTCATGTGACAACGTAAGACCACAGTTGGCAGACAGTTGTCATACAATAACAGGAAATGCCTGAACAGGGGCCTACATGGAAAGGTCAACAGTTATGCCAATAAAAGATGCAGATTTAAAAAGACTGAAAAACTTTTTGAAATTACGGTAACATGCTTTTTATCTGAATTGTGTATATAGGGAAATGGGGTACTCAATGCTTTTTATCTGATTGGTTTATTTGAGGAAATGGGCTACTCAATGGTTTTTATGTGATTGGTGTATATAGGGAAATGGGGTACTCATACTCAATGCTTTTTATCTGATTGGTGTATATGGGGAAATGGGGTACTCAATGCTTTTTATCTGGCTGGTGTATATGAGGAAATGGGCTACTCAATGCTTTTTGCCTGATTGGTGTATATGATGTACTCAATGCTTTTTTATCTGATTGGTGTATAGGGAAGTGGGGTGCTCAATGCTTTTTGCCGGATTGGTGTATATGACGTACTCAATGCTTTTTATCTGATTAGTGTATATGGGTATATATGGGGAATTGTGTTTACAATACAAGCAAATGCCTATTGATAGTATAGGTTGGAGAAAAAAAAAGTAAGATCTAATTGCTTGCCATGTATAGAACACATCTTCTCTGCAAGGTTTTTTTCAATCAGACCCACTGACTGTTGTGTTGCTGCCTGTCTAAATATATTCATGCTTACATCTTCTATATTCAGGTGTTAATTGAAGACCGTTGCAGACAGTGCACTTTGTCTGATTGTAGAATCTCCTGTAGATAGACCAATTATTCACTGCAACTGAATAGATGGATAGATCCTTGTACTTCATAGTACTTGGTAAGGCAAAAGGTGCACAGTCAGATTGTAAAGGTGCGTGGCCAGTTTTAAGGGAATGGCGATTTGTATGGACATAAAACAGAGATCAGCATCTACAAATCAAGCTGGATTTATACCATGTGTGTTGCATTTAGCGTTAATTGATGCGCATTAAATGTACTTTTGTGCCACCATGCCCTCCACCTCATCCAATCAAAGAATGTCTTGAATTTATTGAAAAAAAAAAAACCCCAAGGCTTTCTCTGAATGGTGGCAAAACGGCTGCTGCTCGGCACATGATTCAGAAGACTGCTGCTATCATTGGTGGCAACTACTACAGTGATTTCAGCTTCCACAGGGATCAGTCAGGTATGAGAGTATGAGATGTGCATACTTACATCCAAACTGGGCAAGAAAAAGCATACCTTAGCTTTAGCCTTAAAGTGATATTAAACTCATTTGTTTTTAAGCACTTTCAGCAGGTTATTTAAAGCAGTGTTCCGCCCCAAAAAAATAAATTAAAAGCCAGGAGCTACATATACTGCAGCTTCTTTTAATCCTTGTCTATGTTTCAGTTAAAGCTGATGCCATGACCCCTGCCCTGTCATTTTTCCCATTTCAGGGTGGCACCTTTCTCTTGCAACATCCAGTGGAGCTATCCTTAAATGCAAACTCTAGAGTTGTGTCTCCCTACACTGTGTGCATCAATAGAAACACACGGGCCTACTCCAAGATGATAAGGTACTCCCCTGCTCCTCTCCCGTCCAGAATAACATGACTGGCTGGAGACTGTGCTGTCCGCTGTTAAATGTTACCAATGAACTCCTGGGAAGCAGCACTAAGAGTAAGACGCAGGACCCTTTTTTTGGCATACCGCACTGGAATCAGATCGCATGGGTGTTACACCCCCAGGAGTTTGCAAATGTCAGTGTGAACCAGTGTGCGATTCAGGTGCGAACTGACACTTAATCGCAGGGTTACCCGCATCACACCAGTGTGAACCAGAAAGAGCCAGCAGTGTTAAAAAAAATTTAGACTGCAACTGCTAAGATAAGAATTTTAAGTTTGCTGGGGAGTGTTTATTTTAGTGTGCTCAATGTGTTAAAGAGTAACTCTACTTTTGCTGAAAAAAAAAAACATTCCCACCTGGGTGATCCATGTACATCGCAAGACTTAGCAAACTTTGTTGCAGATTCCTAACTTTTGTTATTCTGAAAAAAAAAATAGCTGTTTGTTTGTCTGCGTCCATGTGCAAAATACAAGTGAATGGGGGTAACTTTAATTATCAATCAGCTGCTGTACTTGCAGGACTCCAGTGGGGAAAGTATCAGGGACAGGATTTCCTATTGGGAGTATCTCACCAAAAAGGACATTTTTGTTGCAGGGGATGCCAAAACCTGCCCTGTATCTTAGTGCAATGCGCTAATCACACAAGCAGGAAATGACATATCTGGGGGCATTCTGTACACCATCTGTGTCTTCAACGCCCCTAGGTAGCCATATTGAATTGCATTTTACAGAAAATGACAGCGCTACAGATTAAAAACAAAAAGGTAATTTTTAATGACATTCAATTACAATATGACTTGTGCAACAATTGTATAAGCTATAGTATTTATTTATTTTTTTTGCTATTTTTACCCCATGAATGCAGGGTTGCAAACTGACAGTCAATTTACTGACAGTTTGTAAAAATTTGTTATTTTTTTTTTTTTACAACTGCCAGTAAATATCAGGGGCTGATATTTTCATGCGGTGCTGACTTTTTAAGTGTAAATCAAGCAAATGACTTTGGTATAGGTATTGTCAGTGTTTCCATATTATGTTTATACTGTTCAAATATTCACTACTGTGTTCATTTTCAATAGGAGTTTTGTAATTTCTCAGGTTGCCAGTAAAAAACACGCTCCGCCAGGAAATTTTCTATGTTTTGTCAGTAAAAATTGCTGCGGGACGTTGGCAACCCTGCATGAATGTGGCATTACCCTTTAAGCTGCATTGGTGTGGTTGTTAGCACTTCCGCCCAGCAGCAAAATTGTCACTGGTTTGAATCCTAACCATGACACTACCGGCCTGGAGTTTGCATGTTCTCCCTGTGCCTGCGTGGGTTTCCTCCGGGTACTCCGGTTTCCTTCCACACTCCAAAGACATGTTGGTAGGTTAATTGGTTCCTGTCTAAAATTAGCCCTCAAATGTGTATGTATGAATGTGAGTTAGGGCCCTAAGATTGTAAGCTCCAGGACGGAGAGGACTGATACGAATGTACATGTAAAGAGCTCCGTAAATTGGCGGCTCTATAGAAGTACAAGCTCTGCGTAAATTGGCGGCTCTATAGGAGTTCAAGCGCTGCGTAAATTGGCGGCTCTATAGGAATACAAGCGCTGCGTAAATTGGCGGCTCTATAGGAGTACAAGAGCTGCGTAAATTGGCGGCTCTAGAGGAATACAATCGCTGCGTAAATTGGCGGCTCTATAGGAGTACAAGCGCTGCGTAAATTGGCGGCTCTATAGGAGTACAAGCTCTGCGTAAATTGGCGGCTCTATAGGAGTACAAGCGCTGCGTAAATTGACAGCACTATATAAGTACCTTAAATAATAATAACATGCCGCCCAACATTTTGAGATGGAAATGAGGGACACCTACTTGCAAAAGTATGTAGGCATAGGACACGCCCCCTGCCACACCCCTTAAAGGAGAATTAACCCCCCCAAAAAAAAAGGTTAATTAAATCCACAAGTGCTTTTTTTTACCACTACTATTCCTTTATGTTGTCTTTTAAAATTTACAAATGAAGCGATTTAGAATTTGGATGAAAGGTTTAGCACTGGGAAACACTTTTTGAAGGATAAAAAGCATTTTATATACATCTATATAGATCAGACCAAAATGAGGGACAAATGAGGAGGAAAGAGGGACAGAGGGACTTTGCTCCAAATCAGGGACAGTCCCTCGAAATCAGGGACAGTCCCTCGAAATCAGGGACAGCCCCTCGAAATCAGGGACAGTCCCTCGAAATCAGGGACAGTCCCTCGAAATTAGGGACAGTTGGGAGCTATGATAATCAGTACATAAAATAAAAGCCAAAATAAAACACTGAGGGTTTAGTTTTACTTCTTTAAAAGGCTGTTCTGTAAAAGACTCCTCAGGCTTATCCAGGACCAGCAGTTGAAATACAACCATCATGGATCAGAAAATGATGAAGATCATGGGAGCTGACATACGAAATGTTGTAAGAAATCCGCGGGGAGACCACGCCAAACATAAAATTCACTTTATGGCTATGTTAAGTTTTGTTGCTAGGGCACAACAATGCTGGCAGTGGTGTGAAAAGGAAAAAAATAAATGCTCCAGCCAGCTGTGTTGTTCACAGTCGGGTAATTCCTCTGTAGCTATGAATGGATGTGGGGCCAGTAGCCTGTTGTGGCCAAGGACAGGATGATGGATGATCTACACACTGTGCCCAAGTTACAGAAGAAAGGCAGAAGTTCACTGCGCTGCTGTTAAAATGCTAATCTGGCTTTGTTAACAAACGGAGAGATGAAACTAGAAAGTTAGAAGGAACTGACACCCCCCGTGTTATGTGTGCCCACCGATCACTTGATGCTCTTCATACTTCCCCATCAGTCTGTTGGAAGTGACACCATTTACTGGTCATCCTGTTTTGAATAAAGTAAATCAACTTATTATTAGCTGCGCTGAGCCTTGTACGAGTGACACCCAATATATACCATGACATGCCTCCCGCAGATTCTGGAATTGGCAACGGACCGGAAAAAATATGGTTTTCCTTCAACATTTCTCAGCTACAAGGAAAAAAAAAAAGACTGAACACAATCTCTTCTGAAGCTGAAATTGGCAGCTATTCTCCGAGAGAGTAAGAACTTAATTTAATGGCTTACACGGATTTCTGACTGTAACCGTAATGGCTTACCTAATGTATGAAAACAGATCATCTGTCCTAGCAGATTCACGCAAAGCACTCGCTGCTTTAATTGCACATATTTTACTACTTACTTGAGAAAATATTAAGATATCGTTGAGTAAATACGTCTCCAATGTCACAATTAGGGTTCAGACAGATGGACTAAAATAGACATCTTTGTACGCCTAACGAAACTCTCCCATTTTTTTTTCCGTGCCTGGGGAGCCGCAAGTGCCGCATACAGCCTGCTATACAAGCGAACGGCTGTATGCGGCTGTACTCTTGTAAACGCGTGCGCGTCCGCCAATTTTTTTCCTGAATGCATTCAGGAAATAAGTCAAGTGCACATTTGTGGGTAAACACTGATCCAAACAAACAAACAAACAAACAAACAATCATCAGCATTTGCAAGAGTGCAGCCATTTTCATTCTTATGGCAAGCGCTACACGGCATGTTTTGCTCCCCCAGCGTGAGAAAGCACCAGGGGCTAACGAAAAAAAAAAAAAAAGCCAAATTTTGTTTTATTTATGCACGCTGTGATTTTGCAGCCCATTCATTTGAATGGGCTGAAATTGCACTAGTACATGTAGAAAGTAGTGCATGCAATACTTTAAAAAAACGCAATGCACCAATTTACAATGCACTGCAGTACAATGCAATCTGGTGCCAGCAAACACACTTTGCACTTGGGGTGCTGTTAACATTACATAGGCACCTGCAGCAGATCGCAAAGGCGGTGTGTTTTGAGTGCGCACGTAATGCGCCTTTCCTGCCCTGTGTTCTGATGTGACTTGGACCTTAAAGATGTTGTACACCCTGTACAACCAATCTTACCTACAGGTACGCCTATATTATTTAAGGCTTACCTGTAGGTGCATGAAATATCTCCTAAACCTCCATCATGGTTTTAGAAGATATTTACTAAAAAGCCAAGCATCGATGACTATGGCGCATGCTGACTTGCCATTTCTATTAGGGGTCATGCCGTGACTGATGGCTCTCGCACGCATGCGCGAGTGTGATGTCACGCGACTCCGGCCAGTCACAGAGCTGGAAGGAAGCGGGGTGAAGATGGACGCTCCCTGCTAGTGGGGACGTCACAGGCTTTGGTGTCAGGTAAGTGACACATAATGGGCTACTATGCGATGCACTATGTGATATACTATATCTGACCATCTGACTGCAGCTGTGCATGGTAGCCAATCAGCTTCTAACTTTCAGCTTTGTCAATAAAAAACGATTGGTTTCTATGAAGTGACGCACCAGATTTTGCACTCTCCAGTTTTAGTAAATCTCCCCCGGTGTCTCAGTGTGGAGGAGCACCTTGATTGCAGATGGATTGTGCCTGCTGGCTAAATGAAAAAAAAAAAGCAAAAAAATAAAATAAAAAAAAAAGGGAAGGAGGAAGAAGATCCAACTATAGCCAGTCTTTGCTAAGCTTTTTATTCAGTCAGTTCACACTTTTCAATTTTCATTGCGTGCTGAAACGCATTTTGAGCATGCTTGATAAGCGATTTGGCCCTCTTTCAGTTATAGCTGCCAGCAGAGATCAGTATTCTGCCAGTGGGGACGGAGAACACAAAAGCACTGTGGGAGGAATTCCCCCACCATAACAGGTGTTGATGGGGGAAAGAGCAGTTTTCTTTCCTTAAACCCATGGTTGCATAATGTATGGCCTGCTCTTAAACCCCAGCTAAAATGCTTTTTTTAAACTTTTGGGAATGTCCTGGTAAACAGAGGTATTGGACGGATATTTTGATGTGTGTACAGGAGGAGACTACCATCCCTTTAAGCCCTTCTATAAAGCCTCATACACACGATCGGACTTTGTACAAACTTTCCCGTGGACTCTTGTACAAAGGGCATCGGCTGTAAATTTGTATTGCATACACACGATCGGACTTTTTCGGCAACAAACATGAACGTAGTGACGTTTCAACGTACTGAGGACACTTTAAAAGAGGATGTTCAATTACTCCGGCGCCACCCTTTGGTCAACTTCTGTATTGTTGTCTGAACTTTTGCATTGGTTCTGAGCATGCGTGTTTGTACTTTGTACAAAAGTCTGATGGTTTTGTGTACACTCGATCAGACTTTTCGCCATCGGACTTTTGTTGCCAGAAAGTTTGTCCGTTCGCACAGCCAACAAAAGTCAGATGAAAACCAAAAAAGTCTGTCCGATGGAGTGTACACACGGTCGGATTTTGCCTTAAAACAGCTAATTTGCATGTTTGTTGTCAAAAAGTCCGATCGTGTGTATGGGCCTTAAGACTGTGGGATTGATTTACTAAAACTGGAAAGTGCAGAATCTGGTGCAGCTCTGCATGGTAGCCAATCAGCTTCTAACTTCAGCTTGTTCAATTATGCTTTGACAATTAAATCTCGAAGCTGATTGGTTTCTATGCAGAGGTGCACCAGATTTTGCACTCTCCAATTTCAGTAAATCACCTCCATTGTCTTCTTGGTTTGGTGGATGATTTGGCCCCGTCCACAGCTATACGGACCTTATTTACCTTATTATTTTTTCATGCTAGGAAGTGCATAATTATATCTTGGAAGAATTCTAATCCCCCATCTGTAGAGCCGTGTAAGGTTTAGGTGAACAAAGCCCTACCCTTTTATAAAAACATATATTTGAAAAAGGGAGCGCTACGTAAGTTTGATAAGGTTTGGGGGGAATCGGTGGGCTTCTACTCTCTACACACTAGTATTAGCTTCATTTAGTGCCACCTTTTCTTTTATATGGGTTTTTGATATGTACCCTCATTGACCCTGATGGGGCAGGTTAACGGTCTTACTGCAATAAAAATAGTAGAACCTCCCCGCTTACAACATTTGAAGGGTGTGGGTTGTTCTAAGGATCCTTATATTTTGGCTATTTGTATATAGGGAGCTTTGTGTCATTAGGTTCCATGCACACTGGGCTTAAAAAAAATGTCTGTTCTCTTGGGAGTAAAAAAAAAACCGTTCATATAGAGCATTTTTTGTACAAAGTTTAGACGACTTTAGGGAGTTTTACGTTTTTTCTGCCAGTAAGCTCCAACCAGAAACGTGAATCAGAAGGGTTCTTTTTCCTGCCTCTAAACATTGATTCTAAAATATGCCTGTAATCGTTCTAATGTACGTGGGCATATAGGATAGCATTGAGTTGCTTCTACAGGCAGAACACAAAACTTCTGTAGAAGCAACATTTTTTTTTACACCAGTGTGCATGGTGCCTTACTGAGGAAGCTGTATGGGTCAAGGTGGCAAATTTCACAGGCATTGTTTATGGTTCAATATTACATAGTTACATAGTAGGTGAGGTTGAAAAAAGACACAGGTCCATCAAGTCCAACCTATGTAATGCACTTCTTTATTTTTGTGTAATTATTTTTATTTATTTTTTTTGGATGGCTTACCGTATTGGGGTTGGCGGTCCTAAATGTTTTATTTAGTTATTATACCGTATATACTCGAGTATAGGCCGACCCGAATATAAGCCGAGGCCCCCAATTTACCCCCAAAAAAACTGGCAAACTTATTGACTCGTGTATAAGCCGAGGGTAAGACATGCCTGTCCATCCCTGTGTGTGTGTCCGTCCATCCCTGTGTGTCCGTCCATCCCTGTGTGTCCGTCCATCCCTGTGTGTCCGTCCATCCATCCCTGTGTGTGTGTGTGTCCGTCCATCCATCCATCCATCCCTGTGTGTGTGTGTCTCCATCCATCCATCCATCCATCCCTGTGTGTGTGTGTCTCCATCCATCCATCCATCCATCCATCCCTGTGTGTGTGTGTCTCCATCCATCCATCCATCCCTGTGTGTGTGTGTATCCATCCATCCATCCATCCGTGTGTGTGTGTGTCTCCATCCGTGTGTGTGTGTGTGTGTGTGTGTGTGTGTGTGTGTGTCTCCATCCATCCATCCATCCATCCGTGTGTGTGTGTCTCCATCCGTGTGTGTGTGTGTGTGTGTGTGTGTGTGTCCAGCCTACCTGTGTTCGCCTTTGTCCCGAGCCTCCGTCCCGTGTCGTGCCTTGCCTTCGTCCCGTCCCGTCCCGTCCCGTCCTGTCCTGTCCCGTGCCGTGCCTTGCCTTGCCTTGCCTCCGTCCCGTGCCCTCTTCGTCGGCGGCCATTGTAAAATTCAAAAGCCGCGCCTCCTCCTTCGCCTGTGATAGGCGGAACACTGAATTTCCCAGCAGCCTGTGTTCCGCCTATCACGGACGTCGTATCATCCTCGTCCGTAGTACGAGGATGAGAAGATGCCCGTGATAGGCGGAACACAGGCTGCTGGGAAATTCAGTGTTCCGCCTATCACAGGCGAAGGCGGAGCCGGAGGCGCGGCTTTTGAATCAGAATGGCCGCTGTCTGTCTGCTCGACACGCTGATCGAGCGGGCAGACAGCGATGACTCGAGTATAAGCCGAGGGGGGCACTTTCAGCCTCAAAAAAGAGGCTGAAAATCTCGGCTTATACTCGAGTATATACGGTAATTGTTTATTGAAAATAATAAAGAGAATTTTCCCCAAAAATGCATTTTAGCTGGGTTTGCCGCATCTCTATACATGTGAAAGAGGTATTAGTGCTTTTTCATACATTATTCATGCGCTGGTCAATATTAGGCCTGTTACCATGGGCTGAAAATACATACAAATCACATCGTACATGAATT
This sequence comes from Lithobates pipiens, assembly GCF_037356315.1. Classification (NCBI taxonomy): domain Eukaryota; kingdom Metazoa; phylum Chordata; class Amphibia; order Anura; family Ranidae; genus Lithobates; species Lithobates pipiens. The sequence continues at coordinate 67,610,428 of NW_027507903.1, forward strand.
TTCATGCTTTACTATTACTTCCTAGGACTCTCTAAATGCATAAAAAAAAGAGGATAAGAAACAGACCTGAACTATTTGCAAAAATGTTCTACAGCGCACAGATGTGAACAAGCTCTATCTATAACATTGCCTTTGATGACACGTTTGAGCGCATTCAATGCACACCAATAAAACGTGAATGTGTGAATGAGGCCACAAGAGTTTTTTTAGGTCTCTCCTCATATTATGCAGTTTTGGTAAATAGAATGATTTTATATACAATTGATCGATGACACAGTAAAAGCTTGTTCAGATGGGTGGCCACTATTACCACCCCTCTGAAAAGGGATCCACCGCAGATCATTTTTCAGAGGGAAAAATACAGAAGTTGACCAAAGGGTGGCGCCATGAGGGAGCCCACATACTGCCTGTGAGTTGGCACCAGTGGCCGTCCGTCCATTAGGGGCACCTGGGCACCGCCCCCTCTATCCATAGCTGCTACCCCCTATTCATGGCTGCTCTATGAGTCATGGTAGCCATCCCCTATTTATACTTCCAGCCCTTTTCAGGATGTCGGGCACATCAATTACAGCGGCGTGGGTATTTTTTTTAAGCACCTGATTAGAGCCAGAGGCTCTAATAGGCTTCAAATAGGGTGGGCTCCTGCCACAGACAATTGTGCCATGATCCCACTCAGCGAATGAATATTCAATATTGAAACACTGATTCTCAATCCAGCCATTTAGAAATGGGTATGAGACCTGTTTTCCGATCGGCCACAAATAGAAGAGGCCCAATTGGCCACTGAAGAAGGAGGGAGGAAACGGAAGCTGCTGCAATGCCCATGGAGAGCAGGGGAAGGGGAAGCTGCCACCGAGCAAGGGAAGCCACCAGTGAATTCCGGGAGAGGTGCTGCCCACCATAGATGGGGTAAGTGCTCCAGACCTGACCAACCAGGGGTGGGGGGGGTATTGGTGTGACTCTTAAAAAATTACCACCAGCAGTCTAAGGTCTCTGAAGAGTGATCCATTGTAGATTTGCAAAATGGTGCAGGACACTTTTTTTTGGTCCGCACTGGAATCGCATGGGCATTCACAACTATACAATCCAATTTCTACACCATTTGGCAGTTCGCACTGCGATCTGTGAACCGATCTGAGGGTGTCATTAACTTTGCATTGACACCCGCAGCGATTTGCAGATGTCAGTATGAACCGCCGGCAGGCGGCATGAGATACGGGAACCTGCACTGGAATCGGGCTGGTTCCAGCATCACCTATATGTGAACCGGCACTAAAGATAGGTCAGCGCTTTTTTTTTTTTTCTTATGCATATTGGTGGTTGTAAGTTTTTAAGCCCAACTCTCTCTCCTATAATGATGGCACTGAAGTTTTTTTTTTTGGTTTTAATAAAATCTGACTGGTTGCCATGCACAGCTGCTCCACCGGTTTTGCTGAATTTCCCTATTGTGTCTTTTCAAAAATTCCAAGATTCAATCATATTTTCTGATCCTGTGAAGAATCGTTTGATTAGATCGTTACATGTATGGCCGCCATAAAGCGAACTGGTATTGCGCAATCAGATTGTATAGCGTATGGCCAGCTTAAGTAAATATAAGAGGGTCTGAGTCTTTTTTCAGCTGCATACGTTTGACTAGAGAGGCCTTCTATACAGTATGGGAGACAAATGACATATCTGCTGAAATAACTGCATCACCTGTTGTGGATGATGACAGTCATACCACGCTGTGCATCAGTTCAATCTACTTTCCCCAAAGCAGCAAGGCATGACCTCATAAGCCCTAATATATACAGTGCTAATTAGATTTGTAGGAGGTCACACAATTGTGTGTCATTGTAGAATCACTCTATTACATTTATAAAGGCTTTTTTTTCTTTTTTTTTTTTTTTTTTTTTATATTGCCTGAAGAAAGCTCGGGTAGTCACATCTGATTCACACATGCCAGTAGGGACACGTTGTAGCTGATGACTGCAGGAGTATTTCTTATTTCCATTAACAATCAGAGAAAGGCATATGTCTCCTTTATATATCCCCCCTAACCCAAACTGGTTATTTCCAATGAATATAAACTATGGTGACAATTACTCCTTTATTGATGTTATAATAGCAGTTATAATAACTTTGTTATCCTTCTACAGATCGTTCATCACAACTAGCAACTCCCATCAGCCTCTTCAATAGGAGTTGTAGTTTATAACATCTTATTATATCATTTTTGTAATATAAATAGATGTATGGTCAATGATAGCAAAATATTTAATTACATGCTACACCAGGTAGCAACTGTTTTTTTTTCCTCAACTGTTTTTTTTTCTATAAATTTCTTCTGTGTATAATTCATTTTATGCCATATATATTGTTGCATAAATATGACAAATTTGACAATGCCTTGAAAAGGGTTCTCATTTATTTAAGCTGCTATAATTAGATGCCTGAAGTATGCAATTAGATATGAATGGCAGGACACATTCATCTTTCTGTAAATTTCCTTGGCGCAAGGTAAATGTTTACAGGTAGCTCGTCATCCGCCGGTGCGGGTTGGAGGAGGTTCATTAGGTAGATAGTTAGGTTTACCACATGAATTCCTAGCCTGGGGCAAGAAGAGCATGGTAAAAATAAAACTTGTGTTCATAACCTCACAGAAGGAATTCCTCATCCTGAGCTTTAAACATCTTCAGCAGAGCATTAAAAGCTACAGGGTACATTCTAAGCAGGCTTGTTGCTTGTTAATTACACAGCTAGCCCTATGTAGGGGAAACAATAGCAAACCATACCTTAAATTACCAGAAGAGTAGTAGAGATCAGGAACCAACTACCAGCAACAAAGCAGAAAAAAAAAACAAAAAAAAAAAAACAACATCCACTAGATTAAACCCACACATCATAAACAAAGATTTGCCCTTAGGCAAAGGCATTAATAAGCAAAATAAATATGAAGATTAGCAGGATGACTTGGTCTTACTGCCATCACACATTGTTCTTTTAAATTACAATCATTTATTAGAGTTGGGTCTTTTCCAAAGCAAACTTGTTACTTTATACATGCAACATCAATGTTTTATACACAGGTTTTTTTGTGTATAAATGCATAAAATAGCCACAGATGAGTAGAAGGATGGCTTGGCGTGGCCTGCCATCAACATACCCAATATACAATAGCTCAACACAGTTGAGTTTTTTTTCCAAAGCGAACATTTTACTGTGTAAATACATCATCAATACATTGTAAATAATTTCAGTGTATAAAGAGTATGTAATAAATGCTATTTCATTGTATAAAGAATGCATATAATAATCAAAGAAGATTGGAAGGATGACTTGGTTTTGCCTGCCATTAACATAGGGGGCTGATTTACTAAAGGCAAATCCAGTCTGCACTACAAGTGCACTTGAAAGTACACTTGGAAGTGCAGTTGCTGTAAATCTGAGGGGAAGGTCTGAAATTAGGGGAAGCTCTGCTGATTTTATCATCCAAAAATGTACAAGCAAAAATGCTGTTTTTTTTAATTTTCCTTGCATGTCCCCCTCAGATCTACAGCGACTGCACTTCCAAGTGCACTTGTAGTGCAATGTGGGTTTGCCTTTAGTAAATAAACCCCATTGTCCCTTTAATTTACAATAGCTCAACTGGTTGGGGCTTTTCCAAACCAAACATGTTAATTCTTAAAAACAACATCAATATGTTATATATCCTTTCAATGGATGAAGAATACTTCATAAATACTGTTTTAATGCATAAAGAATGCATACAATAGTCACAGAAGACTGGAGGGATGACTTGGTCTTGTCTGCCACCAATGTATTGTCCCTTTAATTTACAAAAGCTCAACCAAGTTAAGTCTTTTCCCAACCAAACATGTTACTTCTTAAAAGCAACATCAATATGTTATATATCCTTTCGATGGATGAAGAATACTTTATAAATACTGTTTTAGTGCATAAAGAATGCATAAAATAGTCACAGAAGACTGGAGGGATGACTTTGTCTTGCCTGCCATCGACACATTGTCCCTCTAATTCATAATTGCTCCACTAAATTGCGTCTTTTCCAAACCAAACATGTTCCGTCTTAAAAAAAAACCAATATCAATATTTTATAAATAGTGTTTCTAGTGTACAAACAATATTTCATAAATAGGTTTTCAGTTTGAAATAATGCATTATGAAGTCACAGATGATCAGGAGGATGACTTGGTCTTGCCTGCCATCAACACATTGCTCCTCTAAGATTACAATAGCTCAAGACTTGGGTCTTTTGCAACCCAGACATATTACTTTGTAAATACAACATTCATATTTTATAAATACTTAATGTATAAAGAATGCATAAAATAGTCACAGAAGATTGAAAGGATGACTTGGTCTTTCCTGCCACCAACACATTGTCCCTCTAATTTACCATAGCTCAACAGAGTTGGGTTTTCTTCAAACAAAACACATTACTGTTTAAATACAACACCATCAATATTTTATAAATACCCTTTTCCGACATATAAAGAATAATTCATAAATACTTTTAGTATATTAAAGAATGCATAAAATAGTCACAAAAGATTGGAAGGATGACTGGATCTTGCCAGCCATCAACACATTGTCCCTTTAATCTACAATAGCTCAACAGAGTTGGGTCTTCACCAAACCAAATTAAAATGCAACATCAATATTTTATTATTATTCCAGTGTATAAAGAGTTTTTCCAAAATACTTTTTCATTGTACAAAATCAGAAATACTTTTTTTTTTTCAGTGTGTGTAAAGAATACATAAAATAGTCAAAGAAGGCTGGAAGGATGACTTGGTCTTGCCTATGACCAACACAGTCCCTCTAATTCACAATAGCGCTCAACAGAGTTGTCTCTTTTCCAAACCAAACATGTTACTTTGTAAATACAACATCAGGATGTCACAAATATTATTTAGTGCATCACAACAACATAAAATAGTAACAAATTCATCTCAGTGTTCTAAACATAGGATCCTGATCTCTCCTAGAATGCAAGGCACAAATGCTTGTCACCATCTGCACACATCCCAGGTATTTCTACTCAGCAACAGATCACAGGCCATGCTGGGCTTTGTAGTCCCACCACAGCCCCTCCCCTCCAACAAAAAAGGAGTTAGATCCAGCATAGCAAGTGCCTTTAGCAGTCCAGCCTTCTACTCTGAGCTGGGTGAGGTGTGGTTTCAATAGGTGGTGCACTGCACTAAACCAGATTTTCAGTCCAGGATTTCTCTTGCAAAGCTTTAATCCTCGCACAGCCTGTGACCTTTCAGCTGCGATCAGGCTTTGCACACAAGATATCTGAACCTTGCTACATCATACATCCAGGAAATAAAAAATAAAAAAAAGTTTATGCCTGTGTCTGGCTTGTCATCTTGCCTGGGAAGGCTGGAGCTGTGCGATCCCAGCACTGCACAAACATAATAGAGATCGCAGCCTCTCCTATTTGTTTCCATGCATAATTGATATTCACAATGAAATCTAGCTGCCTGCTTACTTACATGCATGCATGGGGGGGGGTTGGGGGGTTGGGGTACCCAATGTTGGACAAAGTTCTAGCAATACACACTAATACAACTGCACGATCCATCCTTATCCATCAATAATAAACAACCCATGAAATTGCAACTTGCTAACAATGCAATGGAAAGGAAGCTTTGCATGGAGCCAACACCAGTGAACAGGTAGCCCCATGTCTCCAGATCACATAGGCACACAGTAGAAATGGTCACTTAGTACAAAGGATAACTTACCTATAGGAAACTAATTGTCGGGCAGGGGGGGTCGCTGGCAGCTACTTTCCCATTGCTGAGCACGCAGTGCAAATCCTGCTGGTATCCATCTAAGTTTGCATTGTAGGCTTCCTTGCTTATAGTCCACCAAGGCAGGATTAGCATCCAGGGGTAGGTAGGAGTTCCCAGGGACAATCCAGAGGAGGGTTATCGCAAGGCTCTGCACATCCCGGTGTCCTATAGACCAGCACTGTCTTGAGGCCCTGCTGTAAGCTTTCTGATCTTCAAAGCTCCAGCTTGATCAAATGGCAGAGAGACAGTGGACTGCCCTAACCCCCCTGCCTGCACCAGCACCTCCCCCTGCACACTCCCACCTCCCCCCTCCTCCTCCTTCCCCAACACAGAGCTCAGCTCCCTTTACAACTATTTGCAATCACTTCTATGCACACACAGCCAGGGGCATAGACGATCCTGGCTTGCAGAAAGTTTGCCCCAGGCTCTCCCTGCTATCTGGGGTGCCCAGGCTGCAGGGTGGCACTGGGCTCAGCTTGCATGCTACACAAGATTTCTTTCTGGATCCCCTGGCTGGTAGGCTCTCCCTTGCTATCTGGGGTGCCCAGGCTGCAGGGTGGCACCGGGCTCAGCTTGCATGGTACACACAGATTGCTTGCTAGATCCCCTGGCTGGCAGGTTCTCCCTTTGCTATCTGGGGTGCCCAGCCTGCAGGGTGGCACTGGTCTCAGTTTGCATAGTACACACAGATTGCTTACTAGATCCTCTGGTTGGCAAGCTCTCCCTTGCTATCTGGGATGCCCAGGCTGCAGGGTGGCACTGGGCTCAGCTTGCATGGTACACACAGAATGCTTGCTGCTAGCTCCCCTGGCTGCCAGGCTCTCCCTTACTATCTGGGGTGCCCAGGCTGCAGGGTGACACTGGGCTCAGCTTGCATGGTACACACAGTTTGCTTGCTGGATCCCCTGGCAGGCAAGCTCTCCCCTGCTATCAGGGGTGCCCAGGCTTCGGGGTGGCAGTGCATGTTACACAGATTGCTTGCTGGATCCTGCTTACCTCTTATGGCAAAGCGATCTGCTTATTCTTCTTTCTGCTGTTGCTCCCTTCATAGAATAGTAAAGTCATGAGAAGCTTTCCAGCAGCAGCAGCAGCTACAGCAGGGCAAGCCAGGAGAAAAACAAACTGAGACAAGGCAAATGGTGTAATTCGATCCATCTCTAGTCAATCCATCAAAAGATCAGTAGGCTGCTGCTTACCAAGCCAGGGAGCCACCCCCAGCTCTGGGATCCTGCAGCACACATGCACATTTGGGTTGTCCTCCTCCTATGTCTTTTTTTTTTTTTCTTTCCCTGGATGGATGTGTCTATTGCTAATGCTGGAAACTCTTAGTGACCCCAAGGTGGCCTCACGCCCACCCCCCCCCCCCCCCCTTTCCAGCTAGAACAGTGCCCAGCTGAATATTAAGACAGTCAGTCCTCCTCTGCTCATTATCCCCATCTTATTACAGACATCCTGAAGACAGATCATCTCTCTCTCTGCACCACAATCTCAGCAAAGTTCATTCGTAGTTTTCTTTGGCAGAAGAAACACGTTATACTTAGCAGCAGAAAAAGCAATCAGCGGAGGTGCTTCGTTTCCCCCCCACCCCACTGTAAATTGAACACACAGATTCTCATTTATTTTTTTGAACTGAGCTCGACCGGCTCAATGTAATTTGCTGCGCTAATAGGAGGGCTGATTTACTGACATCTGCGCATGCAAAGCGTTTTGCAACAAAATAAGATGCTAAGGGGCTGTTTGTCTGCCGCGCAATCTGTGGAAACAATTCAAAGCGAAAAACATTGACGTTATTGGCTTGGGAAATAGTTTTCGCAAATAACAGTCGGCGGTGACAGGGGATGCAATATTGGGTTAAAAGGGTTATAGGTAAACATATAGCGATAGTGTTGTAGCTTATGTACTGCATACTGCTAATTGCTGCAATATTATTATTCATGTTATTATTATTATTTTATTTATTTATTTGCATATAGATTTTTATTGGTATTTCTTGAGTTACAGTGCTTACATCATACATACAGCAAAGGCAATAGGTTTCTTGCATAAACTCAAACACTTATGTTAATATACATAATGTACATTCCAATAAGACCCCCTCAACTTCACCCCACAGACAAAGGGTGGGTATTCAAAACAGTGGGACCATTCAGTCTTTAAAATACCAAAGAAGTTAAAAAAAATTACTATGCAAATAGGACAGAAAATTATTATAATAATATTCATCTACAGGATTTATACAGCGTCAACAGTGCAGCACTTTAGCATATAAAGAGAGACAGTACAGTTACAATACAATTCAAGATTTGAAGGTTAGGAGGGCCTTGCTTATGAGAGGGATGGGCAATTGATACAAATGTTAATAGTTATTGTCATATCAATAGGCAAGAGCTGTGCATAGCTTTATGCTGGCCATAGACGGAGCAAATTTTTTTCCTGCAACCTCAGGTTGCAGGAAAGAAAGTTGCTTGATTCCCCCATGAGCACAGTCAGTGTTGATGGGGGAATGCCTTCCGCTGAGCCATTGTGTTCTCCCGGTGGGGGAAGCCGTCCCAGCCAGCAGAACCCAGTGATTACTGGTAGTGGCTATAATAGCCGCTAGCAACGATCGCATGTAAAATCTGAAAGGTAGGTCGTACCCAAGTTGATTAATCAATCGATCAACTTGGGTACATTGAGAATGTCCATACATGGTTCGAATCTTGGCCAGTCCATGCTTAAAGAGGAAGTAAACCCTGATGAGTTTACTTCCTCTTTCATTCCCTGCAAAGGCAAAGCATAATGGACTACTATGCATTGCAAAGTAGCCCATTATGTGTCACTTACCTGACACAGGAGCCAGCGAAGTCACCGCTGTCCCCTGTAGTCCGCCGCATCCATCTTCTCGGTGGGTCTCGCAGCTCCGCCACTGTCATTTGGCGAAGCCGCGATGATGTCACTCCCGTGCATGCGCACGGAAGCCGAGACGCGCGGCATTGTGCAGCATCTTCGTTATCGAGGATGCCACGCTCAGTGCGCCTGCGCACCGCTGTCTACGGCGCATGTGCCGTAGACAGCGGTGGCTGTCTTCGGGCAAATATCTCCTAAACCGTATAGGTTTGGGAGATATTTCTTGGACCTACAGGTAAGCCTTAATCTAGGCTTACCTGTAGGTCAAAGTGGTTTGTAAGGGTTTACAACCACTTTAACTAGCCAAGATTAGTAATTTTTTTTTTAATGATAAAATTCTACCCTATTGAATGAAGAGGAGCATGTTTGCTTATGGAAGTTGAAGGAGTAGAAGCACAAAGTCAATTATAGCCACTGTTCATTTTTTGGGGTTTGGGTATCTCTTTTAATTCACTCACAAGTAGACCACAGATATTGGAAGGCACTTGTAATGAAATGCACCAACCACTAGATTTTTTTGTTAGTCTGATACACTTATGTCCTAGCTAAAGCCTGGTACACACGGGCCGAATGTCCAACAGAAAACGGACGATATTCAGTCCGTGTGTATACTATAGTAGCCAGGCTTCTGTCGAACTGCATGCTGAAAAAACAGAAAGCCAAGCATCTAATCAGCATCTGATCAGTGCTGGCAGCCAATGGCTGCAAGCGCTAAACTGTGCATTCTGTCAGAACACAATAGCTCAGCAGGGAGATCACTGCAATAACATTACATAGTAAGTACAACAAGCTCCTTCCAACCTCCTTCATTTTTTTTTTTTGTTCAGCCTGCTGGGTTGAATGGAAAAAAATGATAGTGTTTACCAGGCTTTACCATTGAAGAGTATGTAAGCTTCCATATATTGTTTGTACCTATAGGTAAGCCTATAATAAGGCTTACCTTTAGGTACTGTAAATATCTCCAAAACTTGCACCGTTTACGCTGCTAATTATGTCATCTGCGCATGTGTTGTAAAGGAATGGCCGCCCGTGCCATTTCTTCAAAGCCCTGTTCTGTGACTGGCGGCTCCCATGCGCATGCGCTGGAGTGACTTCACGCAGCTCTGGCCAGTCACACAGCCGGAGTCATTTGAAGGGCAACCATTGCTGACTTCTACCTGAAAGTGCTAGTTGCCTTGCTAATATGTTGACCAACTATTTTCAATACTTTCTGAGCCATGTGGTTGATTTACTAAAGGCACATAAACTGTTCACTTTGCAAGGAAATTTTTCCTTAGCTCAGTGAAGCTCTGTTGACGTCCTATCATCCAATCATGTGCCCGTAAAAAGTATTATTTTTTTTTACTTTCCTTGCACATGATTGGGTATTCTTAGCAAAGTAAAATTTTACAAAATTCACTAAACTAATAGAAAATGTCCTTGCAAAGTGCTAATTTGCTTGCAAAGTGAAAAGTCTAGTTGCCTTTAGTAGATCAACCCCTTTGACTCAGAACTAGCAGGCAGATCAGGAAAAGTCAGATAAAAAAGTCAGAAGTCTTCATGTACATACTTGTTTGGAGTTGACGACTCATCAAGTAGTGAAGAAAGAGGATTATTATGACCCCCTTTACAGAATGAGAAAGTAAAGGCAGTCTTCATGTTTGTAACCGGAAAGGTTTCTAATATACTTATTTGGCAACATTTTCCAAAATTGTCCCTTTCTTCATGTTTTATTAATTTAGTACATTAACAAGGGAATTTTGTAAAGCACTGGAAAGAGTAATGGTAATGTGCAAAGTGCAGTAACTCATAGCAAGCAGTCCAAAATCAAATCTCAACTGAGACTAATACAGTAAAAGAAATGCTGATTGGAGGCATGGGCTACTAAACATCACTGTTGCTCTTGGAACTGTCCTAATGAATAAGCCTATATGCTGTGTAACTTTGCATAGACGTATCTTTATACCCGTAGGTCTAGGAACTTGTCAAATTTGGCCATGGACAGTAATGATCAAAAATGCAAGATCATGCAGACCTCAAGGGAGGCTGTTATACACTGGCCTCATAAGTTGTGCAACCTCTGTCCACTCACATCAATTGCCCCATGCCTTTGATATCTAGTAATTACAAGTCAGCATCAAAAAGACTTGTCACTACACACTAAGTAAATAAGAACAAGTATGACCCAAAACAATCTCCTCATATTTGACTGCCACATAAGTCTTGTCTGACATCCACATATAAAGTATCTCTTTTGACATTTGGTATAGGTCTTACCACCTGAGCCATAGCATGTTTAAGATGTGCTCCTAATTGTTTGCAGAATGGGTGAAAATATCAATGACTGAACCATTATGTGCTATGAAGTTTTGAAATACTGACAAATGTCCAAGTAATTGACATTAGTTTGGCATATCAATTGTTTAAATCTCAATATGAAATTTTAGCTTATTTAACCTCCCTGGCGGTACGATTATTTCGGATTTTAGGTGCTAAAAGCGGTACAATTATTTTGCATGAAAATTTGGCGTTTTATATTGTAGTCCTGCAATTCTTAGGAATAACTCTCTTAAATCTGTCCAAACCAGAGACTAGCAGACATCCCGGGTATGATAAAGTTTGAAAAATTAAATCATAAATTATAATATAATAAATAATTATAAATAATTGTACCAAATAATAATATAACAATAATAAAAATTATTCAATAATGTAATCAAATCAAAAACACTGAAATTTGCTCAGTTGCAGAATTGTCACTGTCATTACTTTTCAGTATTTGATGACGGATCTCCCCACAAATCACTATCGCTCAATTCTGCGAGTGATTCTAATTTATTATCGCTGTTTTCTAGCTGGTCTAAAATCATTTTTGATGTACAGTGACAGTTTTGGTTGCTATGGGCAATCTCCAGTTTCCAGGCATAAAGAACAGTTTTTATAATATAAAACTGCATGCAGGACACTGGGCAGACCACTAGGGACAACGGGGATGTGAAATATTTACATACAGCAATGTAATCTGTAAGATTACATTATACTGTATGTTTACTGTTTGTTTCACTTTTTGAATTTGGCGCCGATCTCCGTGCCCGTGCGTCGCAACGCTCGCAGGGCACGGAGATCGGCGATGTAATGCATCGAGCGAGACACGGCTCGCTCGTACAGCGGGGAGACAACGCTGGATCCGAGGGAGAAGGTAAGTAAACCTCCTCCTGGATCCAGCGATGCAGTCCCGAGTCTGACTCGGGGATACCGCTCTTGGTATAAAAAATCCACCCCGAGTCAGACTCGGGAATACCGTCAGGGGGGTTAAAAGAGATTTAAAGGAAAACTCCAGCCAAATGGTTAATTTCCAGTTTTGGATAGAGTAGGGAGATATTCCTGTGTTCAAGGATGGCCATACATTTTCTTGTACATTTTTCCTTTAGATTTACCTAAACCATATAATATGAGGTCAAATCTAAACACTTTCAATTTGTATGCAATCAGACAGGCCCTTACACTACGTCGTTGAAGGTAAATCTAAAGGAAATTGAATAAGAAAATTGTATAATATATGGGCAGCTTAAGCAAAGAGATTTCTGTCCATGTCCTGAGGACAAAAGAAGTAAAGGAATTTCAATTGAGACAAAGGCAGTAAAAACAAGAAAGAAGTGGACAAAAGTTTAGCCCCTTGTCTATTATAGGAGTCTGTGTCTCCAGTACGGTTTCCTTACACCTCATTCCAATAAAAGCTGAACGTGAATGAGGCATCTACCTAATGGACAGAGGTTCTAACCTTTCCCCACTTTGTCTAAAAAACAGAAACCCCTGGCTGGATGGAGTCCTACTAATCTATCTTTTCCTTTTCCATGACAGGGACCACTTTCTCAGATATGTTCTCACTTTTCCATGCACTGCTCCATTCAGCTGCCAGGACTGGAGAAATGAAGCCCTGTGTAAGCTCCAGACCAGCTCCTTCCCTAAACCCATATTAAAGTGAATGGAAAGGTAGGTACATGCTGAGGCATTGGTCATTAAAACAAACTTGTTGCTTTTTCCATGCATAGGCAAACCATATGTTTCCTTTAAAATTATTCCCAAAAGCAAGCCTAATATAATATTCCCTCTTCTTCAGTCTATCTTTACAACTGATAATATCTTCTGCAAAAATAGCATTGATTGGACATGCTAAACACTATAAACTGTTACCACAATTCTGTCCTGTAGAGTTTCACTCATATTTCTCTCACAATTTGGTGGTGAGATATTGGGTCAGATTTGTGGTCATTGTCTAATATATATATATTTTTATTATTATACATATTTCACATCAGTCCCTGCCCCCCAAGGTGCTTGCAGTCTAAGGCAGTGGTCTCCAAACTGTGGCCTGGGGGCCAAATGTGGCCCTTTGCTTACCTTTATCAGGCCCTGGGACACTATTCCTCTTACTGATACAAGGCACTATTCCTTCTTCACCAAAAAATCCTGTCACTGATACCAACATATTGGCACCATTCCTACCAGTCTCCCCAACAATGGGGCACTGTCCTTCCCACTGACACCTATGATGGTACACTATTCCTTCCCTTGATACCAAAAATGGGGCACCACTCCTCCCAATGACACCAATGATAGGGCATCATTTCTTCTCCTGATACCAACAATGGGGCACTATTCTCCTCAATGACACCAATGATGGAGCACTATTTCCTCCCCTAATACCAACCATGGGGCAATATTCCTCCCACTGATATCAATGTAGGGGCAATAGTCCTCCCACTAATAACAATGATGGGGCCTTCTTTTCTCTCATAGATGCCAGGGCATTTTATACTCACACTGGTCACAGTCTGAAGGACAGCAAAATGGCCCTTTGTTCAGAAAGTTTGGAGACCCCTGATCTATGGTCTTTATCTCTCATGCATTCAGATACATACTTGGGGCAATTTAGACAGGAGCCAATTAAACTACCATCTATTTTTGGAATGTGGGAGGAAACTGGTGTACCCAAAGGAAACCCACTCAAGCTAGGGAGAAAATTCTAATTCAATGCAGGTATTGTCCTAGTTGGGATTCAAACCGAGCACCCTAGAGTTGCCAAGCAGGAGTGCAACCCACTAAGTCACTGTGCTGTCTATGCTTTTCTATACGGATCCAGTAGAATACATGCACATTCAGTTATCTAATCATTATAGTATTGCTTATAAATGAGGGAATGAGGAGGCTGAGCATATACCTATGGTGCTGACCTAATCCCAACACAAAAAATAGTGTTCTACTGAAAAAAAACCTCTTTGCCAATCACTAGGTCCTCTAAAAATGGTTGACTGTTGATATCTTTTACTGACTGTTGGTACATATAGACAGGAGAATTGTTGTCAGATCAAGCCAAAGTGAGCTCATGCCCATGGCTATCCAAAACAAAACAACATTTTCAAAAAATAAAAAGTTAGCATTTGCTTAGCATCCCAATGGGATGCTAAGCAATAGTTCCAGTGTTTTGTAAACAGAGGATAAGAATTAGCATAAGGCACACTGGGCCAGTGTCTATGGAGCAGGGGAGGGTCTCCATTTAGATGTGTCCTAAGGGTATGTCTAGGGCCTGACACACTAAACACAATAAGCCTTTTCCCTGCACATGATAAACATTCCACGCCCATTGACATTGGCAATTGAATGGTAAACCAAAAGGAACATTATTCAACAATTTATTTACTATTTGTATACGTTTTTGAATATGGATCTTCACAAAGCTTGCTCAGGTATAATAGCAATACAAAACATATGCAATTTTCCAGAATATAATATATAAAATATAATATATAAATATAACTCGTAGGGAGATATAGTAGATCATTAGCTTAAAATAAATCCCAGTATACCTTTAGCCATGCTGTTAAACCTCTTTGTAGACACACAAGGGGAGTCAATAGTGTACACAGGACTGGCAGAGGCATGTCTATCAGCAGACCAATTTCTAATTAATTAAATTGAATTTTAAAAAGAAAACAAATAATAAAAAATACACTTGACACTATGAGAGATGAGTTGGTGAAAAGTACACAGTGCTGGCCTATTTCAGAAACAAAATAACCATTGCAAAAATATTGAATTGATTGGCGAAGAGATTGGGTGATTTGAGAGTCTTCTGAAGCCTAGTACGATGAGATTATCAGACGAATGATAGTCCATTTTTTTATTTGCATGCTAGTCTCCATATCGAAAATGAATAGGTTACTAAAGTACAAAGATTCTCGTATGACAGAATAAAAATTCGGAAGTGATGTAATATATTTGTATTCGATTTTCAGACAAAAACTGTACTGATTAAACAAAAATCGCATGATCTGGTAGGAGAACATTTTTTGTGTTTGCCCTTATGGAAAATTTCAGACAAAGCTGTGATCGGATCAGAATATCATACGATCGCTTCAAAAGCGATATTTTTTATACTATATTCGGATCGTGTGTACTAGCAGGGGTCAAGTCCTGGGGAAAAAAGGGTGGGAACTCCCACCCAAGATCCACTCCCCACCAAAAAAAAAATGATATGCTCATATGCACGAACGCTTCAAAAGTGGTATTTTTCATCCAGTTTTCGTATTGTGTGTATGAAGCTTAAAGCGGGAGTCCACCAGGAGTTCTGCCGTTTTCTTTTTTTTTAAAAGCCAGCAGCTACAAATACTGCAGCTGCTGACTTTTAAAATAAGGATACTTACCCGCCCAGCGCGCCCGAGATGTCGGCACCCAAAGCCGATCTCTCGATCGTCTCTCGGGTGCTGCCGCCGCCATCTTGAGTATGGGAATCAGGAAGTGGTGCCCTTCGGCTTAATTTCCCGGTTCCCTACTGCGCATGTGCGAGTTGCGCTGCGCAATAAGGATGGACCCGCTGCCTCTGGGATCTGTGTGCTTCCCAGCAGGCAGTGGGGGACTTTCGGAAAGGGGCGTAATCTACGCCCCTTTCCGCAGAGAGCTATCCCGGAAGTAGGTGCAGATACCTGTACTGTACAGGTACCTGCACCCCCCTCCCCCCTGAAAGGTGGCAATTGTGGCGCCGGAGGGGGGGAGGATTTCAATGAGTGGAAGGTCCACTTTAGGGTGGACCTCCGCTTTAACTGTTAGTACATAAAAAAAAACAATCTTCAATAAACATAAATACGCTAATTCTCTGAATAATCAGCATTCATTCAATTGTGCTTCCATGCAAATGTGAACGTCATGTTCTGATCTTTATTGGGGAATTCAATTTTGTATACAGAGTGTTTATGTGGTGAGTTTACACTTTTCATTGAACAGAGTTTGGATAACACAGGGTTAAAAGGAAAGGTCATAAATGAACTGCACATTATCTGGACAGAATGCTTGGGGAGATAGTGATGTGTTCCTGCTTAGGAGATGTATGTTAGCTTGGGGGGCTGCAAACTCTGCAGGGCTCCAACACATACTCGCTGCTATTCCAACCCTTCACATATTTCCACACAAACTTCCCTCCTGGCATTAACCTTTGCCAGGTATTGTGCTCAGCTTATCACCCCAAACTGATGTTCCTCCCTTAGCTCACCTCTCACCCTGCATGTCCTGTGAGCAGAATAGCTGTGCTCCTCCTCTGGGTTATCTCATCATATGGCACTAAAGATGGGGGGATTCAGCGGGACACACAGAGCAAGGGGCCGGCGCGGAGGAGCGCATCACGAGAGGTCTGACTAAATACAATACAATCTCTGAGCAGCAGGAACCTGATCTACCCGTCAGCTAGCCCCCTACTGGCAATGCCTGAATGGTCAGGTGTGCGGTACTTACTATTGCGAGCTGTGTCAGTGCCTGCTGGTGTAGCACCTGCCACAAAGCTCGCATACTTCAAAGTCTTTCAGGACACGGCTGCTAATGGGAACTGAGTTCCTGTTGTGGAAAAAGTACAGGAACTCCGTTCCCATGCGTTCCCACAGGACTTGAGCCCTGTGTACTAGGCTTTAGACCTGAGATTTGTTCTATTTGCTATAAGCAATTGACATATCACGGGGGTTGATTTGTTAAAGGCAAAAAGACTGCACTTTCCGAAGTGCAGTTGCTCCAGAGCTTAGTAAATGAAGTAGAGCTTCACTTTGCAAAAAGTACCCAATCACGTGCAAGGAAAATAAAAAAAACTGAATTTTTGCTTGCACATGATTGGATTGGATTGGATGATGGAAGTCAGCACAGATTTTGCTAATTTACTAAGCCCTAACTGCTCTTTGCAACGTGCACAGTGTATTTGCCTTTAGTAAATCAACTCCTTAATTGTCCAACATAAAAGGGGAGTCAATAGTGCAAAATAAAATATATAATAAAAAAATACATTTGGCAGCATGGTAGGCTAATGGGTGGGTTAATGGATAGAGGACGAGGGATGAGTTGGTGGAAAGAATCCAGTGCTGGCCTATTTTATAGGAAAAATAGTAATTGCAAAAATGGCTGATTGTTTGATAGAGAGATTGGGTGGTTGGAGAGTCTTCTTAGCCTTACGATGTGTTATAAGCAACTGACATACAGTATCATAATTGTGCAGTAATACTATTAAACTTAAATTTAAAATGAACTTCAGGGAGCATGCTACGTGTAAAGCTGCCATTCACCACTTTTATTGTATATTGTTTCTGGAATTAAACTGTAGGCAGGGCAGAGACAATGAATGTATTCTGAACGTAGGAACCTGCACTGTAGTGAACTTTAGTCAAAACATATTGATTGATCAATAAACGTAACCATGTGACAGCGCTAAATCTTTACAAGCAGCTAAGTGAGCCACGGAAGCACAGCAACCTGAGTGAATAAACTGTAAAAGAACACTTGAAAAAACAATATTTTACTTTATTCAAATACATAAAGTACAGTAAGAACTCTGGTGGAAAAGTTGTAACCTTGTACCTTGCAGGCACATTGTTGCAAATTTGTTCTAGTATTTATATGCCTCTTAAAGGGTCAGTTTACCAAAAACTTTATTTAGGATTTTTGTACATATCAGGGAGGCACGTAATTTAATAATGTCTTATGTCTCTTAAAAAATGTTTATTAACAAGCCCAATCCAGCTTCTAGCCAGGCAAAAAAATCACTACTAGGTTGATCCTTACCTTGAAAGAGAAGAGGCAAGGAATTGCTCATGCTTTAGGCTATCATGCAAGTTGCATGTGAGTGATGAGTTATGGGGTCCAGCATTATTGGGGGCCTTGTTGGTGAGCACTAGAAGTTTGAATTTTATCCTAAAGCAATATAGACCAATCTGCATTCCTGGTTTGTCTGGAGGAGTGCCATCCAACTGGTGGTAAGCATTGTGTAAACCTGCTGGTCAAAACATCACACTGTTCCAGATGGGATATGGTTAGTACATGATTAACTATTTTAGTTTAAAAGTAATATATAGCCTTTTCAATACATTTTGAATTTATGTACAGTATATCTTTTATAAATAAATATATATATATATATATATATATATATATATATATATATATATATATATATATATATATATATATATATATATGCATGGGGCATATTTGTATTGCATTACTTATTTAGGCTATGAGTTTGATTTACTAAAGGCAAATAGGCTGTTTAGTTTGCAAGGGAATATTTAGATTGCAAAGGGAATTTTTCCCATAGCTTAGTGAATATGGTAAAAATTCTACCTGCAAAGAATACCCAATCACTTGCAAAGAACATTAGAAACAGTACTTTTGCTTGCACGTGACTAGACGATTGAATTCAGCAGAACTTTACTTCATTCTCTAAGCTAAGTAAAATTTCTGTTTTAAAGTAAAGAGCCTATCAATCAATCATAGTCAATCAATCCCTCCGTCTCCTGCTTTGAATCCCTTCCTACACAATGGTTGTGCTTTACTGCTCTGTCATTCACTGCAATGCTACAAGTCCTTCAATTAATTGAAAACAATAAAATTGCTGTGTGGCACATAGCTTTTCATGGTAGTTACGGGGGAAATTACACTGAGCAACTAAAGCCAGCCATACATGGATTGAAATTAGAGCAGTTCAGCAGGGATTGGCTGAATTTTCGATCCATGTATGGGCAGGCTGGTTGTACACAATCTATTGATCAACTTGTGTGCAACCAGCCTGTAGGGTTTCTCTTGATCGATCAGTGCCTCCGGCTATAGCTATAGCTGGCGGCACTGATCCTTATATTCTGACAGCAGGGTAGTCTCCTCACTGTCAGAACACAATAGCACAACGAGAGCATTCCCCCATCCATATAAAATCTGTGGTAGGGGGGAAAAAAATTCTCGTTAAATCCGCTAGTTAGGAAAAAAAAAAGAAAAAAGGTGAATGTGTGGGCTGTCTAAAAGCTGCTTTTAATGATCAATCTGAAAATCTCCTTATACATGACAGAAACTATTAACCCCCCTGACGGTATTCCCGAGTCTGGCTCGGGGTGGAATTTTTATACCAAGAGCGGTAACCCCGAGCCAGATTTGGGACCCCATCGCTGGATCCAGGAGGAGGTTTACTTACCTTCTCCCTCGGATCCAGTGTTGTCTCCCCGCTGTACGAGCGAGCCGCGTCTCACTCAATCTATCACGGAGCCGATCTCCGCGCCCTGCGAGCGTTGCGACGCACGGGGATGGAGATCGGCGCCAAATTCAAAAAGTGAAACAGACAGTATACATACAGTATAATGTAATCTTACAGATTACATTGCTGTATGTAAATATTTCACATCCCCTTTGTCCCTAGTGGTCTGCCCAGTGTCCTGCATGCAGTTTTATATAATAAAAACTGTTCTTTATGCCTGGAAACTGGAGATTGTCCATAGCAACCAAACTGTCATTTTACATCAAAAATGGTTTTAGACCAGCTAGAAAACAGCGATAATAAATTGGAATCATTCGCAGAATTGAGCGATAGGGATTTGTCTGGAGATCCGTCATCAAATACTGAAAAGTAATGACAGTGACAATTCTGCAACTGAGCAAATTTCAGTGTTTTTGATTTGATTACATTATTGAATAATGTTTATTATTGTTAAATTATTATTTGGTACAATTATTTATAGTTATTTATTATATTATAATTTATGATTTCATTTTTCAAACTTTATCATACCCGGGATGTCTGCTAGACTCTGGTTTGGACAGATTTAAGAGAGTTATATCTAAGAATTACAGGACTACAATATAAAACACCAAATTTCCATGCAAAATAATGGTACCGCTTTTAGCACCTAAAATCCGAAATAATCGTACCGCCAGGGAGGTTAAACACAGGGATAGGGAAGGTGGCGCTGTTCAAAGAGGGTACACAAAAGAGGTGTGCCTGATATAATTAAATTAATTAAATTAATCCTGTGATAACCAATATAAAAATCACAGGATTCATTTCATTAATTTAATTATATCAGGGACACCTCTTTTGTGTACCCTCTTTGAACAGCGCCACGTTCCCTATCCCTGTTTTTAATTACTCTTTGGACTTAATTTTGGTGAAGTTCTTCAATAGGGAGGCTGCACTTCACCTATTTTTCCTAAGCGTGGATACTTGTTATTTTATTACAGTAACTATGTATCGATTAGCAAGCATGTCAAAATGTCATATTGGGAATGGGTGTCCTAAGCTCATGCAATCTAAATTTTGGCTTATTTCCCCCACCCAGGGAATCATTAATGGCTGCATGGAACTGTACTCAGGATTATGCTGACATATGCATAAACACTCATATAGCATATTCTTGAAATACACCCATATGCTATACAAGTATTTACATCTGTGTCTGTGCATACCCAAGGACAGCTGCACACAGTCATTCACATCTATGGGTAGCTGTAGGCAGAATCTTGGCATCCCAGGTGGGTATAATAAACCAGAATTGATGTTGCATGGGTTTAGAATGCCCATATGCAAGAGCTCCTAAAATTGACTTAGGACCCATTAACTCCAGTGGGGTACACATGCGTTGGTGCGCTGCGGTGCCATTCATTCAACACACCTTAAAAAAACGCATGGTGTCCTGTGCATTTTCCTGTGTGTTGCACTATAAAAAATGCTTCTCCGATTTCAGGTGCAACGCAAAGCACCTCAACACATTAGAACGTATTGCGGTACACAGCCTTGTGGTATGAATGGGCCCTTAAAAACTACACTTTTGGCTAAAAATACACAGTCATTTTCCTATAATGTAGGGGAGAATGTGAGATGATTTTTAGATGAAAGTACAATTTTGGTAAATGGCCCCCTGCACAATGAGAATTATTTAAGCACAATATTTGTTCTTTGCACAGTACAGTAAGAGATTGGGAGTATAGGAATGTTAGTAGAGGGTAGAAATATTACTAATTCTTTTTTTCATAATTTGAGTCTAGGGCATAGGCCATCAACAGAGAAGATATGATTAGTAAAAGCAGAAATGTAGGTGTTTAACTGGTCCAATACATCGCTTTCCTATTGGAAATGGTTGGGGCCTTGTTGGGACATAGGAATGTCATTCGAGGTGGGCAAAAAAGGTGCTCACAATTTTAATGACATGATGTATGTCTTGTATGTCTTCCCTTCTCTTTCCACACCCATCATTTGCACATCAAAGGCACTTCACTGTGCTCATCACACATCGCAAAAAAGTGTCAACAAATATCACACCATCCTGACAGCTTTCCTCAGACTCCTAGCACATCTCTTATTGGCAGCTGTCTCCTCCCATCTTATCTATTGTTGTAGCAAATCTGCATTTATTGCTAACAGAACTTATAGACATTACACCGACATTGCCAAACCTTTCAGTGATCAGGAAGACAGGGAAACAACTGGAGTGTTTGGGTAACCTGCAACTGTTACCAATATCCCCTCGAATTCTCTGCTTCCATGGTTATTGGAGGAGCTAGATTTTTTTTTTATATACTAGTCTGTTGTTCCTTCAAGATAACAACAATGCTGTATTTATCAACTGGAAATACAGTGAGGGAAAAAAGTATTTGACCCGATGCTGATTTGGTATGTTTGCTCACTGACAAAGAAATGATCAGTCTATCATTTTTAGGTAGGTTTATTTTAGCAGTGAGAGACAGAATAACAACAAAAATATCCAGAAAACACATTTCAAAAGAGTTATAAATTGATTTGCATTTTAGTGATTGAAATAAGTATATGATCTCCTATCAATCAGAGGGATTGCTGGCTCCCAGGTGTCTTCTATACAGGTAATCAGCTGAGATTAGGAGCACTCTTTTAAAGGGAGTGCTTCTAATCTCAGCTTGTTATCTGTATAAAAGACACCTGTCTACAGAAGCAATCAATCAATCAATCAGATTCCAATCTCTCCACATGGCCAAGACCAAAGAGCTGTCCAAGGATGTCAAGGAGAAGATTGTAGAAGATTGTAGAAGGCTGGAATGGGCTCCAAGACCATCACCAAGCAGCTTGGTGAGAGGGTGACAACAGTTAGTAAGATTATTCGCAAATAGAGGAAACACAAAATAACTGTCAATCTGCCTCGGTCTAGGGCTCCATGCAAGATCTCACCTCATGGAGCTTCAATGCTCATGACGAGAATGGAGAGGAATCAGCCCTGAACTACACAGGAGAAGCTTGTCAATGATCTCAAGGCAGCTGGGACCATACTCACCAAGAAAACAATTGGTAACACATTACACCATAATGGACTGAAATCCTGCAGCAGCCACAAGGTCCTCCTGCTCAAGAAAGCACATGTACAGGCCTGTCTGAAGTTCGCTAATCAACATCTGAATGATTCAGAGGAGAACTGGGTCAAGGTGTTGTGGTCAGATGAGACCAAAATCAAGCTCTTTTGCATCAACTCAACTCGCCGTGTTTGGAGGAAGAGGAGGAATACTGCCTATGTCCCCAAGAACAACCATCCACACTGTCAAACATGGAGGTGGAAACATTATGCTTTGGGGGTGTTTTACTGCTAAGGGAACAGGCCATGCACCATCAAATCTGGGTGAGAACCTCCTTCCCTCAGATAGGACATTGAAAATGGGTCGTGGATGGGTATTCCACCATGACAATGACCAAAACACACAACCAAGGCAACAAAGGAGTGGCTCAAGAAGAAGCACATTAAGGTCCTAGAGTGGCCTAGCCAGTCTCCAGACCTTAATCCCATAGAAAACATGTGGAGGAAGCTGAAGGTACAAGTTACCAAACGTCAGCCTCGCAACCTTAATGACTTGGAGAAGATCTGCAAAGAGGAGTGGGACAAAATCCCTCCTGAGATGTGTGCAAACCTGTGGCCAACTACAAAAAACATTTGACCTTTGTGATTGCCAACAAGCGTTTTGTCACCAAGTAATAAGTCATGTTTTTCGAATGGATCAAATACTTATATCACTCATTAAAATGTAAATCAATATATTCTTTTTTTAAATAATTTTTTTCTGGATTTTTTTGTTGTTATTCTGTCTCTCACTGTTAAAATAAACCGACCATTAAAATTATAGACTGATTATTTCTTTGTCAGTGTGCAAACGTTCAAAATCAGCAAGGGATCAAATACTTTTTCCCTTCAATGTAGGATAGTGTATATTTGGGTCTTTATGACTTGTTATGTCACCTAGGTGCGTACCAATGGTCTGGTGAGTGTGTGGTGCACCTCACGCTACCTCCAATACTGGCGAAGAGAAGTTTCAGCAACCTCAGATCTCCATATACAAACTGATGATGATCTTTTTTGAAGAATTACTGTGTTTCTACTGTACACTTTTATTCATTAATGCAAGTCTATCTGGGCTGAAGAATCTCCCCACTGGATCCACAGACATAGATAAAAACTCACTTTATCCAAAGCTAAGCAAATAAAGAACCAATTGAATGCAGGCTGACTTTAGGACTTAGTTCCCACGGGTGGCCAGGGGGGTGAAAACAGGCACTTGATTTGCGCCTCCTGACCACCCACTTACAAGCGGATATGGCAGCCAGAGCCATTTGTACACATTCTGCACAATGCTTCACGAACACAATAAATTGGTGTGTCTAGTTTGACAAAGGGTATCACCTGTCAAGCTCACCTATTGAAGTCAATGGAACAGCTCCAAGCACTTGGAGGCAGTATCAGCAGTATTGCCTCCTGAACACCTGCAAGCCTCTTCACAGTTGCCTCTAAAATATGATCTACCGTAAATGCTTTTCCGGAAAGGGGGGTGCCAGCTAACATTGCCAACTGTATGAAAGAGGCCTCAGGGTTAGGAGCACGACAGATATTAAAACAGGTATTGTAAATGACGACAAGTGAAAAATTTGTATTGTGTGCTGACATGACAATTGTTCTTGACACTCAGATGGCAGGATCATTTCCTAATAGTTTAAGGGCAATAATGGAAGGCCATACTCATACTGGAAAGACTCTCTGAAATTCCCACACTTCAAACAGTTCATGTTTAATAGTCTATGAAGTTTGCACATATGACTTTTGTTGGTAAAAACGGACATCTTACCCCGTTTTTTTTCCAGCATGCTCATCTAGACATCTGTGGGGTGGGTAAAGGAGAATTCATCAGTTGCATTGTTCATTACATGGGTTTCTTCTGGGTACTCTAGTTTCATCCCACACTCTAAAGACATTCTGGTAGGTTAATCGTATCCTGTCTAAATTGGCCCTAGTATATGTATGAATGTTTGTTAGGGACCTTAGATTGTAAGCTCCTTGTGGGTAGGGACTGATGTGAATGTACAATGTATATGTAAAGCTCTGTGTAAATTGACGGTGCTATATAAGTACCTGAAATAAAATAAATATATAAATTACTATTTGATTGTGCTAGATTAATCAATGAATAAGCTTTAAAGAGGAGCTCCAGACTTCTACAGAAAAAATGAAAAGTCAGCAGTTAAAAATACTGTAGCTGCTGACTTTTAATAGTAGGACACTAACCTGTCAAGGGATCCAGTGGTGTCTTCACCCACAACGATTTTTCAATCGGCTATCGGATGCTGGCACTGCCATCTCCACTAATGGAAAATGGCAGTGAAACCTTGCGGCTTCACAGCCGGTCCCCTACTGCGCATGCACGAAGTCTGTGAATGGAAGGAGGAGGGGGGCAAACTTCCATATGAGTTTGCTGTGTAGAACTAAGCTGGAAGTGGGACCGGGTACTTGTCAAAACCAGGTACTCGCTCCTTCCAAAAGATGCCAAATGTGGCAACGAAGGGGGAGGGAGGCAGACAAGCGGAGCGTCCCCATTTGGGTGGCGCTTCGCTTTAAGCTGGTCATATACCTTTAGATTTCTCAGAGAGAAACCAATCAATTCTTCCATTCACACTAAATGGCATGAATGAAAGAATCTACAGCTATTGGCAGCTATTTTATAATGTTTGGAACATTTTGGAACTGGCTAAAATACGAGTGGATGGGGGACCTGTTGGCACCACCCAACTTTTTGGCAAAGGAGCCAAGTGGAAATTTGTTGGAGGAACGGTGACTGCATAGTCAGATGCAGCTGCCGTTCGGCCATTCAGCAGCTGTGGGACCCGCGGGCTGTTGAATACCAGAACGGCAGCTGCATCTGACTCTATGCAGTCACTATTCCTTGAACAATTTTCCACTTGGCTCCTTTGCCAAAAAGTTGGGTGGTGCCAACAGGTCCACCATCCACTGGTATTTTAGCCAGTTCCAAAATCTGAGCCGTTTTTGGCTGGCTTTAAGAAAAGTATTGTTCCTAGAAGGCATACAGGGAATATTCACACAGACATATATAAATATAGGTTTATATGTTGATTACATCTGTCCAATTTGTTAGACTTTGTAGAATTTACCTTCATGTGTATAATAAATGGAACGTTTTATTCTATGTGATGAAAACACAAAGCATTTTTTCTTTTTCCAGATTATTTTTTTTTCATATTGTAAATAACAGATGGATTTTCCTGCATCAAGAAATACTTTACCACCAGGCAACCCGGTAGAGCTAACATCAGTAATCAGAGTAATATAATGTACAAGCCTGAGAACGCTAAGTGCCGGTCTCTCTGGGTTCTTTCTCGCTGCAATTGGAACATTACGGCAAGCAGTAATGTTTGGCAGCCTCAGAGGGTCACATAATATCCGAGCTTTTCTGCGTGCATGTGTTTGTCCTTAATCTGCAGAGTTTGCTTTATCAAAAAAAAAAAAAAAAAGATCCTTCTTTATTGTCCTTGAATGTGGTTCATTCCTTTGTCCATGGCTATGTGGGTTCTGGACATGGCAGCTGGGCTGTAAACTGATAACAGGTAAAAAACAAAGCCGAAATGGAGGGAAGAGTAAAGAGAAAGGCTGGAGCAGTGTGGGGGAGGAAGGATCTAAGAATCTAATTGTCTAAAGGGCATAAGAGCACTGAAAGTGAGGAGGGGAATGTGTATATGTAGAAACTTGTAGAGCCTAGAAAGACTGGCTACGGCTATACAGATATATAGCCAGCAGTCATATTTTTCCTTGCTCGTAAAGAGCTTTGTTTACTTAGCTGACACGCCAATGTCTTTTGATGCTGCGAAACAATTTGCAAAAGAAAAAAAGGAAAGAAAAGAAACATCAGTTGTATTTTGCATTCATCCCAGGCCTGAAGAAGAGTTTTGCTGAGCACTATCTGAAGCCAAACGGGTCACATGAGATTTTGTAGATACAATCACAATCCTTTCTGCCAAAGAAATGCTTACTGTTTGTCGTTTAACTAGATATGATTGGCCCCGTAGTGAAATCGTTTTTTTTTTTTTTTAATGCTCAGGTTTGCCAACCTTCACAATAAAGGCGATACCACTATGAATTCATGTGCCATTCGAAAACATAAAGCAGCTTATACAGTAAACACAAATTCAGTTATGTCAGCCTATGAACAGCAATGATCTCCCCAATATGCATTGTTGTGCGTAATACATGCTTTGTAACGTAAAAGTGTTTTATGTGTTTAAAAATCAGTTAAGGCCGAGTTCACACTGGTACAGCACGACAGTGGATCCGAGTTAGCCCTGCAACTTGAAGGCCGACATGCATCCGACTTCAATGAACAGGGATCTGACTTTGATCCCCGACACTACCAGGCACTGTGTCTGGTATGAATCTTTAGGGGGAAAGCTACGCACAATGTAAAAAAAAAAAACAGCATAAGTTCCCCCTCCAAGAGCATACCAGGCCCTTCGGTCTGGTATGGATTTTCAGGGGAACCCCCACGCTGAAAAAAACAGCATTAGGGTCCCCCCAAAATCCCTACCAGAACATTATCTGAGCACACAGCCCAGCAGGTCAGGAAAGGAGGTGGGGACGAGCGAGTGCCCCTCCCCCCCCTGAACCGTACCAGGCCGCATGCCCTCAACATGGGGGTGGGTGCTTAGGGGCAGGCTGTGTGCTCGGATAAGGGTCTGTAATGGATTTTGGAGGGGGACCCCCACCGTTTTTTCGGTGAGGGGGTTCCCCTTAAAATCCATGCCAGACCAAAGAGCTTGATATGCTCTTGGAGGAGGGAATCCATGCCGGTTTTTTATTTTAACATTTTGCGTGGAGTTTCCCCTAAAGATTCATAAAAGACAAAAAGTGCCTGGGATCAAAGTCGGATCCCTGTTCTTTGAAGTTGGACACATGTTGCAGGGCAAAGTCGGATCCAAAGTGGTTTGACTGTCGTGTCGTACCAGTGTGAACCTGGCCTAATCGGCAAAACGTTTTATTTTGGATAGAGGGGTGATGGATTAGAACACCTGTCAGTTTTTATTGCCACTCCCGGTTTATTCCCCCCTCTCTATTTGTCCTGTTTACCATTATCATTGAAAGTGAAAGCAAAAGAAAATTCAAAATTTTGGGTTTTCCCAACAAAAGTGGACATCTTCAAATGGGGACACTAGTTCTGGTGACCTGGGGGTCTCCAAGAGATTCTCTTAATTTGCAGGGTTTTCTTCTCACTTCCTGCTTGGCTATGGGACAGGAAGTGAAGATAAATCTCCACAATGGGACAAATATGGCAAAAAGTGTCTCTTTACCACTTGATCAGCTGTGTCCAATCACAGCCGATCACGGTGTAAACAGAAGCCAGTTATCGGCATTAATTTCATCACGCTGACAGCCTGAGAAAGGGAGAAGAGAGTCAATAACAGCTTCTGTAAAAGGGGCATGTATACTCATAATCAGGGCACTGATTATCATCAGTGCAGTCCCAATAGTGCCCATCAGTGCTGCCAATAAGTTACCATTAGTGCCTCCTCATCAGTGTCCCCTATCAATGCCAACTACTAGTGCTCATCAGTGCCACCTATCAGTGCCACCTATCAGTGCCCATCAGTTCCACCTATTAGTGCCCATCAGTGCCACCCATCAGTGCCACCTATCAGTGCAGCCTCATCAGTGCCTCCTCATTAGTACTCATCAGTGCAGCCTCATCAGCGCACATCAGTGAAGGATAAAAATGACCTGTTTGCTAAATTTTATAACAAACTTTGAAGAAGGTTTTTTTCAAAATTTTCAGTCTTTTTTTGTTTATTTAGCAAAAAAATTAAAAACCCAGTGGTCATTAAATATCACTAAAAGTATGCTCTATTTGTGGGAAAAAAATCATAAAAATTTTGTTTGGGTACAGCATTGCATGACCGCACAATTGTCTGGATATGGACATAACTCTGGCAGGTTGCTGTCCCAGTAACAGTTTAAGTACAAATTTTACACATGATTGGCACTATGCCTGGTGGCTGACCTCTTCCTAGAGAGTAAAGCAGATCCTGCACAAGGATAAAATTAAGTCATGAGCCCCAGGTCGGCAAGGGACCAAACTTTCCATGGGCCAAAGGCGCAAGCTTCCATCCAGAATGAAGACACTAATGCCGCATACACATGAGCGGAATGTCCGACTGAAAAAGTCTGATGGGAGCTTTTCATCGTATATTTCGATCGAGTGTATGCCCCATTGGACTTTTACTTTGAAAATTCTGATGGACCTAGAAATAGAACTCTATTGCTCTAAATATTTCCGACACAACCAATTCCTATCGGGAAAACCGCTCGTCTGTATGCTGTTCCGATGGACCAAACATGACCCATGCTCTGAAGTAAGAGACGGAAGCTATTGGCTACTGGCTATTGAACTTTCTTTTTCTAGTCCCGTCGTACATGTTGTATGTCACATTATTCTTGACAGTCGGACTTTGGTGTGATCATGTGTACACAAGACAGTTTCAGTGGAACTCCGTCGGAAAAACCTTCAGAGTTTATTTTGACGAGAAAACCGGTCGTGTGTACAGGGTATTACACTCAGCAGGTCCTTGTATATTTCACCACATGCTCCTTCCAAAATGGTTGCCATGGGTTCGTCTCCATGTGCTTGTCCTGTTATTTTTTCCATATCACAAAGCTCCATTAATCACAGAGTGACCTGCCTCCTTCCTTACAACAGCCAGTCGTGTTGACTGCTCCAAGTCTGTAGGTGCCGCCTGTCTGCTCCATGTAGTTGACCCTCTGGTTAGTGTTCTACAGTAACATGAGATACACCAGGTCTAGTTTGTCAAGCCACTTCCACCCAACTTCACGCTTGGAGCACAATCTCTTGCTATGCCTGCATATTTCATGGCTCAGGCTAGGGGTCTGGTGTTTGTATGTATCAGGCCCGGATTGGCCATAGGGCAAACCGGGCAATTGCCGGTGGGCCGCAGCCGCCGGGGCCACCATGCTGTAAGTACATGAGGGGCACAAGGCTCTTTGAGCCCGCTCCGCTCATGCAGCCTCTCTGCAGCCGCTGAGCTGCCAGTTAAACTCAGCCCATCGGCGGGGGGTATGTAAACAGAGGGGGTGGAGCTAGAAGTGAAGCCTTCGGCCTCTCTGCGGCTGCCCGTATAGGTCGGTCATCGGTGGCAGCCTGCCAGGGG
This sequence comes from Lithobates pipiens, assembly GCF_037356315.1. Lineage (NCBI taxonomy): Eukaryota > Metazoa > Chordata > Amphibia > Anura > Ranidae > Lithobates > Lithobates pipiens. The sequence goes on from NW_027507903.1 coordinate 67,639,897, forward strand.
GCGTGATGGTGAAGGGGAGGAGCCAGAGCAGACACCTGCTGCTGATTCCTGGGAGGACACCGGATGACAGAAAACGTGCGCTCACCCCCTTATAACCAGGATATGAGGAGCGGTGGGGGCGGCTGCATATAGAACAATAATTCTCTCCATCTTCCTCCTGCAGTATAGGAATGCCTGCGAGAGGTAGAGGAGAAGCATTCAGAGACTGCAGGAGGAAGATGGAGAGAATGATTGTTCTATATGCAGCCGTCCCCACCGCTCCTCATATCCTGCTTATTACTGCTGCCCCCCGCCCCCCCGGCTCTCTACACTACCCATACTCTTTGCCTTCCCCATGCTCTCTGCCAACCCCCAGTGCACTCCACCTCCCCCATGCCCTCTGCCACCCCCCAGTGTGCTCCACCTCCCCCATGCCCTCTGCCACCCCCCAGTGCGCTCCACCTCCCCCATGCTCTCTGCCACCCCCCAGTGCACTCCACTTCCCCCATGCCCTCTGCCACCCCCCAGTGTGCTCCACCTCCCCATGCTCTCTGCCACCCCCCAGTGCTCTCCATCCCCCCATGCTCTCTGCCACCCTCCCTGTGCTCTCCACCTTCCCCATGTTCTCTGCAACCCCCCCAGTGCGCTCCACCTCCCCATGCTCTCTGCCACCCCCCCAGGGCACTCCACCTCCCCCGTGCTCTCTGCCACCCCCCAGTGCGCTCCACCCCCCATGCTCTCCGCCGCCCTCCCTGTGCTCTTCACCTTCCCCATGCTCTCTGCCACCCCCCAGTACGCTCCACCTCCCCATGCTCTCTGCCAGCCCCCCAGTGCGATCCATTTCCCCCACAGTGCACTCCACCTCACCCATGCTCTTTGCCACCCCCCCAGTGCACTCCGCCTCCCCCCTGCTCTCCGCCACCCCCCCAGTGCGCTCCACCTCCCCCATGCTCTCTGAAACCCCCCCAGTGCGCTCCACCTCCCCATGCTCTCTGCCACCCCCCCAGGGCACTCCACCTCCCCCATGCTCTCTGCCACCCCCCAGTGCGCTCCACCCCCATGCTCTCTGCCACCCTCCCTGTGCTCTCCACCTTCCCCATGCTCTCTGCCGCCCTCCCTGTGCTCTCCACCTTCCCCATGCTCTCTGCCACCCCCCCAGTATGCTCCACCTCCCCATGCTCTCTGCCACCCCCCAGGGCACTCCACCTCCCCCATGCTTTCTGCCACCCCCCCAGTATGCTCCAACTCTCCCACAATGCGCTCCACCTCACCCATGCTCTCTGCCACCACCCTAGTGCGCTCCACCTCCCCCTGCTCTTCGCCACCCCCCAGTGCGCTCCACCTCCCCCATGCCCTCTGCCACCCCCCAAGTGCGCTCCACCGCCCTCCCTGTGCTCTCCACCACCCTCCCTGTGCCCTCCACCTCCCCCCATGCTCTTTGCTGCCTCCCTGCGCTCTCCATCTCCCCCCGATGCTCTCCACCTCCCCCCATGCTCTCCGCCGCCCTCCCTGCACTCTCCACCTCCCCCATGCTCTCCACCGAACTCCCTTTGCTCTCCACCACCCTTGCTGTGCTCTCCACCTCCCCCATGCTCTCTGCCACCCCCCCCCCCAGTGCGCTCTACCTCCCCATGTTCTCTGTCACCCCCCCAGGGTGCTCCACCTGCCCCATGCTCTCTGCCACCCCCACAGTGCGCTCCCCCATGCTCTCTGCCACCCCCCAGTGCGCTCCACCTCCCCCATGCTCTCTGCCACCCCCCAGTGTGCTCTACCTCCCCATGTTCTCTGTCACCCCCCCAGGGTGCTCCACCTGCCCCATGCTCTCTGCCACCCCCCAGTGTGCTCCACCTCCCCCATGCTCTCTGCCACCCCCCAGTGCGCTCCATCTCCCCATGCCCTCTGCCACTCCCCAGTGCGCTCCACCTCCCCATGCCCTCTGCAACCCCCCAGTGCGCTTCATCCCCCCATGCTCTCTGCCACCCTCCCTGTGCTCTCCACCTTCCCCATGCTCTCTGCAACCCCCCCAGTGCGCTCCACCTCCCCATGCTCTCTGCCACCCCCCCAGGGCACTCCACCCCCCCATGCTCTCCGCCACCCTCCCTGTGCTCTCCACCTTCCCCAGGCTCTCTGCCACCCCCTGAGGGCACTCATCCTCCCCCATGCTCTCCGCCACCCCCAGTGCGCTCCACCCCTCATGCTCTCCGCCGCTCTCCCTGTGCTCTCCACCTCCCCATGCTCTCTGCCACCCCCATGGCACTCCACCTTCACCATGCTCTCTGCCACCCCCCAGTACGATCCACCTCCCCCACAGTGCGCTCCACCTCACCCATGCTCTCTGCCACCCTCCCAGTGTGCTCCACCTCCCCCCTGCTCTCCGCCACCCCCCAGTGCGCTCCACCTCCCCATGCTCTCCACCACCCTCCCTGTGCTCTCCACCACCCTCCCTGTGCCCTCAACCTCCCCCCATACTCTTTGCTGCCTCCCTGCGCTCTCCATCTCCCCGATGCTCTCCACCTCCCCCCATGCTCTCCGCCGCCCTCCCTGCACTCTCCAACTCCCCCCATGCTCTCCACCGCCCTCCCTGCACTTCACCTCCCCCATGCTCTCTGCCACCCCCCAGTGCGCTCCACCTCCCCATGCCCTCTGCCACTCCCCAGTGCGCTCCACCTACCCCATGCCCTCTGCAACCCCCCAGTGCGCTCCATCCCCCCATGCTCTCTGCCACCCTCCCTGTGCTCTCCACCTTCCCCATGCTCTCTGCAACCCCCCCAGTGCGCTCCACCTGCCCATGCTCTCTGCCATCCTCCCAGGGCACTCCACCCCCCCATGCTCTCCGCCACCCTCCCTGTGCTCTCCACCTTCCCCAGGCTCTCTGCCACCCCCCGAGGGCACTCATCCTCCCCCATGCTCTCCGCCACCCCCCAGTGCGCTCCACCCCTCATGCTCTCCGCCGCTCTCCCTGTGCTCTCCACCTCCCCATGCTCTCTGCCACCCCCATGGCACTCCACCTTCACCATGCTCTCTGCCACCCCCCAGTACGATCCACCTCCCCCACAGTGCGCTCCACCTCACCCATGCTCTCTGCCACCCTCCCAGTGTGCTCCACCTCCCCCCTGCTCTCCGCCACCCCCCAGTGCGCTCCACCTCTCCATGCTCTCCACCACCCTCCCTGTGCTCTCCACCACCCTCCCTGTGCCCTCAACCTCCCCCCATACTCTTTGCTGCCTCCCTGCGCTCTCCATCTCCCCGATGCTCTCCACCTCCCCCCATGCTCTCCGCCGCCCTCCCTGCACTCTCCAACTCCCCCCATGCTCTCCACCGCCCTCCCTGCACTCTCCACCTCCCCCATGCTCTCTGCCACCCCCCAGTGCGCTCCACCTCCCCATGCCCTCTGCCACTCCCCAGTGTGCTCCACCTACCCCATGCCCTCTGCAACCCCCCAGTGCGCTCCATCCCCCCATGCTCTCTGCCACCCTCCCTGTGCTCTCCACCTTCCCCATGCTCTCTGCAACCCCCCCAGTGCGCTCCACCTGCCCATGCTCTCTGCCATCCCCCCAGGGCACTCCACCTCCCCCATGCTCTCTGCCACCCCCCAGTGCGCTCCACCCCCCCATGCTCTCCGCCACCCTCCCTGTGCTCTCCACCTTCCCCAGGCTCTCTGCCACCCCCCGAGGGCACTCATTCTCCCCCATGCTCTCCGCCACCCCCCAGTGCGCTCCACCCCCTATACTCTCCACCGCTCTCCCTGTGCTCTCCACCTCCCCATGCTCTCTGCCACCCCCATGGCACTCCACCTCCCCCATGCTCTCTGCCACCCCCAGTGCGATCCACCTCCCCCACAGTGCGCTTCACCTCACCCATGCTCTCTGCTACCCTCCCAGTGTGCTCCACCTCCCCCTGCTCTCCGCCACCCCCCAGTGCGCTCCACCTCCCCATGCTCTCCACCACCCTCCCTGTGCTCTCCACCACCCTCCCTGTGCCCTCAACCTCCCCCCATACTCTATGCTGCCTCCCTGCGCTCTCCATCTCCCCCGATGCTCTCCACCTCCCCCCATGCTCTCCCCCCACGCTCCCTGCACTCTCCACCTCCCCCATGCTCTCCACCGCCCTCCCTGCACTCTCCAACTCCCCCATGCTCTCTACCACCCCCTAGTGCGCTCCACCCCCCATGCTCTCCGCCGCCCTCCCTGTGCTCTCCACCTTCCCAATGCTCTCTGCCACCCCCCCAGTGCGCTCCACCTCCCCATGCTCTCTGCCACCCACCCAGGGCACTTCACCTCCCCCATGCTTTCTGCCACCCCCCGTATGCTCCACCTCCCCCACAGTGCGCTCCACCTCACCCATGCTCTCTGCCACCCCCCAGTGCGCTCCACCTCCCCCCTGCTCTTCGCCACCCCCCAGTGCGCTCCACCTCCCCATGCTCTCCACCACCCTCCCTGTGCCCTAAACCTCCCCCTATGCTCTTTGCTGCCTCCCTGCGCTCTCCATCTCCCCCAATGCTCTCCACCTCCCCCCATGCTCTCCGCCGCTCTCCCTGCACTCTCCACCTCCCCCATGCTCTCCACTGCCCTCCCTTTGCTCTTTACCACCCTTGCTGTGCTCTCCACCTCCCCCATGCTCTCTGCCACCCCCAAAGTGCGCTCCACCTCCCCCATACTCTCTGCCACCCCCCAGTGCGCTCCACCTCCCCAATGCTCTCTGCTACCCTCCAGTGTGCTCCACCTCCCCATGCCCTCTGCCACCCCCCAGTGCGCTCCACCTCCCCCATGCTCTCTGCCACCCCCCAGTGCGCTCCACCCCCATGCTCTCCGCCACCCTCCCTGTGCTCTCCACCTTCCCCAGGCTCTCTGCCACCCCCCGAGGGCACTCATCCTCCCCCATGCTCTCCGCCACCCCCCAGTACGCTCCACCCCCTATACTCTCCGCCGCTCTCCCTGTGCTCTCCACCTCCCCATGCTCTCTGCCACCCCCATGGCACTCCACCTCCCCCATGCTCTCTGCCACCCCCCAGTGCGATCCACCTCCCCCACAGTGCGCTTCACCTCACCCATGCTCTCTGCCACCCTCCCAGTGTGCTCCACCTCCCCCTGCTCTCCGCCACCCCCCAGTGTGCTCCACCTCCCCATGCTCTCCACCACCCTCCCTGTGCTCTCCACCACCCTCCCTGTGCCCTCAACCTCCCCCCATACTCTATGCTGCCTCCCTGCGCTCTCCATCTCCCCCGATGCTCTCCACCTCCCCCCATGCTCTCCTCCCGCCCTCCCTGCACTCTCCACCTCCCCCATGCTCTCCACCGCCCTCCCTGCACTCTCCAACTCCCCCATGCTCTCTACCACCCCCTAGTGCGCTCCACCCCCCATGCTCTCCGCCGCCCTCGCTGTGCTCTCCACCTTCCCAATGCTCTCTGCCACCCCCCCAGTGCGCTCCACCTCCCCATGCTCTCTGCCACCCCCCCAGGGCACTCCACCTCCCCCATGCTTTCTGCCACCCCCCGTATGCTCCACCTCCCCCACAGTGCGCTCCACCTCACCCATGCTCTCTGCCACCCCCCAGTGCGCTCCACCTCCCCCCTGCTCTTCGCCACCCCCCAGTGCGCTCCACCTCCCCATGCCCTCTGCCACCCCCCAAGTGCGCTCCACTGCCCTCCCTGTGCTCTCCACCACCCTCCCTGTGCCCTAAACCTCCCCCTATGCTCTTTGCTGCCTCCCTGCGCTCTCCATCTCCCCCGATGCTCTCCACCTCCCCCCATGCTCTCCGCCGCTCTCCCTGCACTCTCCACTTCCCCCATGCTCTCCACTGCCCTCCCTTTGCTCTTTACCACCCTTGCTGTGCTCTCCACCTCCCCCATGCTCTCTGCCACCCCCAAAGTGCGCTCCACCTCCCCCATACTCTCTGCCACCCCCCAGTGCGCTCCACCTCCCCAATGCTCTCTGCTACCCCCCAGTGTGCTCCACCTCCCCATGCCCTCTGCCACCCCCCAGTGCGCTCCACCTCCCCCATGCCCTCTGCCACCCCCCCAGTGTGCTCCATCCCCCCATGCTCTCTGCCACCCTCCCTGTGCGCTCCTCCTCCCCATGCTCTCTGCCACCCCCCCAGGGCACTCCAGCTCCCCCATGCTCTCTGCCACCCCCCAGTGCGCTCCACCCCCCCATGCTCTCCGCCGCCCCCCTGTGCTCTCCACCTCCCCCATGCTCTCCGCCGCCCTCCCTGCACTCTCCAACTCCCCCCATGCTCTCCACCGCCCTCCCTGCACTCTCCACCTCCCCCATGCTCTCTGCCACCCCCCAGTGCGCTCCACCTCCCCATGCCCTCTGCCACTCCCCAGTGCGCTCCACCTACCCCATGCCCTCTGCAACCCCCCAGTGCGCTCCATCCCCCCATGCTCTCTGCCACCCTCCCTGTGCTCTCCACCTTCCCCATGCTCTCTGCAACCCCCCCAGTGCGCTCCACCTGCCCATGCTCTCTGCCACCCCCCCAGGGCACTCCACCTCCCCCATGCTCTCTGCCACCCCCCAGTGCGCTCCACCCCCCCATGCTCTCCGCCACCCTCCCTGTGCTCTCCACCTTCCCCAGGCTCTCTGCCACCCCCCGAGGGCACTCATTCTCCCCCATGCTCTCCGCCACCCCCCAGTGCGCTCCACCCCCTATACTCTCCACCGCTCTCCCTGTGCTCTCCACCTCCCCATGCTCTCTGCCACCCCCATGGCACTCCACCTCCCCCATGCTCTCTGCCACCCCCAGTGCGATCCACCTCCCCCACAGTGCGCTTCACCTCACCCATGCTCTCTGCTACCCTCCCAGTGTGCTCCACCTCCCCCTGCTCTCCGCCACCCCCCAGTGCGCTCCACCTCCCCATGCTCTCCACCACCCTCCCTGTGCTCTCCACCACCCTCCCTGTGCCCTAAACCTCCCCCTATGCTCTTTGCTGCCTCCCTGCGCTCTCCATCTCCCCCAATGCTCTCCACCTCCCCCCATGCTCTCCGCCGCTCTCCCTGCACTCTCCACCTCCCCCATGCTCTCCACTGCCCTCCCTTTGCTCTTTACCACCCTTGCTGTGCTCTCCACCTCCCCCATACTCTCTGCCACCCCCAAAGTGCGCTCCACCTCCCCCATACTCTCTGCCACCCCCAGTGCGCTCCACCTCCCCAATGCTCTCTGCTACCCCCCAGTGTGCTCCACCTCCCCATGCCCTCTGCCACCCCCCAGTGCGCTCCACCTCCCCCATGCTCTCTGCCACCCCCCAGTGCACTCCACCCCCCATGCTCTCCGCCACCCTCCCTGTGATCTCCACCTTCCCCAGGCTCTCTGCCACCCCCCGAGGGCACTCATCCTCCCCCATGCTCTCCGCCACCCCCCAGTGCGCTCCACCCCCTATACTCTCCGCCGCTCTCCCTGTGCTCTCCACCTCCCCATGCTCTCTGCCACCCCCATGGCACTCCACCTCCCCCATGCTCTCTGCCACCCCCCAGTGCGATCCACCTCCCCCACAGTGCGCTTCACCTCACCCATGCTCTCTGCCACCCTCCCAGTGTGCTCCACCTCCCCCTGCTCTCCGCCACCCCCCAGTGCGCTCCACCTCCCCATGCTCTCTACCACCCCCTAGTGCGCTCCACCCCCCATGCTCTCCGCCGCCCTCGCTGTGCTCTCCACCTTCCCAATGCTCTCTGCCACCCCCCAGTGCGCTCCACCTCCCCATGCTCTCTGCCACCCCCCCAGGGCACTCCACCTCCCCCATGCTTTCTGCCACCCCCCGTATGCTCCACCTCCCCCACAGTGCGCTCCACCTCACCCATGCTCTCTGCCACCCCCCAGTGCGCTCCACCTCCCCCCTGCTCTTCGCCACCCCCCAGTGCGCTCCACCTCCCCCATGCCCTCTGCCACCCCCCAAGTGCGCTCCACTGCCCTCCCTGTGCTCTCCACCACCCTCCCTGTGCCCTAAACCTCCCCCTATGCTCTTTGCTGCCTCCCTGCGCTCTCCATCTCCCCCGATGCTCTCCACCTCCCCCCATGCTCTCCGCCGCTCTCCCTGCACTCTCCACCTCCCCCATGCTCTCCACTGCCCTCCCTTTGCTCTTTACCACCCTTGCTGTGCTCTCCACCTCCCCCATGCTCTCTGCCACCCCCAAAGTGCGCTCCACCTCCCCCATACTCTCTGCCACCCCCCAGTGCGCTCCACCTCCCCAATGCTCTCTGCTACCCCCCAGTGTGCTCCACCTCCCCATGCCCTCTGCCACCCCCCAGTGCGCTCCACCTCCCCCATGCTCTCTGCCACCCCCCAGTGCACTCCACCCCCCATGCTCTCCGCCACCCTCCCTGTGATCTCCACCTTCCCCAGGCTCTCTGCCACCCCCCAAGGGCACTCATCCTCCCCCATGCTCTCCGCCACCCCCCAGTGCGCTCCACCCCCTATACTCTCCGCCGCTCTCCCTGTGCTCTCCACCTCCCCATGCTCTCTGCCACCCCCATGGCACTCCACCTCCCCCATGCTCTCTGCCACCCCCCAGTGCGATCCACCTCCCCCACAGTGCGCTTCACCTCACCCATGCTCTCTGCCACCCTCCCAGTGTGCTCCACCTCCCCCTGCTCTCCGCCACCCCCCAGTGCGCTCCACCTCCCCATGCTCTCCACCACCCTCCCTGTGCTCTCCACCACCCTCCCTGTGCCCTCAACCTCCCCCCATACTCTTTGCTGCCTCCCTGCGCTCTCCATCTCCCCGATGCTCTCCACCTCCCCCCATGCTCTCCCCCCGCCCTCCCTGCACTCTCCACCTCCCCCATGCTCTCCACCGCCCTCCCTGCACTCTCCAACTCCCCCATGCTCTCTACCACCCCCTAGTGCGCTCCACCCCCCCATGCTCTCCGCCGCCCTCCCTGTGCTCTCCACCTTCCCAATGCTCTCTGCCACCCCCCCAGTGCGCTCCACCTCCCCATGCTCTCTGCCACCCCCCCAGGGCACTCCACCTCCCCAATGCTTTCTGCCACCCCCCGTATGCTCCACCTCCCCCACAGTGCGCTCCACCTCACCCATGCTCTCTGCCACCCCCCAGTGCGCTCCACCTCCCCCCTGCTCTTCGCCACCCCCCAGTGCGCTCCACCTCCCCCATGCCCTCTGCCACCCCCCAAGTGCGCTCCACTGCCCTCCCTGTTTTTTTCCACCACCCTCCCTGTGCCCTAAACCTCCCCCTATGCTCTTTGCTGCCTCCCTGCGCTCTCCATCTCCCCCGATGCTCTCCACCTCCCCCCATGCTCTCCGACGCTCTCCCTGCACTCTCCACCTCCCCCATGCTCTCCACTGCCCTCCCTTTGCTCTTTACCACCCTTGCTGTGCTCTCCACCTCCCCCATGCTCTCTGCCACCCCCAAAGTGCGCTCCACCTCCCCCATGCTCTCTGCCACCCCCCAGTGCGCTCCACCTCCCCAATGCTCTCTGCTACCCCCCAGTGTGCTCCACCTCCCCATGCCCTCTGCCACCCCCCAGTGCGCTCCACCTCCCCCATGCCCTCTGCCACCCCCCCAGTGTGCTCCATCCCCCCATGCTCTCTGCCACCCTCCCTGTGCGCTCCTCCTCCCCATGCTCTCTGCCACCCCCCCAGGGCACTCCAGCTCCCCCATGCTCTCTGCCACCCCCCAGTGCGCTCCACCCCCCCATGCTCTCCGCCGCCCCCCCTGTGCTCTCCACCTTCCCCATGCTCTCTGCCACCCCCCCATTATGCTCCACCTCCCTATGCTCTCTGCCACCCCCCCAGGGCACTCCACCTCCCCCATGCTCTCTGCCACCCCCAATGCGATCCACCTCCCCCACAGTGCGCTCCACCTCACCCATGCTCTCTGCCACCCCCCCAGTGTGCTCCACCTCCCCCTGCTCTCCGCCACCCCCCAGTGCGCTCCACCACCCCCATGCCCTCTGCCACCCCCCAGTGCGCTCCACCTCCCCATGCTCTCCACCGCCCTGCCTGTTCTCTCCACCACCCTCCCTGTGCCTTCCACCTCCCCCATACTCTTTGCTGCCTCCCTGCGCTCTCCATCTTCCCCGATGCTCTCCACCTCCCCCCATGCTCTCCGCTCCCCTTCCTGCACTCTCCACCTCCCCCCATGCTCTCCACCGTGCTCCCTGCACTCTCCACCTCCCCCCATGCTCTCCACCGCCCTCCCTGTGTGCTCCACCACCCTTGCTGTGCTCTCCACCTCCCCCTATGCTCTCTGCTGCCCCCTATCCTCTCCACCTCCCCCCATGCTCTCCGCTGCCCCTTGTGCTCTTCTCTTCCTCCCTGTGCTCTCGCCCCAGCCCATGTTTTCAAGGTTCTTCCCTGTGCTCTCCACCCCCCCATGCTCTTTCCTGGTCCCACCTCACCCCCCCCCCCCACACCTCTGCTGCGTTCCCCCCTCCCCACTCTCAGGGGATTTGTCAGGGTGGAGAGTGGGGAAGGGGCCGGTCAACATGTCATGGGCTGCTCAATCCAAAATGCCCGGGCCTATTTTTTGTCCCAGTCCGGGCCTGGTATGTATGCCTGTTGTTCATATAGCACAGACTGTCTGAAAACCCCATTTTTTTTTTTTTACAGGTTTTGTATTTTTTTTTTGTGTTTTTTTTTTCATTAATTTTTTTGTTTGAATATAGATCAATGTTTGTTCCAAGCATGTTTGAAACCACGTGCGCATAACTAGCGGCAGAGGGTTGGGGAGTTTGTTACTGAGACTGAGAGCAGGATGCTTACACTGCTGCAGGAAGTGTGGCAGGAGAAGCGCAGCTTTGATGGCCTCATGGACCCAAGCAACAAGCACGCCAGCTTCTGCCGTTACATGTACAACCTAATGGAGGACATGGATGGAGACCTTGAGATACAGTGCATTGATCGATTTAACACCATCTGTGTTCAATACAGACAGTCGAAATACAGAGTTGTGCCACCTCCATACACTGTATCTCAGGATCCCCCAATGGCCCCCGGGACCTCAGCAGTGCAAGCACACCCCTCTCTATATCAGCCTCCTCTCCGCCAGACGCCACCCACGATGCCCCAGACCCCATTGTACCCCTCACCCACCTACGAAGAATTCACACCACCATCTTACTTGCAGAGGCGCCATCCCCATTCCTTTTCCTGTCCACAATCCCCACATTCCCAAGGTGACCAGGCATCCCAGCAAACCTATCACCAGTTATAAATATTTTCTCCTTTAATAAAAAAACTTTTGCTTGACAAATTCTGTCTTTTTTTATAGCATGCACAACACCAGTCATTAACACTCTGGTTGAGACAAATGCATGCAGAGCCATAATAGGCCAAGCATGCGTTTGTCACAAGCAAATTGAAAAGAGAACTTTGCACTATGCTTGAGACAAACGCATGCAGAGCCAATTGGCCAAGCATGCGTTTGTCCCAGGCAAATTGAAAAGCGCACTTTGCACTATGCTTGAGACAAACGCATGCAGAGCCAATAGGCCAAGAATGCATTTTTTCCAAGCAAATTGAAAAGAGCACTTTGCACCATGCTTGAGACAAACGCATGCAGAGCCAATAGGCCAAGCATGCGTTTGTCCCAAGCAAATTGAAAAGAGCACTTTTCTTGAGACAAACACATGCAGAGCCAATAGGCCAAGCATGCGTTTACCTCACGCAGAATGTAATCGACTCCAGGAACAAAAGAAGAAACATGGACACAAAGAGCATTAACATGAATATGATGTGTTTTATTAAGACCAAGATCCAAGCTTTATTGGATGTCAGCATTGTTTTTTATGATCATCTTGCCATGACACCTCTCCTTCAGGAGATACAAAATATTGGGCAAATTGGTTGCGGATTGTCATGACCCGTGCCGTTGACCGCAAGTCCATAAATTGAACACAATGTGTTGGGTTGCTGGGCTCCGGTTCCATATTGCTCCTATCATTGTTCCTCTGAAGATTATGAAGCATGCAGCATGCCAGGACCACCTTGATTGCATTCTCCACATCCAGTTGCATGGAGGACAGCAAAACCCTTCATTTGGCAGTCAAGACACCAAACGCACACTCAACCATACGGCGTGCACGGCTCAGCCTATAATTGAAAATTCTTTGTTCATGGCTGAGTCCATATCCACTATATGGCCTCATAAGGTTTTCGGCCAATCCAAAAGCCTCATCCGCAACCATGACCAACGGCAAACTTGGTTCATCAGTGAAGGGTAGAGGTCTACTGGCTGGTATGTTGAGGCATCCCTCATGCAGACGACGCCTGAAAGACGACTCTCTAAATATGCGGGAGTCACCTTGGCTGCGTAAGCTCCCACATCCACGGCAAGGAATTTTAGATGGGCATCAGTCAATGGCAGGAGTACCACGGAAAAATATTTCTTGTAATTGAAATAAGATGATCCAGAGTGGGGAGGCTTCTTCACCCTGATGTGCTGACCATCCAGGGCACCGATGCAATTTGAAAATTGTGTTTTTTCCCCAAATCCATCCACAACAGACTCCCAGATTTCTTCGGTTGGCTCTGGCATGACTGAGTCATGTAGCTCCTCCAAAATTGCAGTACATGTTGACCTTGTTACTACAGAGACAGTTGCAACACCAAGGAGGAAATAATGATGTAGTGACATGAAACTTTGTCCAGTGGCAAGGAACCTAATTTAGAAATTTGAAAATATTTAATTAAAACAGCATACCATTAAAAATTCCTACCCCCTAACCTCAACCCACTAAACCTACTTTAACCCACAACACCCTAACCCCAAACATCTGTTACCTAAGCCCTACCCCCCCACCTTGTAACCCATAAACCCTACCCCTAACCCTATCCCATATGAGTACTTATTTCACTTACCTCAGTGTCACTAGCAGCAGCTCCTCCGGTGACACAGAGCGACGCATAGCAGTGTCCATCCTGGTCAATCGTGGCTGGAGTCTCTCCAAGAGCTCATTGAACAGCGTCACAAACATCCTAGTAAAGTTGTAAAACTTTTCTGGGTGTATGCACATTTCTGCATAGATCTGGGTGAAGTAACCTACTGGCAGCCGCTGGGATATCAGTGGGTGGGTCCAGAAGCGACGTTGTCTATCCTCCTCCAACTGTGTTCTTCTACAAATCCTCATCAAGATAATAAGCAGGATTGCTTCATCAATCTTTTGCACAGCAGGATCCATAATGCAAAAATCCAATTAAAACGCATGCAAAATACCAAAAACTCCACAAATACTCAAACAAAAACACACAGACTATCTCCTCTCTCTCTCCAACCAAAATGGCCACCTGCAATGATAGCACACGTTGTTTATTCATTTTCCTTTGCATTCTGGGAAATTTGGGAGTGGGAAATAGCAGAGGGATGTTTTTTTTTTTTTAAACGCACCTTAGCATTAACGCTTACAAACGCCGTTAAACGCATATTGACGCCAGAGCAAAACACTATTAAAATCACGTTTTTAATGCTGATTTTTTCCAGGCATTGTTCCTAGCTTTACAGCCTGTTTTTTAAAACGTCAGTGTGTATGAGTCCTTAATCTTCTGTGTCCAACACACTTGTGGGTGTGTTAGATGCCTGGTCCCCTGCTATCTCTTTTGGTTCCATCCTTCAGCCCCTGCATCACTACTGTGTCTTGTAGTGATTTACTGTAGGTGTCATAGGAACGGAAACACAAGTGGCAGAGTAACTTTAAAGGTTGTTTTGGGTCAACAAAGGGCAAACTGTGCCCGTCTTCACCATTGAAAGCTATGACATACTCAGGAGAAGTGCCTACTTCAAGCTCCCAGTTTTATAAATTTACCCTCATACACAGAATATAACCATGTGGAGCCATGAAAAATAAACTTCTTTCACAGGAAGCATATTTACTGATATTGTATTGAAAAAGAGGGGGAATTTGGAAGTGGAGACTTTAAATGAAGCCATGGCTGGGTAAAACCATGTGTCTCCATCCCTATCAATTTGACAAAACAAACACTGATGCAACAAAAAGCAGCAAAGATGTAAACAAGGATTCATGAGCTTCAAATCATGAGCTTCATATAAAGTCCCACCCTCCTTGTTTACATCTTTGCTGCTTTTTGCTGTATCTGTGTTTGTTTTGTGATATTGCATTGAGATGAAGCTGTATAGTCAGTGATATTTCTTGGTAGTTTTTGGTAGATGCCAGAAATTAAAATCATATTATTGTTAGTAGTGTGTCTCTCAAGTATTTAAAGATCTGATGACATCTGTATACTCAAAGGACACCTGAAATGTGTTTTATTTTGGTAAAGTGAAGCTGTCATGGCATAACTGGTAGCTTCAGGTGTCTGCCATGGTTATTATCTTGCTGAATGCTGTCCCCTAGATAATCATTTCCACTTGCTCTCCTGGTCCCCTTCCTGCATCCTTAAAGCGGAGCTCCACCCTAAAGTGGACCTTCCGCTCATTGGAACCCTCCCCCCCTCCGGCGCCACAATTGGCACCTTTCAGTGGGGTGCAGGTACCTGTACAGTACATGCAGCACCCGAGAGACGATCGAGATATCAGCTTCGGGTGCTGACATCGCGGGCGGGCTGGGCGGGTAAGTGTCATTATTTTAAAAGTCAGCAGCTGCAGTATTTGTAGCTGCTGGCTTTTAAAAAAAAAAAAACGGCGGACTCCCGGCAGACTCCCTCTTTAAGTTCCTTATTGGTCCAGTACTAGTCAATAGTGATTATTTCTCTATTGACCTGTACAGCTGGGGTCACTGTGGTGCTCAAAAATAAACCTGGTGCACAGAAATCTAGGGGTGGCACTGCAATGGACCACAAAGGCCTGATGGGGGCCTAAGCAAACTAGACTCCATCAGTAACCAAAATGTAATTTTTCCATGAACTGACCTTTTAACTTAAAGAGGAAGTAAAGGCAATTGAAAAAATAAAATAAAAAAAGGAAGCTGCAAGGCAAAGACATAATGAGCTAGTATGCATAGCATACTAGCTCATTATGAATAACTTACCTGAGAACGAAGCCCCCAAAGCGGTCCTCCGTCTTCATGTCCGCCATTGCCATGTATCCCGGAGTGACTTCCGGGTCTCACTGCTCCGGCGCTGTGATTCACCGGAGCAGCGATTATGTCACTTCCGCGCATGCGCACGGGAGCTGACACTTGCGGCATGTCGCCGCGATCTGCGGCCTGCCCAGTGCGCTTGCGCGCCACTGTCTACGGCGCATGCGCCATAGACAGCGGTGGCTGTCTTTTTGTAAATATCTCCTAAACCGTATAGGTAATCTAGGCTTGCCTGTAGGTCAAAGTGGTTTGTAAGGGTTTACAACCACTTTAACAGGTAGGCTTGCTTTAAAATAAAGAACACTTATCCTTATTGCCCTCTTCCCAAATCTAAATTTACTCACCTACCTTCTCCACAGATGTAAATGTATCTTCTGATGGCTGTGGTTTCGCTGTTTGTTTACATCAAGATCCACAAGTCTTCATTGTCCTGGCTGTCCCTGCCTATTACAGCCTTTTATGAGTCTGTGTGTTCAAATCTCAGAGTTGGTCCCAAAGAAGTCTATGGGGCTGTAATGCACAAGTTAGGCCAGAACAGTGAAGACCTGCAATACTGGATGTGAACAAATGGGAACTGTGGCCATCGGACCAAGGTAAGTATGAATCTGTGACAGGGGAGGTAGGGCTGGATTAGGTCAGTGAAAGAGGGCAAAAGAGGATAAGTGCACTTTTTTAAACTGCACTTAGCCTATCATTTTTCTTGAACTTGTATTTTACTTTTTTTAATAATAGAATATATGTTGTTACTAATCTAAAAAAATTACCCAGTTAGTTGGCATTGTACGCTGTGTCATGTATCCAAGCTTCCTGCTGGTTCCGTATCTATTTTGTGTGTACATAATGTTCCTATCATCACAACTTAATGGGAAATGCTGACATTGTATTAACAAATGGTAAGAATAATAATAACAATACCATAATAGCAACATAGCTAAAGGCTCCTTAATGGCTTCGGAAATAACAGAATGATTCAACAAATCTGTGCAAAGTGCAACAAAGTGAATTAACTATTTAGATTTCAGTGTACTTAAAAGATATGTGTGACCATTACCTGAATTAACCCTCTTTTATCACTCAAAAGACCAAAAAGCAGTGGTGGTGGACCGCAAGTTGAAAGGTTGCCATAGCTTATATGTTTCCCTTGCATCAAAGCTCAAGCCTTGATAAAGGGCATGCGCGCAAAACATGTAAGCTACGGCAACCTTTTCAGCTTGCGGCCCACCACCACACACAGGGTTCCTGCTTCCCCAATAGCGCTGACCTCATCTCGCCTGCCCGGCTCCAGTGGCTACGCTCAGCTTCCCCGACTCCATCCTGCAACGGTGGCAGACACACTACACCCCAAACAGCTTGGCACCACTCTGTTGGATCACAGAGGTCAGTTCCAGCCATCATCACAGCCAGCCTGTGTCTCCCTGCTCACATGGTAATCCTCTGGATTCTGACAGTACCTGACCTCACATCAGAAGTAAGAAGCGGTCCATTACCCCATTTTCTTCCACCAGAACAATACTGTTCCTCACATGCTTTGGAATGATCTTTCTCCAAGTGTGACCGGCGAGACTCTTGAAACCATTTAACCCATTTTGGTGGTACTGTTTTTAATATAATACAGTTACATGCTATTTGCTTTTTATTATCTGCTGCAGTTTGTACTAGCACTAACAGTCTTTTGTAATTTGCTGGGTAACTGTCTACAGTGCAATAAACTCATTTTGAATCCAGTCCATGGTTCATATACATATATACATACACATATATATATATATATATATATATATATATATATATATATATATATATATATAATTTTGGCTCCTAGCCATAGAGCGCTGCTTTTTTGTCTTTTGATGTCTGTTCCCCATTTCTCCAGTGGTTGGCAGCTGCACTGGGTATCAGTTTCATCCACATATATCCACATATGACTGACAGTTTCTAGAACTTCAGGAACTTGTTTATTTCTTTTATCACTCCCTGTATCACTAGGCTTATAAAATTCTTGCAGGAACAGTAGCTGAGAAGCTCCTGTAATATTTGAGTGTTGAGCAGCAGCACATTGGTCAGATGTGAATGGGCGCAATAGAATAACTAAGAAACATGCTGCCAAGCGTTAAGGCGCTTCTGGAAATGTGTTTTAAAATGCTCTGGTGTGAATGCCGGCTTCCCGTTGATGTGGCTCATATGCGCAGCCTCTTGGCGGGTGGGCTTTAACGCAGAGAGGCCTGCGTACATTATATGTAGCTTTATGTAAACAGTTTTCTGTGCCCTACATGCTCCTAACACAGTCACCGGCAGGGACCAGAAAGCTCCAGATGCATACTTGCAATACTTTCCAATCATGTGACTACTGTGACAGCCAATCACAGCAGTCACATGACCCGAATGCCCGCCTCCAGGCATTTAAAGACCTGGGAGGCAACGGGAAGGGGTCAAAGATTTATTCAGATTTGTTGCTATTGTCCACTGTCCTTTATTATTACATTATTAAATAAATATCGGGCATCTTGCACATTGGTGTCTGAGCCCTGTAAAAACGTGCAACATAAATTCCGGTGTATTTCCCCACCCAGAAAGCCCAGGTGCTGAGTACGACTGCCCATATACTTGAATATCTGTGCCATTATATGCTGCTCACTGACTGCCCTGCCACTACATTCTGCTCATTGACTGTCCTGCCACTACATACTGCCCACTGACTGCCCTGCCACTACATACTGCTCACTGACTGCTGTGCTACTGCCTGCTGCTTGCTGTTTGCCCTCCTGCTACATATTGCTCACTGACTACTTACTGCTCTGCACTGACACTACATACTGACCACTGACTACGTATTGCTCTGCACTGACACTACATACTGATCACTGACTATGTACTGCTCTGCAATGACACTACATACTACTCACTGACTATGAACTGCTCTACACTGACACTACATACTGTTCACTAACTACGTACTGCTCTGCAATGACACTACATACTACTCACTGACTACGTACTGCTCTACACTGACACTACATACTGATCACTTACTACGTACTGCTCTGCACTGACACTACATACTGATCACTGACTACGAAACTGCTCTACACTGACACTACATACTGCTCACTGACTATGTACTGCTCTACACTGACACTACATATTGATCACTGACTACGGGGAGAAAATACCCCAGTATTTACAATGCACAAGCACAGACACACATATGCAAGAGGCCTGAAATGTTATTTCGCACTATGATTACCTATATGAATTCTTAATTTATGTACAGGTTCCTGTGTATAGATCTAAAAAATGCCGTAAATAAACAAATGTTAACAAATATAAATACTGAATGTCGATTTAGCAATGAAAAGCATTTATACACACTAGCTATAACCATTGTATGCATTATAGATGAAAGGCTAGCAGTCGTGTATACACTCAATGTAAATATCACATAGCTTTCGGGAATAATCCCAGAACCATCGCATGATGGTCATTTTTCCACACAGCTAAATGTTGTTAACTTGAGCTTGATATGGATCATACAGTACTGTGAGATGCTTACATAAGATATACATCTACATACAAGAGTATAAACAGGATATAAGTCCAAAATATACAATGCTCACGATATTATAGGTCAGCGAGAGAACTTGTTGCTAAGTTTAACCTGTTTTTTTTTTGTTTTTTTTCTATACCCAAATTACAGTTTTCATTCTCCTAATTAGATCTTCAGGATCCTGTTTGTAGTGCTGTAATTGTATGCAGACTCCACGCATTTCGACAGCATAGTACACTCACTGCAACCAGATTTAGATTTTCCATATATAATCACATACACAAAGCAGGCAATGCATAATTAAAAAAAATGGAGAAAATGTATTTAAAGCCTACAATGACTTTTTTGTTATTTAAAAGTATACTTCAGTCATACACAAGCATTTTGTATTTAAAACCTCTCAGGAAACACAGCCTTCCTGTTGAGCATCTCTGATGGATTTTTTTTTGTATGCTCTTTTTTATTGAGTGTATTTAGAACTGTAGATAAGAAAAAAAATGAAAAGGAGCATCTTATAAAGAGCAATTGTACAAGTAATTTTAATCCTATATCTATATCATGTTGTCCCACTATCTAATCCTAAATCTAGCACTCTCCTAGGTAGTTACTAGATTAGGTAAATTTAGGCATTAGCTTTACTGTAATCAATTAAGCTGCTTGCTTATTTTGGTCAGTTTTGTGTCTCACTAGTTGCAGGATTGGCTGCTTCCTCCTGTCTTTTGGAAGATTCTGGAAGTTAATGGGTTGGGAGAGTCAAACCAGCAGCTGAATATTTATGCAGCCCCAGCCAATCCCTGGCAGAGATTGCCCAGATGGTGTCTGGGAGGGAGCATAAATAGTTTGGGACTTGGAACAGAGAGGTTCTTGTTCAGGAAGAGAAGATCCTAGAAGGAAGGGGTGCTGCCCTTCTGGGCAGTCCAAGCTGTGCTTCTTCATTTTGCTCAAAGAGGTCCCAGCTGCACACTAGCTGCTGAGTGTGTTTGTATGTGCAACTGAGTGTGTATTTTTAAGAAAACCCAGCAAAATAGGTGTAGTGCCAGCTCCTGAAGAGTGTGTTTTGTCATTTTACTTTACCCTTGAACCGCAGTTTGGTTTTGGGTTTAATTACTCTAAATGTTGACCTCAGCACCAGTCTGACTGGACTGCATGGTGCTCTGCCTGACCATAGGTGGCGCTGTCATCTCTGACAGGGTGTGGAACGCAGTTTAGTTGGGTGCATTAAGGGTTTACTCTCTCTCGGAACCAGCCCAGTGGGAGTGTCACTCTTATTGTGCATTCTGGGAGAGTGTACTTAAGGTGCAGACGTCACGTGCTTCGGGGTTCCGGTCCAGAAGTGCTTTCTGTCTGATGGTCCTGGTCCTAATGACCAGCCCCCAGGACTCTCATGGCCTGGGGTGCGGATCCACCCAACTACAGGTCTCAGGGCTGGCTAGCCCAAACCAAAGAAACTGAAAGAAGGATTCAAAGGTGGTTCGGTGCCGTCTCGGTTGCCACTACCCCTCGCAATGAAAGAACCGTGTACTTGGCTACTATCGGGTAGAGGGTTTAATTTTTGGACTACAACATTTTGGGAACAAAAATGGTTGACAATCACTGTTGGCGCAAAAACTCTGGGCGGAGTTGTGTGACCAGAGGAGCCAGTGGGAGGAGTCTTGCTTTTCTCTTTGCCATACACGAGGCACAGTGTTGTGGAAGAGAGAGGAGGAAGCTTGTGCATTGGATTGAGAGCAAAGCTAAAGAAAATGTTTGGAGTTCTAGGAGACTCACCTGCCATGGGACCCAGGATGCCAGCTGCGGGTATCCCTGCTAATGTGAGACTTCCAGGGACTTTGATAACTGACACGGGGATTCGCCTGATACCTCAAGGGAGTTTCCTGTTGTACACCTCGGGAGATGTTGAGGCCCTTGGGATGCTGTGTGGGAGGTGTGCAGGACTGGCCACAAGTCCCTGGCATCTATATCTATTCTGTGTGGAGCAGCCTGTTGTGCCGCCAAGGGCGTACCGCGTGGACTGGGCCGTGTTCGCTGAGGAGTCTGCTACTTATACTCCCTTGGTGAAGCCTACCATAGCCGCGATGCCTGTCGCGGTCAGTACTCCAGACAGAAAGGTGACCACCGCTACCATAACTACTACTACTGCTGCCATCGTCGGAGGAACTACTCCGGAGGTTATGGATACAGCATTGTCTACTGTGACTGCCACAACCGTGCCTGCCTTGGAGAAGGTGGGGCAATCCAAGTCTTTTAGCGGCCGCTGTCGAGGACACTTCATGAGTTCGATTAAACCTGACCGGACAAGGAAGTCGCTTCAGAGAGATCGGCCAACACTGATGGTGAGAAATCTGGGGCCATTGTGTTGGGTGGGACTGTGAGGAACTATCTCCCAGTGGAGGAACTGAAAGATTCAAAGTTGGACTCTCTCTCTGACGCTGGAGATGACAACCTCTTTGAGAAAATGTCGCAAGAAATGCTCTGGGCTAATTCGGACGATGTTGCCGCAACTTGCAGCACCTCCGGATGGCTGGCCCTGAATTCGGGGAGTGGAACGCCACGTGCAGAAACCCTAACAATAATAGACTTAACCTTGCCTAAACCCATAACTTTGCCCACGCCTAAAACAAGTTCAGATACTCTGGTGCGCAAGGCCCCTGACTCCTGTGTACCCCTTGGAGATGGGAACGCTAGAGCTTTGCCAAAGCCTGCGAGGTCTCAGAGACTGCTTAATAAACTGGTGGCATCGGAATATGGGTTTGAATACCCTTATGTGCCCAGGGATGTAATGGAGATTATTGAACAGCACCGTGAGGAGTGGTATGCGGAGGATGTCTGGAACTATCTAAAGGTTCCAAAGCCGTTCCGGAAGAAGATCTTTTCAATGGACATGTATGAAAGGTTTACAGGGTGCCTCCAGCAGTGGGGTTATGGAAGGCACGTATACGCGGACAAAGTGGTGATCTGTAGACCAGGGAGGGACAATGTTGTTTATTTTATTATAACAATAGATGCCCAAGGAACGTCTGTGACCCTGCCAGATCCTAGGTTCTACTGGTGAGGACAATTACTAGTTTTTTTTTTCTTTTAAAAAACAACAACTTTTGCTCCCCCTTTTCTTTGCAGGAAAACTTCTATCAAGCCACTAGAGAAAGGGTGGTTTAAGTAGATAGGTCTTGGGCTGCATTGTGTGTGAAGATGATCCTGTGTTGCTAACCAATGTTTTTATAAATGTTTAAATTTTATTGTTTTTCCTTCCCTTTTCCCCATTCCAACCCTAAAGTTCAGGTACTCAATTTTGATAGAACTATTTTTTTTTTCCTTTCTGAGAGACTGTGTTCGTTAACTATAATTTTGCAAATAAAAATCCCTTTAAGTGGATCTTGCGTCAGTCTCTGCAGTTCTTGGGCCATCTACCTCGGGGAAACCCCTAGACACACATGAGGTGAAGAAGCCACTCCTTCGGGAGTCAGTGCTACATAGGTAAGGTATGAAAACGAGGGAGGGCAATGGAGAGTTAAAGTGGAAGTAAACCCATCGATTGAAACAGTTAAAAAAAAAAGGCATGCCGGGAATGCTAACTGCACATTGGCTGTGCTCTCAGCCAAACTATCAAACCATCCAATGGCTGGTGTCATAACGAATCACATGTGCAGCACCATAGCAGTTGAGGATTAAACAGAGGCAAAGATGGCAGCTTCCTTGGCTGAAAACGATAGGGGTGTTTACTTCCACTTTAAAGCAGAACTATCCTTTACAGCCGAGGAAGCTGTCACCTCTGTTTGATCTACAGTTGCCATGGTGCTGCACATGTGATCAGTTATGACACCCACTATTTGATGGCTTGACAGTATGCCCGACAGCACAAGCAACTGTGACAGTTATTCTTGGCATGCCTTTAATGTAACTGTTTTGGGAGTCAGTTAAACCAAGGGGTTTATTTTCACTTTAAGTTACACTCTAAGCCCTCCATTCACACCTGAGTGATTTGGAGTTTGTTGTCCTATTGTGCCTCTTCACATCCAAGTCATGTGCTTAGAGAAAAACAGAAGCTTCTTTGGGGCATATTGATTGCACATTTTTGGACCCAGTAGACTTTAATGGGAGCACCTGAAAATTGCTTTAAAAATGCAAATATTGCCCATTGTCAATCATCTCCTTCTCCTAGTAACTAGATTTCCATTGACAAAACATAAACACGGAGGCCTGAAAACATGTAAAATGTGTACACCTGCACAAGAAACAACTGAAGGCACTAATGCTCAAGTACAAATACATGAACAGTTTTTTTTTAGGAATGTAGGATACCATAGTGCTATGAGGGTTGTGGTGGGTTCTATTACAGGTTCATGGGAATACACTGTACATGTGCATTGGGTTGCTGTCATGTACCTGAGTGGAGACTGAAATGATGAGGACAACCTCTCTTGTATCTCCAGCCCAGGCCCCGCTGGGAGTGAAACAGAGGGCACCAAGGGGACAGGAAAAACACACATGCCTGGAGATGTAGGTCAGGGAAATTGCAGCAGGAGATGCGGTTCCAAGGCAGCATGAGAATCATCAGATCAGGAACCGTAGCCGTGCACAGCGGTTTCGATTAGGTTAAGGAAGCACTCCACTTGTGCTGCGGGGCCCGGGTGTGTGGCTGGTCAGAGCTCTCAGCAGACTTGCAGTAGGAATGTTCCGCATGGTGCGGAACTGCAGCAGAAGACAGCTCGAGCTGGGAGGTAAGTCAGGATCAGAGACAGGAACGTGGTCATCAGATAGCCAGGTTTATCAACAGGCGGGCAACGAGGTACCAAATCAGGAGCAGAGCCAAAGTCAGGAACGAACCGGGTCAGTAACTGAAGACAAGACAGAAGTGGAATCTGATATCCAGTCAGGAGTAAGCCGGGTCAGCAACCAAGAAAATACACTGGAGGTACACAGGACACAGGGAAAGCTGGAGACCAGTCAGCATAGAGCACAGGCAGAAGTGTCCTTAACCGCTTCAGCGTCGCCCCTTGTACATTTACTGTGGCAGGGTGGCCCGGGTGTGCAAAATCACGTACCTGTACCTGATGTTGTGCACGTGGTTTAGGGGGTGCACGCTGCCCCCCTGCTGTGATTAGACACATCAATCATTCACAGGAAAGACGGATCAGCGGTGTGCCAATATAAACAAAGCACACCGCTGATCTGACAGGTAGGAAAAGTGAGAGATTATGTTTCAGCTAAGCTGAAACGTGATCTATCTTTTCCTCCAGTTTAACACTTCCCCCACAGTTAGAAACACCTCCCAGGGACCACATTTAACCCCTTGATCGCCCCCTAGTGTTAAACCATTCCTTGCCAGTGCCATTTATGCAGTAATCAGTGCATTTTTTATAGCACTGATCGCTGTATTGGTGTCACTGGTCACCAAAAAGTGTCACTTAGGGTCAGATTTGTCCGCCGTATTGTCGCAGCCCCGCTCAAAATCGCAGATCGCTGCCATTACTAGTAAACAAATAAATAAAAAAAAGTCCCTAAATCTATCCTGTAGTTTGTAGACTGTTGCGCAAACCAATCAATATACGCTTAATGGAATTTTTGTTTACCAAAAATATGTAGCAGAATATATATTGGCCCAAACCAATGAAGATTTTTTTTGAAAATGCATTATAGCAGAAAGTAAAAAAGAATGTTTTTTTTTATTTCAAAATTGTCAGTCTTTTTTTGTTCATAGTGCAAAAAATAAAAACCGTAGAGGTGATCAAATACCACCAAAAGAAAGCTCTATATGTGGGAAAAAAAGGACATCAGTTTTATTTGGGTACAGCATTGCATGACCGCGCAAATTGTCAGCTAGAGCGACGAAGAGCTGTATCTAAAAAAATGGCCTGAAGTAGGTAAAACCTTCCGGGGCTGAAATGGTTAAATAGACGTATGGCACCAACATACATTGTGCAAACATTCCTGTTGGCCTTTCGGTGTACATTCATGCGCGCCTGCGCATTTCAATTGACCAAACGTCTTCTGACATGCACATTTCTATTAGTCAAATGTCTTCTTACTTGCACATTTCTATTAGCCAAATGACTGGTTGGTATTCTTTGACAGTTGCCTTTGAAAGGAATGGCACAATGCACATAGTAACTTGCACAAACACAGTACACAGGTACAGTATATATATATATGTAAAACCACAATAACCTAAGTACATACATAGAACATATGATGACTCCCATGGTTCAAGCTTCACCATCTCTCTCAGCCTGTTGCCTTGGGGTTGTAGTTAGGCATGTTGGAAAATCTCAGTAATCTTTTGGAATTGATCCTATTTATTTCTCCTTGGATAAAAGGGCAAATAGTTATTTTTCTGCACCACACTGTAACATTTTGTTCATCAGAGAGAACATGTCTTTGTAGGCAGGTATGGTGCTGTAGTATGTCCTCCAACATGAAGTATCTCCTACCATGGGCTCCTGACAGCAATTCAGTGGAGGATGGCATCTATTATTGGATGTTGAAATCCCTTAAGATTTTGGATACAGAGGTTCCTCTGCATCATTTAGATGTGCCCAAAGTGTGGGAGCAAGGATAGGACACAATCTGCTTGCCAAGGTAAGAGTAGGCACAGTATAGGGAAAGGAACTATATGTGGAGGGACAGTGCAGGTCGACTCTACAGGGCAGCATTGTGAAAGAGGCTTCATCATTTTCAGCCAGCTATCTGGAACCATCCTCCCACCCCAAACAGGCAATACATAGCATCCTTCTGGGAACTCAAAGCAGGGTAGCCTTACTAGTTTTACATCAACATGCTTTGCTGTCACCCTGTACCTCTCTGCTGGCATCCTAGAAACCAAAGACGTGTTGCTCTAAAGCTAACATTTACAGGAGGTAACATTTACGGGAGGACTGTAATTCTTCTGTCCAGATTTGCTCTACCTCCTTGCTGCTCTACCGCCTGAAAGGTAAGGAGGGGACTCTGCCAGGCACACTTTCATGTAATGAAGCTCTGCTGGGCACTTCTGGATGTAAGACAGAGCTCTACTGTACACTGAAGAATGTATGGGGAGACGGTGATGTGTACCCCTACATGAAAGGGGGACTCTGCTGGGCACTCCTAAATCTAAGGGGAGATTCTGCTGTGCACTGCTGGTTGCAAGAGCCACTGTGATGGGCACTCCACAATGTAAGAGGGTTATCTGGTGGGCACTCCTGCATGTAAGATGGACTCTGATGGATACTCCTGAAAGTAGGATGGACTCTGCTGGGCATTGCTGGCTGTAAGGGGACTGTGATGGGCACTCTTGGTTGTAAGTAGGTAATCTGATCAATCTGATCTTGGATGCAAGATGGGTGGACTGTAATGGACACTCTAGAATGTTAGAGTAGACTCTTTTTAAACCATATTTTTTGGGGGGTAAAATATACAATGTAGCTCTTGTATTAAAAAGTTTGGAGACCCCTGTTATAAATAAAAAACATTGACAGTTTTAGAAAGATATATTGCAATGATAAAGTGCTATAGAGCACTGGTAACATGGCAGTTTTTTTTCTAAGTGTGAATGAACCTTAAAGTGTTAGTAAAGCTTCCATTATTTTTTATAAAAAAAATAAACATGTCATACTTACCTGCTCTGTGCACTGATTTTGCATAGAACAGCCCTGATCCTCCTCTTATGGGGACCCCCGTCAGAGCTCCAGGCTCCCCTTCTTCAGCGAGTATCCCTTTAGAAAACCACTTTCTATGGGGGGCGCTCATGTAGGCTTGCTCCCGAGCCTCACTGTCTGTGTCTATAGACACAGACACAGGGGTTTGACCCCTCCCCTCACTCCCACATCATAGGATTGGATTGTCTGCATCAGGAGCTAATGGCTCCTGTTGCTATTTATACGCCTAGTGAGGAAGAATAGAGTTTGGACAGCTTTTGCTCTTGTGCAAAAACACTGAATTGGAATGGACTCAAGTATGTATAAGGAGGGTGAAGGGACAACGGAGGGTTTTTTACCTTAATGCATAGAATTGTTATATTATTATACAGGATTTATATAGCGCCAGCAGTTTGCACATCGCTTTGCGCTTTACATGATCGCAGACAATACAATTACAATACAATTCATTACAGGTGGAATCATAGGGTCCTGCTCGAGCTTACAATCTAAAAGGGGGGTTGAGCAATACAAAAGGTAATTACTGTGGGGGATGGACCGATGGAGAAAATAAAACTATAGTTGTTGGCAGGGCATTTTTTCAGTGGGAACACGGGGGAATGCAGTTCCAGCAGCTCCAGCACCTCCAGCACTGAATGTATGTAATGGCAAGGGGTGATAGGGTGGGCTGGTGGGTCTATTTTTGCTGGAGCAGATCTATTTTTGAGTGGCAGTCTATTGTTGCTGGTGTGTAATTATTGCTGCAAGAGATCTACTATTGATGGAGGGGGGTCTACTGTTGCTGGCTGCTGGGTAGTCTATTGATGCTGGCTGCTGGGAGATCTGTTGTTGCTGCTCGGAGGTATTTTGTTGTGGGGGTCCATTCTTGCTAGGGGGGTCTATTGTTTCTGAATGAATCTATTGTTGCTGGCTGTGGGGAATCTATTTTGCGACTTTTCTTGCAATCATTAACAAATTTCATACAAATTACTTAGCACCACAAAATTATACTTGGCTCTGTACTCTCTAAAAGGGGCAGTACTGAGAGGTGGGTAAGGGGTGAAACCAAGCAAAGGTGCTCATAGGTGGGTAGGGGGCGGAGATAGGAAGTGTCTCAGAAGGGTGCAGTTCCTGCACCTATTCTCAGAAAAAAAAAGCCCTGGTTGTTGGGCAGGACAGGTTTTTTTGATGAGAAAAGTTTTCAGGGATCACCTAAAAGTGGATAGAGTAGGAGATAGTCAAACAGATCAGGGTAGGGAATTCCAAACGATGGGAGAAGCTGGAGAGAAGTCCTGGAGGAGAGCATAAGAGGAGGTGACAAGGGAAGTAGAGAGCAGAAGGTTTTGGGAGGAACGAAATAAACAAAGGTAAAAAAAAATGGAAGCCTTTACAAACACTTTGACTGTCCTCATGTTTCCATATTCCATACGGCACAGTTTGGCAAGACAACATACCCGTTTGTGTCCTATTTCAGCCTAATGCCAGGAATCAGAACATGAGCTAGTTTTGTTTTGCTTACTGCTCATGTAGGAATCCAATTCATTTTTTTCTTTCTCTCCCTAAAAAATATTGGTCTTTCTTTGATTTCGATGATAAACGGTGCCTTGGAACTGTTTGTCTTATTGCAGATTAAATCACGTATTGACTATAAACATGTCCATGAAATACAAGCAGAACCCTTTAAATTAGATATTGTGGAGGAAAGCGGAAAAAAGTAATTTCATTTTCTGCTACAGTATGTTTCACATCAATACAAGGAGTTAGACACATTTCTCTGTCCATGCAGTGACACAGCCATTGGCAACTGGCTAATGTAGTTGCTGTTTTCCAGCTCCCTTTAATAGGCTCAAACTGATGTGTAGAAATAGTGCCTTAGAACCGTCTATTTCCCCTTTAGACTTTTTTTTTTTTTTTGGTTGGGAACTTTAATCTGTAAACAGGATGAGAGGGACAAGAAGTGATAAAGACAGAGTTACTGAAACTGAGCTAAAAATAAGCCAATGCGATGGCTAAATATAGACATGGGAAAAAGGTTTTGATTCACATTGTACTTATCCTCTGGCTAGTTAGTTGGAGATGTTAGATTATATTGGATGTAAAGAATAAGTTACCAGAGTATAGAAATAACCTTGACGTAAACTACAAATACCCACAATGCACTGCAATGCATGCTAAATCATTATAGCTGCCATAGAGTCCAGTAGAACTCCTTAGTAATCCCATCTCTAATTTCGTTGCTAGCAACCATTAAGGGAGCACTGGCGCCACCCCCTCTGTCATGCCAGCCCCTTCTATGTAGAACAGATAGATTCATGCATAAAAAGAGGGGAAAATACTGCGCTAAACCTGTAATGGGTGCAAAAGCAGCTAACACTCAAAGCCCTTGTACATTCCGACAAAAAAATCCGTCTGATTTTTTCCTGACGGATTTTGTCCGAAAACTGGTGTGGCATAAACACGGTCGGAAAAAGTTGATGGAAAAATCCGATTGTTCGGAACGTGATGACGTTCGTTCCTTGCGATGGGACTATGTTCAGGCTAGTAGCCAATAGCTTTGGTCTCGTAATTTTATCTGAGCATGCGTGGTACTTTGTCCGATCGGAATTCTCTACAAACAATTGGACAAAGTCCGATCGGATCATGTTGTCGGAAAATTTTATATCCAGCTCTCAAACTTTGTTGGTCGGACATTCCGACAGAAAAAGTCAGATGGAGCCCACACGCGGTCGGATTATCCGACAACACGGTTCGATCGTACATTTTCTGTCTGAATTTCCGACCGTGTGTACAAGGGCAAACAAAGTCAAAACAACATGTGAAACAATATGTGTAGCGCTCAAAAATATAACCACATGAATGGGAACATAATCATGTGAGTGAAAAATGTGTAAATGTGAAAATTAACCAGTTGCCGACCGCCGCACGACGATGTACGTCGACAGCATGGCACGGGCAGGCATATTGGCGTACATGTACGTCCCTTGCCTCCCGCGGGTCGGGGGCCCGATCGGGCCCCCGCCCGGTGCCTGCGGCGGTCGGTTTTCGTCCGGGAGCGATCCGGGACGAGGGGGCAGCCATTCATTCATGGCCACCCCCACGCGATCGCTCCCGACGAATAGGAATCCCCCGTGACATCACTTCCTCTCCTGTAATGTAAACACAGGAGAGGAAGTGATGTATTCTCTCCTCCGTGTCGGTATTTTTCGTTCCGACACGGAGGAGAGCGGATCGGTGAGTTGCACCAACACTCTACACACACAGTAGAACATGCCAGGCACACTCACACCCCCCCTTTACCCCCCGATCACCCCCCCAATTACCCCTGCCCCCCAGTCACAGTGACACCAATGTCATTTTTTTTTTTTTTTTTGCATTGGTGTCATTTGTGACTGTAATAACTGTTAGGGCAGTTAGGGTTAGCCCCCTTTAGTTCTAATGTACCCCCCTAACCCCCCCAATAAAGGTTTAACCCCGTGATCACCCCCCGTCGCCAGTGTCACTAAGGCTGGGTTCACATTGCAGCGGTTTATGAGAACGAATGTGATTCGCACCGCACTGCAGTGCAAATCACATCCGATCTCTGTGCGATTCGAGTTCAGCCATTCGCCGCACCCGCCGCAAATTCGCACGGGACCCTTTTTTTGGCCCGCAGCAGAATCGGATCGCATGGGTGTTCACACCATGCGATCCGAGTTTGCAGATCGCACTGCGATATGCGAACTGATCTGGGGGTGTCAGTAACATTTCACTGACACTCCCAGCAGTCCGCATAGGGCAGTGTGAACTGCCGCCGGGAGGCATGCGATGCGGGAACCCGCCGCGGATTCGCGGCATTTCCGCATCGCTCCAGTGTGAACCCAGCCTAATAAGCGATAATTTTTCTGATCGCCGTATTAGTGTCACAGGTGACGCTAGTTAGGCAGGTAGGTATTTAGGTTCGCCGCAGCTTTTTATAGCGCCAGGGACCCCCATATACTACCGCATAAAGCCCCCTGATTGCCCCCTAGTTAACCCTTTCACCAGTGATCACCATATAACTGTTACAGGTGACGCTGGTTGGTTAGTTATTTTTTTATAGTTTCAGGGCACCCGCCATTTATTACCTAATAAAGGTTTAACCCCCTGATCACCCGGCGGGTGTCATTTGTGACTAATAACTGTTAGGGCAGTTAGGGTTAGCCCCCTTTAGTTCTAAGGTACCCCCCTAACCCCCCCAATAAAGGTTTAACCCCGTGATCACCCCCCGTCGCCAGTGTCACTAAGGCTGGGTTCACATTGCAGCGGTTTATGAGAACGGATGTGATTCGCACCGCACTGCAGTGCAAATCACATCCGATCTCTGTGCGATTCGAGTTCAGCTATACAGATAGTATGGCTGAATTCGTGTCGCACCCGCCGCACCCGCCGCAAACTCGCACGGGACCCTTTTTTTGGTCCGCAGCAGAATCGGATCGCATGGGTGTTCACACCATGCGATCCAAGTTTGCAGATCGCACTGCGATATGCGAACTGATCTGGGGGTGTCATTAACATTTCACTGACACTCCCAGCAGTTCGCATAGGGCAGTGTGAACTGCCGCCGGGAGGCATGCGATGCGGGAACCCGCCGCGCATTCGTGGCGTTCCCGCATCGCTCCAGTGTGAACCCAGCCTAATAAGCGATCGTTTTTCTGATCGCTGTATTAGTGTCACAGGTGACGCTAGTTAGGCAGGTAGGTATTTAGGTTCGCCGCAGCTTTTTATAGCGCCAGGGACCCCCATATACTACCGCATAAAGCCCCCTGATTGCCCCCTAGTTAACCCTTTCACCAGTGATCACCATATAACTGTTACAGGTGACGCTGGTTGGTTAGTTATTTTTTTATAGTTTCAGGGCACCCGCCATTTATTACCTAGTCTCACTAGTGTACCCCTAAAATTAGGGGTGTCTACTTTCCAAAATGGGGTCATTTGGGGGGGGTTTGTGCCATCTTGGCATTTTATGGCCTTCAAAACTGTAACGCCCTTAGAAAGCCTGAAGGCGGTGCTTGGTTTCGGGGCCCCGTACGCGGCTAGGCTCCCAAAAAGTCCCACATATGTGGTATCCCCGTACTCAGGAGAAGCAGCAGAATTTATTTTGGGGTGTCATTTCACATATGCCCATGGCATGCGTGAGCAATATATCATTTAGTGACAACTTTGTGAAAAAAAAAAAAAAAAAAAAAAAGTTTGTAATTTTCCCGCAACTTGTGGCAAAATATAAAATATTCCATGGACTCAACATGCCTCTCAGCAAATAGCTTGGGGTGTCTACTTTCTAAAATGCGGTCATTTGTGGGGGTTTTGTGCCATCTTGGCATTTTATGGCTTTCAAAACTGTAATAGGTAGTGAGAAGTGAACTCAAAAATTTACGCCCTTAGAAAGCCTGAAGGCGGTGCTTGGTTTTCGGGGCCCCGTACGCGGCTAGGCTCCCAAAAAGTCCCACATATGTGGTATCCCCGTACTCAGGAGAAGCAGCAGAATTTATTTTGGGGTGTCATTTCACATATGCCCATGGCATGCATGAGCAATATATCATTTAGTGACAACTTTGTGAAAAAAAAAAAAAAAGTTTGTAATTTTCCCGCAACTTGTGGCAAAATATAAAATATTCCATGAACTCAACATGCCTCTCAGCAAATAGCTTGGGGTGTCTACTTTCTAAAATGGGGTCATTTGTGGGGGTTTTGTGCCATCTTGGCATTTTATGGCCTTCAAAACTGTAATAGGTAGTGAGAAGTGAACTCAAAAATTTACGCCCTTAGAAAGCCTGAAGGCGGTGCTTGGTTTTCGGGGCCCCGTACGCGGCTAGGCTCCCAAAAAGTCCCACATATGTGGTATCCCCGTACTCAGGAGAAGCAGCAGAATTTATTTTGGGGTGTCATTTCACATATGCCCATAGCATGTGTGAGCAATATATCATTTAGTGACAACTTTGTGTAAAAAACACATTATTCAATCGCTTGAGGCAAAAAAATAAAATATTCAATGGGCTCAACATGCCTCTTATCAATTTCCTTAGGGGGTCTACTTTCCAAAATGGGGTCATTTGGGGGGGTTTTGTACTGCCCTGCCAATTTAGCACCTCAAGAAATGAGATAGGCAGTCGTAAACTAAAAGCTGTGTAAATTCCAGAAAACGTACCTTAGTTTGTAGATGTGACAACTTTTGCGCAAACCAATAAATATACAATTATTGACTTTTTTTTTACCAAAGACATGTGGCTGAATACATTTTGGCCTAAATGTATGACTAAAATTGAGTTTATTGGATTTTTCTAATAACAAAAAGTAGAAAATATCATTTTTTTTCAAAATTTGCGGTCTTTTTACGTTTATATCGCAAAAAATAAAAATCACAGAGACAATCAAATACCATCAAAAGAAAGCTCTATTTGTGGGAAGAAAAGGACGCAAATTTTGTTTGGGTACAACATTGCATGACCGCGCAATTACCAGTTAAAGCAGCGCAGTGCCAAAGTGTAAAAAGACCTCTGGTCATTTACCAGCAAAATGGTCCGGTCTGAAAGTGGTTAATAAACAATAAAATGTATAAAAAATCCGCACAATGTGTCAAAACACTCAAGAGCAGGCACGGTGAGTGCTAATGGTCTAATCAAATGAAATAGTTAAAAAATATAACGTGAAAAGTTCTTTAAGGCCTCCCTTCGAGGCAGACTTGACACTGATGTAGATATGTCAATCAAATCCTGACAACGGTGTATACATAATAGGGTACTCTTACCAGCAGAGATGGACACACATACCATACGGCAGTGGTGTCACCTAGGATGCATTGGTAGGCAGCTCGCAATCCTGGAACCGTGAAAGTCCACAAAGGACCATTGGAGCAGCAGCCAAAAATGTCCTAGAAGGATCCACATAGGAATAGGCAGACCAAGATCAAAAATGGCAAGATGGAATATAAAAGGGAATAAAAGGAAAAAGCTCCATATGGTGCAGGTCAACCAATATCGTTTATTGGGCTATAAATTCTCACAACAACTTGTAAGATAAAAATGAAGTAAAAACAATCCGCAATCCAATGAATGAAATGGAAAGGATAAAAAAGCAATGTGGGTGTCAAGTACCTAGTGGTGAGTCCGGATTGCAGAAGGAGACCTCTCTTGCGTCCCAGACTCGCGGCCCCTGATAGAGGAGACAGGAGGCGTGGGAGTCGAAGGTAGCACGAGTGCCTGGCAGGATCAACAGCCGAAGGATGGATCTGGCAGCTCTCAGGAAGCTGTATCAGGGTCAGCAGGCCTTGGTGGCAGGAGACAGGAACCAGCAGGCAGCAGGGCACACAGGAAGCTTGCAACTGGACCAGCAGCACTTGGCAGTAGGAGACAGGAGCCAGCAGGTAGTAAGGCACCCCGGAGCGATGAAACCCTCAGGAACAGGCACACAGGGAAGCCAGGCAAGCTGGGTCAAACCAGATGATCGCTACAGGAACAGACGCAGGAAGCAGAGGCAGGGTCATGGAGCAAGCCGGAGTCGGTAGCGGATAATCACGGATGGACCAGAGGATGAGACGGATGTGGAGTCATAGACAAGCTGGAGGTCAGAGGCTGGCAGAGAGCAGGGAAGGTCACAGGTCAAGCCGGGTCAATGCATACAATCAGATCAGAAGGGGAGAGCAAGGTTTAAATAGCCCGCCTGGCGCCGGTAACCATGCGCGCAAGCCTTTCCTTAAAGTGGGAGTCTCAAATGAGCAAGCCCAACGTGTTTCGACACAAGGGGTCTTCAGCTTGGGCTTGCTCATTGAGTTAAGCCTTTTACACACGGTCGGACATTCCGATCACAAAATCATTTTTTTCCGATGGATTTTTATCTAAACTGGTGTTGCATACACGAACAAAGTTGGCTGAAAATCTGATTGTTTGGAACGTGATGACATTCGTTTGTTATGACAGGACTACATTTAGGTTAGTAAGCTAACAGCTTTGGTCTCGTAATTTTATCTGAGCATGCGTGGCACTTTGTCCGATTTGAATTATCTACAAACGATCAAAAAAGTCCAATCAGATTTTTTGTTGGAAAATTTGAGATCCTGCTCTCAATTTTTTTCCGTCGGAATTTCCGACGGAAAAAGTCAGATAGAGCCCACACACGATCGGTTTTCCGACAATATAATCCGATCAGACCTTTTTCATCGGAATTTCCGACCGTGTGTACAGAGCATTAAACTTTGAATGACAATTGCACGGTCATGCGACGTTGTACCTAAATGAAAAAATTTTCCCCCACAATTAGAGCTTTCTTTTGGTGGTATTTGATCACCTCTGCGTTTATTTTTGTGCTATAAACAAAAAAAGACTGACAATCTTGAAAAAAACACAATATTTATTAATTTTTACTATAATAAATATCACAATTTTTTTTTTAAAACAAATTTTTTCTCTGTTGAGGCTGATATGTATTCTTTTACATATTTTTGGTAACAAAAATTTGCAATAAGCGTACATTGATTGGTTTGTGCAAAAGTTATAGTGTCTACAAAATAGGGGATAGATTTATGTAATTTTTATTATTATTACTACTCATGCCTGCAATCTACAATTTTTATAGTGACTGCGACACTGTGGTGGACAGATCGGACACTTTTGACACTATTTTGGAACCATTGACATTTATAAAGTGATCTGAGCTATAAAAATGCATTGATTACTGTATAAATGTCACTGGCAGGGAAGGGGTTAACACTAGGGGGCGCTGAAGGGGTTAAATGTGTGTCCCAGGGAGTGATTCTAACTGTGGGGGAGGGGACTGATGAGGGGAGGAGATCGATCGGGGTTCCTATATACAAGGAACATATGATCAGATCCACGTCTCTGCTCTGGGATGAGCAATCACGGGTGCCCGGCAGACATCGCAGCAACCGGGCACATGCACCGGGTCCCCAGTGATGTGGCGAGCATGCACACTCTCCACAATGCCGGGAAGTCAAAGACGTCATATGATGTCCGCCCGGAGGGGGGAAGGGTCCCTGTTGCCATCATTTTACAATACGGCGGTAGGCAAGTGGTTAAAGGCACAGGGGCGCACTGGACACCCAGCACATAGCACAATGGCAGCAAAGGTGTCCAGTGTGTCCTCTCACCAATATTACATCAGTAACAAACAAAATGGCCCCTGCCCCCACCTATAACTGTCCTTCACAGGAAGGAGCACATGGAGAAGGTTTCCCCCACCCGCCCCTCCACCTGGGAGAAGACAAGACAATGGCCTGGCAGAAGGGATTTCCCTATCAACACAGACAGTGTTGATGGGGGAATCGAGCTAATTTCAAACACAGGTTGCAGGAAAGAAAATTGCTCAGTGTATGGCCGGCCTAAAGCTTATAGCTTTTTTCTTTCAACCCAGTGGGCTGAACGAAAAAAAAAAAAAATGACCGCTCCGGTCGGAGCCGCTGTACTAACTATCTGATCAGGGGCGTATCTGCCGTGTATCTGCTACGAGGTAGACAAGGCATGTGCCTTGGGTGGCAGTTTTCAGGGGGGCGGCACTGCCCCCCAGGCTCCCTCTTCCTGCCACTTCATCCCGCTGCACTGACCCCTGCAACCCGAAGCCCTGCAGCTGTCGGCTTCCCTCCTCTGGCCTCCCGTTGACTTTGGGAGCTGCAGAGAATCCATAGAGGGACTGGTTTGTCCACATAGACCCTCTCTCTGCTCCTCTGACCCTTCCTTTAGCGCCAGAGGCGGCTCTTTAATTAGGCAAATTAGGCGGTGGCCTAAGGCCTCACTCTCACAGGGGCCTCACGGCTGCCTAATTTGGCCGACCCAGACACGGAGCATCGGGAGTAATTTGGCAGTCCTTTTTTAGTCTTGACCCTTCAGCAGAAGCTTCTATTGGACCGGCTGCAGTACACAGGGGCAGAATGTCGGTTGCTTTCTACTGATCCCTTGTGTGTATGAGGCTTTAGGCTTAGTCTACACTTGCAATTGGGAGGCAGAAAACACAGGTGGTTTTACCCCCCCCCCCCCCACCTTAAGCTGCACGGCAGTACCATTCAAGTGAATGGTGCCACTCTGTAACTGCGTTCAATGCACATGGTTGCTGTGCAGTGGTGTGGGCTTTTAGGGGTTTAACAGACAGTGAGGAAGTGACATATAATCTCCTCACTGTCTGTCAAGGGCCATCTGAAAAGTGACCCACTGTGGATCAGTCTTCAGAGGACAATACTATGTGAATAATATAACAAATTTTCATCAGCTCAAATAATAACCTTAATCACTAAATAGAGATATGTGTGGTAGGTGATATACCAAAAAAACCCACCAAAAAACAATGAAAAAATACTCCCCCCCCACACCTAGCTTCTAGCAGCCCATTCGACGTAACGCATCCATCCAATCAGACGGAGGCAGTACGGATGGAATAGGAGTTCCATGACCAGTTGATCCCAGAGAGGGAACCTGCTTTTTCTGACCTTCTGAAACGGGTCAGAACGTGAGGTGAGCGGCTAGGATATTGGGGTGGAGGAGAGCACTTGCATTTCCATCGTTTATGCACTGGTGGTGTGTTGTGCTTTTTTTGTGCAGAAGACTCTGAGGATTATATTTGTGCATTCGGAATCTTATTTTTATTCTATTTATTTTTTGAGTGTGTGGACTTTATCTTTATTGTTTAGTGTTCACTATTCACACTGAGGGAACACGTATATTTCATTATTATGTATTTTTCACTACTCCCAGTCAGGGAACACCAATATTTGATTGTACACTCAGTATCTTGCTATATTGCAATCACATATTCTTATTTAAGGATTTATTGGGGGTTATTTAGGAAGCACAACACTGTTTTGTTATGTATAATACTATGCGAATGAGCCCTTAAAAGCCCTTAAAACTTCTTTCCAAATAAACAGCATCTCTTTTATGGACACAACATACATTTTATTTATATGCAGACATGGGCAAATCCCAGGTAGGCAATGCACTTAATAAAAAAGCTGACACTCAACTCTTTTTGAACCTTTTCCATTACAGAAACACATCATTTTACTTTGAAGTGTAACTCCAGTATGGAAAGGTTATGCACTCTGTTAGGATTTCTTTTTGCTGTCTTTTACTGCCTAGACTAGGGTTTGTCAACCAGGTTCCATGGAATCCTAGGGTTCCTCCGCAGATTGCTAGGGGTTATTTGAGCAAGGAGCAATTTCTGCCTCTCAGGTAAGTTCCCACTGACATCATTGATCTTTTTAGCTATTTGTAAAGAGGTAATTCTTCCCAATGTTTACAAGTGTAAGGAGCATTCTTCCCACTGACCATAACACTAAAGTTCCACGGGTTGTAGATATAGTAGTTTTTAGCAGAGGTTCCATGAGACCGGAAAATTATTTTAAGGATTTCTCTGTGTTGAAAAGGTTGAGAAAGGCTGGCCTAGATGATAGCTATCACTGAAATTGAAATGTCTTTCTTTCCTTTCTTTCTTTCTTTCTTTCTTTCTTTCTTTCTTTCTTTCTTTCTTTCTTTCTTTCTTTCTTTTTCCTTCCTCTCTCCATTCCTTCCTTCCTCTATAATTTAAACCGAAATTTCTTTTTTTTCTTTCTTTTTCTTTCTTTCTTTCTTTCTTTCTTCCCTTTTCCCTCCTTCTTTCCTTCCTTCCTCTAGCATTGAAACAGAAATAGTTTTTTTTCTTTCTTTCTTTCTTCCTCCTTCCTCTATCACTCAAACAGAAATGTATTTTCATTCTTTCTTTCTTTCTTTTTTTCTTTCTTCCTTCTTTCCTCTATCACTCAAACTGATTTTTTTCATTCTTTCTTTCTTTCTTTCTTTCTTTCTTTCTTTCTTCTTCCTTCCTTCCTCTATCACTGGAACAGAAATGTATTTTCTTTCTTTCTTTCTTTCTTTCTTTCTTTCTTTCTTTCTTTCTTTCTTCTTCCTTCCTTCCTCTCCATTCCTTCCTTCCTTCCTCTATCACTGAAAAAGAAATGTCTTTCTTTCTTTATTTTTTCCTTCCTCTCTTCCTTCCTTCGTCTATCACTGAAACAGAAATGTATTTTTCTTTCTTTCTTTCTTCCTTCTTCCCTCCTTCTTTCCTTCCTTTATCATTGAAACTGAAATTTATTCTTTCTTTCTTTCTTTCTTTCTTTCTTTCTTTCTTTCTTTCTTTCTTCTTCCTTCCTTCCTCTATCACTGGAACAGAAATGTATTTTCTTTCTTTCTTTCTTTCTTTCTTTCTTTCTTTCTTTCTTTCTTTCTTTCTTTCTTTCTTTCTTTCTTCTTCCTTCCTTCCTCTCCATTCCTTCCTTTCTTCCTCTATCACTGAAAAATAAATGTCTTTCTTTCTTTCTTTCTTTATTTTTTCCTTCCTCTCTTCCTTCCTTCATCTATCACTGAAACAGAAATGTATTTTTCTTTCTTTCTTTCTTTCTTTCTTTCTTTCTTCTTCCCTCCGTCTTTCCTTCCTTCCTCTATCATTGAAACTGAAATGTATTATTAATTTCTTTCTTTCTTTCCTCTATCACTCATACAGAATTTCTTTCTTTCCTCTATCACTCATACAGAATTTCTTTCTTTCTTTCCTCTATCACTCATACAGAATTTCTTTCTTTCTTTCTTTCTTTCCTCTATCACTCATACAGAATTTCTTTCTTTCTTTCTTTCTTTCTTTCTTTCTTTCTTTCTTTCTTTCTTTCTTTCTTTCTTTCTTTCTTTCTTTCTTTCTTTCTTCCCTCCTTCTTTCCTTCCTTCCTCTATCATTGAAACAGAAATGTATTATTAATTTCTTTCTTTCTTTCCTCTATCACTCATACAGAATTTCTTTCTTTCCTCTATCACTCATACAGAATTTCTTTCTTTCTTTCTTTCCTCTATCACTCATACAGAATTTCTTTCTTTCTTTCCTCTATTACTCATACAGAATTTCTTTCTTTCTTTCCTCTATTACTCATACAGAATTTCTTTCTTTCTTTCTTTCCTAATTTCTTTCTGCCTTTCTTCCTTTCTTTCCTCCTTTCCTACTTTCTTATCTCCTTTCTTTCTTTCTTTCTTTCTTTCTTTCTTTCTTTCTTTCTTTCTTTCTTTCTTTCTTTCTTTCTTTCCTCCTTTCTTTCCTCCTTTTCCTCCTTTCTTTCCTCCTTTCCTCCTTTCTTTCCCTCTTTCCTTCTTTCTTTCTTTCTTTCTTTCTTTCTTTCTTTCTTTCTTTCTTTCTTTCTTTCTTTCTCTATCACTGAAACAGAAATGTATTTTTCTTTCTTTCTTTCTAATGTAACAATAAATGAGAACTGTCTCTGATTTTTTTGAGTTGGAATCCTAAGTTACAAGCACATCTCCTATATCTATTTGGCAATACAGCTACAGAAAAGTAATTTTTGAACATGTTTGTATAATGGTAAATGAGAAACCA
The DNA here is from genome assembly GCF_037356315.1 of Lithobates pipiens. NCBI lineage: Eukaryota > Metazoa > Chordata > Amphibia > Anura > Ranidae > Lithobates > Lithobates pipiens. Next base: position 67,679,382 of record NW_027507903.1, read on the forward strand.
GGGTCAATAACAAATGTCAGCATGAACAAATCCAAACACATGTGAAGTAAGATGGTCACTATGGGTAGCAAATTTCTGGATCACCTCCTCAGACCACCCACCGATGTAGACAACTTCGAAAAATAGATTGTAACAACATGCAACCAAGTGGAAGAAATTCCATGTATTTTACGATTTGTTTGTAAGGTCTTCTATATTACCTTATTCTGAGGAAACCACTGACATTTTAAAGACAGAGGTAGAAATAAATACGACTGAAAGAAATGTATGTGCTCAAATACAAACGGCATTCATATATTGTATATAACATTTGAGATGCTGGAAGAGTGTGACTGCATGTTAAGAGGCAACATTCTCAGTTAACCCTCTGCATACTGCTGTACACCATTAGATACTTCCAGTGTACAGCGTTCAATGGTTCCTTCCACCAACCTCCCCGTTACTATTATGTCTTGTAGTTATACGGAGACCAGTGAATGGGACCAGTGAATGGAGCAGGGGACACTGGAAGTTTTTGATGCACGGACTTCGGCAGAGAATTGGTAATTAATCATTCAGCAGTTTGGGCAGAAGGAAAGGTATTTGTTATCTTCTTTTACAAGGACATTTTGATCAATTTACTTCTGTTGACTGGATTGATATAGGATAATCAGTGAAAGTGGAAATAAAGTCTGATGTACTCATCTCCCCTTCAGTGATTCAACATTTGCAAGCTTCCTCACCACCATTAACCTCCCTGGCGGTATTATTATGTCAGATTTTCTGATGCTCAAAGTGGTACACTGTTTTGCATGGAAATATGGCGTTTTATATTGTAGGCCTGTAACTCTTATGCCCCATACACATGATTGGATTTTCCGACAACAAATGTTGGATGTGAGCTTGTTGGCGGAAACTCCGACCATGTGTACGCTCCATCGAACATTTGTTGTCGGACTTTCCGACAACAAATATTGGCTAGCAGGTTCTCAAATTTTCCGCCAACAAGTCAGACTTTCCGATCGTGTGTACACAAGTCCGTCGGGAAAAAGTCCACGCATGCTCGAAAACAAGTACGAGCCAGAGATATAACTAGCGTTCGTAACAAATAATAATATAATAATAATAATAATAATAATAATAATAATAATAATTCAATAATGTAATCAAATGAAAAGCACTGAAATTTGCTCAGTTGCAGAATTGACGCTTTCAGTGTTTGATGACGAATTTCCCCACAAATCACTATCACTCAATTCGGCAATTTTCTGCAAGATTCTAATTTATTATCGCTGTTTTCTATCTGGTCTAAAAAGCTGGTCTAAAACCACATTTGATGTAAAGCGACAATTTTTGGTTGTTATGGACAAACTCCAGTTTCCTGGCAGAAAGAACAGTATTTATAATATAAAAATGCATGCAGAGCACTGGACAAAGCACTAGGGACCTAGATGGGGTAAGTGCTGGACCAACTGGCAGACAGCAGGCGGGGGAAGTATCCACCCGGCCTGGGGGGGGGGGGGGGTTGTTTGCCGCCCCCCCCCCCCAAAAAAAAAACTACCAACTGCCACTGACTGATAGGAAGAATGATTGGGAACTACAAGCCGACAGCCACAAGGGATGTCGGGGCTTGTACTTCATTCACACGCAGAGCTCTGTGTATGAATGGTGTGGTCGTGTGGGTGGAGCTCCGCACTGCCGTGCTGAATTAAAAAAGTGACAGCTAGTACAGGGTACTTCTCCCTATACTGCTGTCATAGGGAGTGCGGAGATCAGGCAGCAGCAGCAGCATTGGGAACATGTTACATGTTCCATCCTAAAAACAGGCGGAACATGTAATATGTTCCCAAAGGTGAACTTATCCTTTGACAAATAAAAACCTGGAAGCTGATTGGTTTCTATGCAGAGCGGCACCAGACTTTGCACTCTCCAGTTTTAGTAAATCAACCCCATAGTCTCTTCTGAAATAAATGCCTACCTACCAGCAATGTTTTCATTGTAAGGCTATTGATCCACTTTAACTCACCGCACATTTCTATAAACCCTTACATACTTTAAGCAAAGTGTGCATAAAAACCTGAATTATTGGTTCACATATATTTAAATACATATTCTGAGCAATGGCATTTAAGGACTTTCACTTTTTCATTGTTCTGTCCCTTAGGGGACAAAGTACACATACTATTTTTTAACATGTTCCTACATGCTGGATTGGCTTACATATACAGTACTTTAAACCTGGGTCTAGTTAGTTATCATGTTAGTTATCGTTGCTCTTTTAATCAGCTTAATTGAGGCCCAGACATAGATCTGTTACTGGACCTTATTATTTGTGACCCTGGACAGGACCTAAGTCACAACCTGTGTGCATTAATACTCATCCAGGAAAACATTCATACACCGATCACATGACAGGAGCAGTCGACCTGTGGCTCCAGAACAGATGTGGGTCTACAGATCACAGCGTGTCATAATGGCCTAGCGGTTCCTATAACATGTTAGGAATTAGACGATAACATGATGGGCCCTAGATCTGATAGTTTAAATCTGTTAGCTATTATTTTCTCTCTAGAGCTGCCTTAGCCTTGACTTTTCTTACATGCAGGATTTTCTACATACATATAAATGAAAATCTCCAACTAATTATCAGCTAGCACACCATTGTGTCTGAGCTACAAACATGTTGCCTTTGTAAATGTGGCATACATTTGTGAGTCTTGATGGCTGTTGCTGATTAAATGACATAACAAGTGACATTAGGGTGACATTAGGCAGGAATGAATAAAAAAAACAAACCCAATGTGTGATGATTGTCTGCAGTGCTATAGTGTGCAGCTTGTGAATGGAAAGACTTGGCCTTGGATCCGATCGGACCGTTTTGTCGGATATTCTGACTGTGTGTGGTCTACATCGGACTGTTTCCGTTGGATTATCCGACGGACCAAGTTTTCCAACTTGTTGGTAAAATTTTCTGAAAAAATGCTCCGATCGGACATACACCGATCATGTGTAGAGAATTCCGATCGGACAAAGTGGCACGCATGCTCAGATCAAATTCCTACACCAAAGCTATTGGCTACTAGCCTGAACGTAGTCCCGTCGTAACGAAATAACGTCATCACGTCGGATTTTCCAACAACTTTGTCCGACCGTGTGTATGCAACAGTTTCGGACAAATCCGACGGATTTGGTTGTCGGAATCTCCGACCGTGTGTACAAGGGCTAAGGGGTAATGATTGATTGGATTATATGCAGATGAATATGAAACAATTCCTTATTAGGGATTTGTAAGCACATATTCCAAAAAGGAATAATCAGAGCATGTTTCTGACACTTATGGAGCGCTCTGCAGTACCTAACACATAATAAGGGAGATTTACTAAAACGGGTGCAAATAGAATGTGGTGCAGCTGTTCAAAGTAACCAATCAGCTTCTAACTTTAGCTTGTTCAATTAAGTGTAGCGCTGATTCCTGAAGAGCATGCGCTATGTGTTTTTGGCATTCAATATTCCTGGAACCGCAGTTTGGTTTTGGGTTTAATTACTCAAAATTTTGGTCTCAGTACTAGTCTGGCTGGATTGCATTGTGTTCTGCTTGACCATAGGTGGCACTGTCATCTCTGGCCGGTGCTAGAACGCAGTCCAGTTAGATGCATTGAGTGCCAGTTTCTCTCTGAACCAGCCCAGTGTGAGTGTCACTCTTGCTGTGCATTCTGGGAGGGGGTACTTAAAGTACTGACATCACATGTTTCGGGCTTGCGGTCCAGAAGTGCTTTCTGACTGTTTGGTCTTAGTCCTCCTGACCAGCCCCCAGGGCTCTCATGGCATGGGGAGCGGTTTCACCCAACTCCAAGTCTTGGGGTTGGCTGGCCCGAGGCACAGTAACTGAAAGAAGGATTCCAAGGTGGTCCGGTGCCATCTCGTTTTGTGGAGAGGCCCAGCAACTGTGGAAGCATCCAGGGGAGGACTCTTCGAGAGAAGGCCACCCAAAGGTTGGCTTCTCAGCAGGAGCCTGGAGGCTAAGTTGAAAAACCCCAAGCAAATCTAATCTCGTATGGTATCGCCGGACTGGCTACAAGATACTGGTACTGTACGAGGGTTCTCTGAGTTGCCTACATCTTTCAGTTTATTCAAGTGTTCTACAACAAGTGGATCTGGCGTCAGTCTCTGCAGTTCTTGGGCCATCTACATTGGGAAACCCAAAGACATACACAAGGTCAAGAAGGTAACAGTAAGCCCAATTAAATCAGCCGCTCCTTCGGGGGTCAGTGCTACATGAGCAATGACAATAAAGCCTAGAAGCCGATGGGTTACCATACACACTTCTCCATTGTGGCAGGTGGCAGACAGCATGGTACAGTGGCTTGGCTCCAAGTCCTCTCCTCCATGGCGTCTTCCAGCTCCTTCCCTCCTTCTCCTAGGTGTGCAATAGGATCGGGTGACTGGTGTCAAAACCCACTTCCTGATTGGTCGGGAGGAGGATCAGTGTTACAACACACCTGGGTGGGCTGAGAGTGCACTTCCTGAGACCCAAGCCCACCCTATATTGAAGCCTATTAGATCCTCTGGCTCTAATCAGTGCTTCAAACCCCCCCCCACATTGGAGGCCATGCGCCAATGGGGCCAGATGCATGGATAGGGGAGGCAGCAATGGACGGAGGGGTGTTGTCAGTGCGCCCTTAATGGACAGACCGCACCTGAAATAGACTGTGCACTTTGCAATTGCAGTTGCGCAGTTGCGCCAGAGCTTAGTCAATGAAATGAAGCTTCATTTTGCAACAAATACCCAATCGTTTGTGTAGCGGCGGCTCCTAAAGAGCATGCGCTATGCGTTTTTCTAAAGTTAAAGTTGCCTAAACTGCAGTTTGGTTTGGGTACAATTATCTAAATTGGGCCTCAGCATCAGTCTGACTGAACTGTGAGATTCTCAGCCTGGCCACAGGGGGCACTGTCTCTTTCTGGCAGGCATGGAACTATGGTCTGGTCAGGTGCTTAAGTTACTCTCTCTCGGAGCCTGCCCAGTGGGAGTGACGCTATCTCTGTGCTTTCTGGGAGAGAATATTTAAGATGCGGAAGTCACGTGGTTCGGGGTTCTGGTCCAGAATGATGTGCTGACTTCATGGTCCTGGTCCTCCTGACCAGGCCCCAGGAAGGCTATGGCCTGGGATGCGGATCCACCTGACTTTAATGTCTCGGGGCTGGCTAGCCCAAGGCAAGGAATCTAAAGGAAGGATTCTGAGATGGTTGGGTGCCGTCTCCGGTTTGGGAGAGACCCAATGTACTTCAAGCATTCCAGGGGAGGACTCTTCAGAAGAACACCATGTATGGGTTGGTTTCTTAGCAAGAGCCTGGAAGGGCTGAAGTAACCGAGAGAAACCGGTCTTGTGGATATCGACACGCAGGCTGTAAGATCCAGGTATCCTACAAGTGTTCTCAAGCTTAGTTTTCCTACGGGTTCTACAACAATGTCTGTGGCAGAGACATTATCTTGTACGTTTCTAAAACAATGTCTGTGGCAGAGACTTGTTCCTGAGTAAGCACCAAGTTGGCTGCTAGGCCTTGTGAGAGAGGGACTGTCAAACCTGAGTGATCATCCAGCTGCAAATGGCTATATTCTGGATGCAGTCAAAGTAAGCAAGTTCTTCAACGTTTTATTTTACTTTGACACTAAGCCCTGGTACACACGGTCGGACATTCCGATGAAAAACGTCCGATTGGACCGTGTTGTCGGATAATCCGACCGTGTGTGGGCTCCATCAGACTGTTTCCGTCGGAATATCCGACCAACAAAGTTTTAGAGCTGGGCTATAAAATTTTCCGACAACATGGTCCGATCAGACTTTGCCCTATCGTTTGTAGAGAATTCCGATTGGACAAAGTGCCACACATGCTCAAATCAAATTCCTAGACCAAAGCTATTGGCTACTAGCCTGAACGTAGTCCCATCGTAACGAAATAACGTCACCACGTTCCGAACAATCGGATTTTCTGACAACTTTTTCCAACCTGGTGGCCAGTAAGGGCACTCTCATTGTAAAGAAGGAGCTGGTGGAGCTTAGCCATAAAGTTGGGTGTTCTAAGTTTCTTGGGACTTCAGGACATTATTTTAACAAGGTAAACAAGCTTTGTTGCATGACTTTGGTAAGACAGATGCAAGCTGGCCTGATACCTTTGCACATACCCTACTATTATGTTTACCATCTTAAATAACTGGTGGTAATTTGTTATAGAGATATAGTTTGCCAGGAATAATACCAGACAAAGAAGCACAATAGCAAGCGGTGGTAATCCACTCTTGCTATCCAGCGACGGATGATCATCTCTCCGGGGTCCAGCGATGGCTGATCTGAGCCACCCATCACCTGACCCCATCCCTCTCTGATGTAACGAAAACCTGCCTTCCCTCCTCATATAAGAAATGTCAGGCTGCCGGGATCCCCGCAGTGTCTCCGCCAGTGTAGACAGAGGATTGATGGACTGCGCTGCACTGGACTGGAGGGAGAGATCACCCATCGCTGGATCAGATCAGCCATCGCTGGACCCCGGAGAGATGATCATCCGTCGCTGCATAGCAAGAGTGGATTACCACCGCTGGAATCTTTTTAAAAAAAATTAATTTTTAATAAAGGACTTTTTCAAAAGTGTGTTTGTCTTTTTTAACATTCTTTTACCCTTTCTTTGTGAAATGGTAGGGGTACCCTTACCATTTCAAACGGGGGGGGCGGGATCTGGGGGTCCCCTTGTTAAAGGGGGCTTCCAGATTCTGTTAAGCCCCCAGCCCGCATATTCCCACAGCCACCGGCCAGGGTTGGGGGGATGAGGTCCTTGTCCTCATCAACATGGGGACAAGGTGCTTTGAGGGGTCACAGACCCCCAAAGCATCCTCCCAATGTTGAGGGCATGTGGCCTGGTATGGTTCAGGAGGGGGCGCTCTCTGCCAGGTTACGTGTCTGGTATGGATTTTTAGGGGAACTCCCTGCCATAATTTTTTTAAATTTGGCGTGGAGTTCTCCTTAAAATCCATACCAGACCTGAAGGGTCTGGTATGGATAGTTAGGGGGAACCCCACATAATTTGTTTTTTTTTTTTTACTTGGGGTTCCCCTTAATATCCATACCAGACCTGAAGGGTATTTTTTATAAATGACTTTCAATGACTGTTCTCTGTATTACGGGGAGCCGACAATTCATTATAGCCGCTAGTGATTTTAAATGACTTCTTTTCCTGTAGAAATTATACTTTGTGCAGGGACAGTTCTAAGCACGGGAAACATGCGCCCTTTTACAGGCATACTATAGACACCCCCCAGGTATGAAATTTAAAGGAATATTACACTTTTATTGTTTCACTTTAAGCATTATTAAAATCACTACTCCTGAAAAAATGGCAATAAACGTATATTAATTGTTTTGTTGTAGTGTATACAAAATAGGGGCTATATTTATGGCATTTTTATTATTCGTTTTTGTTTTTACTAGTAATGGTGGTGATCTATGATTTTTAACAGGACTGCGACATTGCGGCGAATAGATCGCACACCTTTGTCACATTTTTGGAACCATTGACATATAGACAGCGATCAGTGCTATAAATATGCACTGATTACTGTGTAAATATCACTGGCAGGGAAGGGGTTTACATTAGGGGACGATTGAGGGGTTAAATGTGTTCCCTCGTTTCTAACTGTGGGAGGATTGTACAGACTAGAGGAGGAGCCAAATCACTGTTCCTAACTAGTAGGAACAGACGATCTGTCTCTCCTCTCCTGAGAGTGGCCAGCGATCATCGCGCCCGCCAGCCACGTGCATCGGGTCGCCTGCTATAGCTGTTTAAGGGGCCAACATACAGCTACGCCGATTTGCATAGAAGAGATGACCTGCCGCAGTAGAATGACGGTGGCTGGTCGGCTAGTACTTAACATTAGAGACAGTGTTGCCAACCTACTAGATTTAAATTTACTGACACGGCACCCAAAATTTACTGGCACAGCCAAGTTTTTACTGGCCTTTTAGTTACAAAACTACAGTTTTAAGTGCAAAAATAAGTATTTAGGCTACAAACAAGTACAGTATGCAATTAGCAATATGATTTTACCATAGATAGTTTGATATTTTATTTTTAATATAGTAAGTAAGTAGCTCAGGACTCACCAGGGCAAGAAATTATAATGGGCAGACATACACACATGAAAATGACTCTCACAGTGACACTAACAGCAGTGTGCAGCAGCACAGATGATGATGACACCTCACTGACATGACACGTCCCCATCTGAGTCACAGTGACAGTCTCTTTCCATGTCTCTTGTCAGGTGGTCACTTCCAGTCCCCTCCAGTCCAATCAGCACTGACAGTTCCACTCCCGGCTTGCCTTGCTAATGTCCGACAGACTCCCTCAAGGTGCTCCACTCGGCTCGATTGCACCATGACATCACACAACACTCTCAAGTACCACCTCTGCCAGACCCACCCCTGGCCGGCGCCACCTGAACACACGGTAACAGGCTCTCGGATGTTCTCTTGGCATTTTTTGTCCTTTCCACATATATGATCTCAATCAATGGGGACCATGGGAAAAGCTAGTAAACTTGCAGTGATGTCTGCAGGTTGCATCAGAGGTTTCCTGCTTGCGCCGCCAACCATTTGCACAGTACGGTGTGAAGCAAGTTGAATATTGTCATGTGACCACTCTATGGAAAAGTGAATAAATATTTAACCTCCTCTCATGCTTGTTAGCCGGACCCTTATTCACTGCCAGCAATGGTCATGCTGGCCAAGGGCACCTCCCAATTGTCCTTCTATAACAAGAACGAGATGATGTACCATGCACTTCCATATTCCTCAGTTGTAGATTCCCTTAGATGGGTTGTCCTGTAGGGGGGCTTATACTGGGCTTACCCCGCAAACTCCACTTGAGCTACATAGTGATGTCTTGTAGGCTGTTCCTTGACCATCGCTCTCCACTCTTCTGACCCATATTTCAGAGGGACATAGGTCCCTCACACAGAGAGCCATAGCTGCCTCATCTGTGCCCACCAGTGCCACCTGCCAGTGCCACCTATCAGTACCTACCAGTGCCACCTACTTGTGCCCACAGTGCTACCTAACAGTGCCCATAGTGCCACCTAACTTTACCCAACAGTGCCACCTATCAATGTCCACCAGTGCTGCCAATCAATGCCCAACAGTGCCTCACCATCAGTGCCACCGATCAGTGCTGCCTGTCAGTGTCACCTACCAGTGCTTACCAGTGCCCATCAGTGCAATCCATCAGTGATCATCAGTGCCACCTATTAGTTTCAATCAGTGAGACCTATCAGTGCCCTTCAATGCCCCCCATTAGTGTCAACCATTAGTGCCCATCAGTGCCCATCAGTGCCACCTATTAGTGCCCATCTGTGTCCATCAGTGCATCCTATCAGTACAGCCTATCAGTACAGCCTATCAGTGCCCAGCAATGCCCATCAGTGCAATCCTCATCAGCGCACATCAATGAGGGAGAAAACTTGTTTTCAAAATTTTATAACAAACTATGAAACTGTGTTTTTTTCAATAATTTCAGGCTTTTTTCGTTTTTTTTTTGAAAAAAATTAAAAAACCAGCAATGATTAAATAGCACCAAAAGAAAGCTCTATTTGTGTGAAAAAAATGATAAAAATGTAATTTGGGTACAGAGTTGCATGACCGCGCAATTGTCATTCAAAGAGTGACAGCGCTTAAAGCTGAAAATTGGTCTGGGCAGGAGGGGGGTTTAAGTGCCCAGTAAGCAAGTGGTTATTAATTAATTATTAATTAGTGGTTATTAAACCTCTATTAGTTTATAAGTTATGACACATAACAAAATGGGTATACTGATACTTCATTATTTTAATAAAAAAATGTATAAAATGTTAATGATGTTAGATTGTAGAAGAAAATACGTAAGCTTCGGTTAGTGCAGATTTCTCGGCGGTCGCTCCGCTTTAGTTGATATATTCAGTGAATTTTGGGTGCACCAAGTAGAAGAATACCAAAGGGAGGACTCTGTGGACTTTTACTGGTGCATAAGGACAAACAAACTAAAAATATTTGATATAACCTTTTTTTCACAATTTATGACTTCTCTATACACCAATAAATGTTGGGTACAGATTTATCCAAAAGGTAGCGCTTTCCATATCACCACTGTCAGACACTGAGACTAACATACGATAAATATTCCTCTGGAGGGAACAATAATCCTCATGCTGTGACAGTGTGTTCTCTGCTCAACTAGCTGCCATAAAAAACTTTAGACTTGCAGAAGAGATTTACTAAAGGATGAATATTACATTCCACATCAGTGAACCCAATTTAGCTGAAACAACCCAGACAGATTTTAACAGAAATTAAAGATTTTTTTAAAAATTGCATTAAAACTGTGCTTAGTAATTTAATTCCATGTTATTCCATGGGATAACTTTTGGATGGATCCGTCATAGGCATCGTTTTTTTAAAGAGATGTGGAAAGGAGTTTAAGGAGGATGACATTTGTTGTTGAGGTCCTTTGTGTCTGAACAGTCATTTGGCCTGGGGGGTAACTTTCCCCATTAGTCCAGTTATCCATATCTCAGTGATCTCTTCTAGGTTTTGCTTGTATTGCCATCCTTTTAAAGGAGCGTCTGATGTCAGGTAAAGAAAACAAATCCTGGTGATTTTTCAGGGCTGTCTACATCTCCCGGATCAGTTTACATCCCTCCCGAGTTATAATTTGTAGCTGGTCTTGTGAACACTGGTTACTTTGTCAAGAAGGATTATCCTAATCAGCTCAAGTTGCACATCTGGCCATAAACTGCTCAAATTTCTGCCGATTCCTGATGGCCTCTCCACAATTTGAGTAGTGGTGGCAGGGCTTTGTTCAACAACAGTCAATAATTGAATTTAACCAACTTTTGTGGAAAGAGGCTGCCAGAATTGGCCCAACTGTGCATTCATTTATTCAGATGCAGGCACTGTTCAGGTATACAAACAGCTGACAGCACACTCCGTCATTATACTATAGCCCAGCAAGGAATCACTCATCCTCAATGTTAAGCTGGACATACACTGTTCAAAATGTAGCCTTTGCACTGGGGGCCAAATGAATTTCTGTCAGTGTGTGGCCATCTCTGCTCAACAGAAGTCAATAGCTTGATCGACTTCTGCCAAAGGGACATGCTGAAAAACATTTGTCGATCAGTGGGATTGATTTACTAAAACTGCAGAACGCAAAATCTGGTGAAGCTCTGCAGAGAAACCAATCAGCTTCCAGGTTTCATTGCCAAAGCTTAATTGAACAAGCTGAAGTTAGAAGCTGATTGGCTACCATGCAGAGCTGCACTAGATTTTACACTCTCCAATTTTAGTAAATCAACCCCAGTGTATTCTGATAATGGTGGGTCCCGCTGTCAGAATGCAATGCCCAGGTGGTGGAAATTCCTCCATCCCTTCTCATTGGCTTACCTCTACATAGTCTATCACCTCTTCAATCCATCATGAATGCTGCTGCCAGACTCATCCACGTTACCAATCGCTCTGTGTCTGCTACTCCTCTCTGTCCATCCCTCCACTGGCTTACGCACGGCCAAAAAATTTAATTCAAAATACTAACAACTACGTACAAGGCCTCCACAATGTTGCCCCCAGCTACATAACTAGCCTAGTCTCTAAATACCAACCTACTCGTTCTCTTCTTTCCTCTCAAGACCTCCTGCTCTCTAGCTCCCTCATCGCCTCCTCCCATGCTCGCCTCCAGGACTTTTCCAAAGCCTCTCCAATCCTATGGAATTCCCTACCCCAATCTGTCTGCCTATCTCCTACTTTATTAGCTTTTAGATGATCTCTGAAAACCCTTCTCTTCAGAGAAGCCTATCCTACCCACACCTAACAACTGTATTTTCATTTTCTCCATCAGCTCATCCCCCGCAGTTATTACCTTTTTGTTTCAACTTGACCCTCCCTTCTAGATTGTAAGCTCTAACGATCAGGGGCCTCTAGTCCCTCCTGTATTGATTTGTATTGTAAGTGTACTGTCTGCCCTCATATTATAAAGCGCTGCGCTAACTGTTGACACTATATAAATCCTGTATAATAATAATAATAATAATCCATCTCCCTTGTGTGAATAGAAGAATCAGTTTTCTTTTCTGTTCTGAACTGAAAAAAAAACCTCTATGGCCAGCTTTAGTGTGGATGAAGGAATCTGCTGGATTTCTTTTATTCAGCCTGCAGGCTGAGCAAAAAATATATATATAAGTATGGCCAGCTTTTGAAAAAGGCACTGTGAGGTTGATTTACTAAAGGGGAATAAACTGTTCACTTTGCAAGGGACTTTTCCCCAGAGCTTAGTGAAGTTTCACTTTAAAAGGAATTCCTGATCACGTGCAAGAGTCTTATGTGTGTGTGTGTGATAGCATTGGACTTGGACCAATAGAAGTGAGGCTTGGTTCTTTTCCAAATAATTTTTATTGAAGAGTACAGAACAGAAAAATAAAGATTAACATACTCTGGCCCAGTCCAGGCCAAGTTGCGATGGGTTACAACATACAAATCAGAGATTGTGAGCAATGCATCGAGCTAGTACAATACAAACTAAATTAACAAAGTAAGAGTCCACATCTTTGTAATCATATCAGCAAGCATAGACATGTGTCCCAAAAAATATATCGCAACTTAGGCTGACCTTACATAAACCGTATCGACCCTATTTACTAGAGGGTGGTTTAAAAGCTTAATAAAATAAGAGAGAAGAAAGAGCAAGTAAAAGAATAGGAATAAGAAAGGGAAAAGGGAGTTCAAAGATTGAGGTTTGAGAAGTTGGACTCGAGAGAACAGGGGTGAGATATGGATGTCCCCCCATAGACCTATGCTTCACCCAATGACTTTTCTCGCGGCGGCGAGCCAAGTAGACCAGTTTAGCAGATATTTCTTTCTAGAACCGTCCCTAAATGCTATGATTTTCTCATATTCTGAGATAACATTCACCTTCATAATCACTTCCGAGATGTTCGGGATATCTTTTGATTTCCAATTACATACAATCAGTGTTCTGACTGCAAAAATGATATGCATTGCTATAGTTCTCATAGATACCGGGTAATCGTAGATACCAATACTTAGTAATGCTTTTTCAGGGGAGGGCCTGGTCATAACGCCTATGATTTTAGCAATTAAATGAAATACCTCAGTCCAGAAGTTCCGCAGGCGCGGACACTGCCACCACATATGTAGCAGCGTCCCCACCTGGCCACACCCCCTCCAACACTCGCTGGACTTCTCGTCCGAAAATTTAGCAATAATATAAGGAGTAAAATGCCATCTCGCTGTAATCTTCGCAGCCAGTTCCTCATAGTTTGAACATCTAGAGAACCTGGCATTGTTACTAAAGGCCTGTAACCATTGTTGCTCAGTGAATTTCTGACCCATGTCTTTTTCCCATTTCTCCAAATGGCCGAACCGGGAAAAAGAGGACTTATCATTAAGTAGGTTGTACATAATAGAAATGCCCTTCCGTCTAGGTTTGGACGAGTTTAGGAAATTCCACACTTCTGCAACAAATTGAGTGCCGGACATTACCTTTTCCCGGAAACAAGACCGGAATTGGCAATATGTCAAAAACTCGGTCTGGGGTATGTTGTACTTGTTTTGAATGACCTGGAATGGCATGAAGCGATTACCCTCTATAAGGTCCTGTACATTAGAAATCCCACTTTTACGCCACACATTTAGGGAAATGTTCAGAATCAACCAAGGGATAGACTCTAAGGGGATAGGAACCAAGGTGAAAGTGCACGCACAATGGCATGAAGTAAGAAGGTCCTTCCAGGCTCGCAAAGAAGCCTTCATTGTAGGATGATCAGTATGGATGTGGAATTGATCGCAGTTAAAGGCTATCAAAAGGGAACGGAGCGACCCATGAGGTATCCCTGCCAATTCTAGTTGACACCAAGGTTTCGGTTCCTGGAAAACCATTCCTGGAGCTGGTCCAAGACTGCTGCTGTGGCGTAGTCCCTTAACACAGGTACGCCTAGGCCCCCCGCATTTTTCTTTTTACTTTGTAGGGTGGCAGGAAATCTAGCTCTCTTCCCCGCCCAAATGAAAGTTACCATTTGCTTCTGTAGGGCCTTAAAGAAGTGATCTGGGATTGGAATTGGGAGTGCCCTGAACATATAAGTTAGCTTGGGGAGTAGCAGCATTTTGTATGCCGCTAAACGCCCATGCCACGAGATATAATATTTTTTAAGTCTATTGATGTCAGATTGGAGTGACTCTAATAATGGGGGAAAGTTAGCCTGAAATAACCGATCCGTTGTAGGAGTTAAATTAGTGCCTAGATATTTTATGGAGTCGGAGGCCCACGGGTATGGGAGAGCATCTCGAATTCTTGCTTTAAGACTATCATTTATACCGATTCCTAGGATGCATGACTTCTGCTCATTTATTTTGTAATAGGAAGCTTCCCCAAATTTCACAATGATATCGTGCGCTGTCATGACAGATTTGAGGGGATCGGAGAGTGTCAAAATTACATCATCCGCAAACAGTGATACTTTGTGTTGCGTTGCCTGGGACATGATGCCCTGCACATCCATATGTTGTCTAATTGTTTCGGCAAAGGGCTCCATTACTAGAGCAAATATAATGGGAGAGAATGGGCAACCTTGTCTAATGCCATTGGATATATGAAATTGTTTAGAAAACATACCCTCGGTATACACGTAGGCAGACGAAGAAGAGTACAGTGCTAGTATGGCCTGGTGAATCTGACCCGCCAAGCCAAACTGCTGGAGAACCTTGGTCAAATATCCCCAGTGAATCCTATCGAAGGCCTTCTCTGCATCCAAGGAAAGGAGCAGAGAAGGCCTTCCGGATTTTTCAGCCAAATAGATTAAATTTATTAGTCTCCTGGTTGCATCATTGGCCTGCCTGCCCAACACAAAACCCACTTGATCATGCTTGATAAGCTTCGGTAGAAGGCCGGCCAACCTATTTGCCACCATTTTCGCATAAACCTTAATGTCGACATTTAATAAAGATATTGGTCTATAACTTTGTGGGTGCATGGTGTCCTTACCCGCCTTAGGTAGCGTAATAATGGAAGCAGTAAGCATCTCACTTGAGAAAGAGGCATTGGACATCGCGGCTCCAAAGATTTGATTCATGTAAGGCAATAGTTCGGTTTGGAATAGTTGGTAATATTCTGATGAGTAGCCGTCCGGACCCGGTGCCTTGTTATGGGGCATACTGTATATAATTTTTTTGATTTCTGGGATCGAGCAGGGAGAATTTAGCTTCTCCAAGTCGCTTTGGGAAATTTTTGGGAGATTAAGCGTCCGCAAAAACTCAGAGATCGATCTATCGGAAGGTTGGAACGTGTCCGGGTCATTTTTAAGGTTATAGAGAGACTCGTAATAGTCGCTGAAGGCATCCGCAATTTCTTTAGGATTATGCACTATACGCTTCGTGATAGGGTTAACCATGCAACCTATCTTTTTTTGCGCTATCCTTTCACGAAGCTGGTCCGCCAGCAGTTTCCCCGCCTTGTTGCTATATCTGTAGCTTTGAGGAAACAAAGGCGGTTCTCCTGCTGGGAGACCAACATTGCACGCAGCTCTTGTCTAGTAGTGAACAGGTCTTCTCTAGTTTTTTGAGTAGTATTTTGTTTGTTTACTGACTCTAAGTTCTTTATTTTCTCCAATAAACCATTGAGCCGTTCCGTCCTTTGCCTCTTAACCTTAGCGCTTAGTTGAATTAATATTCCCCTCATAAACGCTTTATGCGTATTCCAGAGGGTGAAGGGGTCCGACACCGACGGAGCGTTACTTTGAAAAAATTCCGACAATACTGTCTTTAAATATTTTGTATTCTCAGGTTGGGAAATGATGGATAACTCATTTCGCCACCTGTTTGCTCTCGTGACAGCGTCTCGCCCCCCCACCCGAACCGAGATAGGCGCATGATCTGACCACGTTATAGTATGAATCTCAGATTTTACAATTTTCTGCAGCAAAAATTTGTCAACATGGATTCTATCAATACGCGAGTAGGAGTGGTGTACATTTGAGAAAAAAGTATAGTCTCTTTCTGACGCGTGCTGACACCGCCAGACGTCAAAAAGGTCCACCGCAGAGAAGAGTTTGGATAAGTTCGGCCTACGGGACTTTCGGTTTTGTGGGTTAGAAATATCCAACTCACTGTGCATGATAGCATTGAAGTCCCCACACATAACAACATGACCCTTTTGCATGGAAGCTACCTTTTGCAGGATTTTCTGCAGAAAGCCATGTTGGTTGGAGTTTGGGAGATATACATTTATCAGGGTGTATGTTACTCTGGCAATCTCACAGACAAGAATAATGTACCTGCCCGATTGATCCAAATAGGAGTCTATGAGACTTAAGTGAATGTAATTCTTAATCGCGATGGCCACACCGGCTTTCTTCTTTGGACCGTTGGCCATGAATACCTGCGGAAACTTGCGGTTAGTGAAGGAAGGGTGATTCCCTGCCATAAAGTGGGACTCCTGAAAGCACATTATGTCGCATTTCAGTCTAGCTGCTTCCTTCCACGCAATTTGGCGTTTAAATGGGCTATTAAGCCCCTTGACATTGAGGGACGAAATTGTAAAAGCCATATTAATAACTGAACAGGTCAGACTCCAATTCTTGCCAGGACAGGTGGGGCCCTCCTATGAGAGGATACAGACAGGAAATCCACTAGTAAATCTGTAGCTGTAAGTGGGAAGGTTCAAACCTGTGCTCTCGGTCAACGTAAAAGCAACACCACAGTTAGGTACTGTATTAGTGTAGTAGCTGAGTTGGTTAAAATAACAAAAAATTAAAAGAAAATTAAAGAAAAAAGAAATAAAAAGATGGCGATTCTCCACAGAATCTGTACTGGCGATATATCGCTAGAACCTGGGGGTAAAGGCGGATTTCTTTGAAATCTACACTTAGTAACGAAAAAACAAAACACGCTACTAATGTCAAAAACCAAAAACAATCAAAAAAAAAACAGCAGACCGTTTCTCGAACTGGAAGGCGATTTTAGTATGTCTGTCATGTTAAATACTCAGTTCGTTTCAGCATCTGAGCTCGTACGGGTAGAGAGAGGTGATCCCCTCCTGATGGGGCCCGTGTTCGGTGGTAGTAGAAGTTGCCATTCTTCTAGTAACTGGATACCTTCTGCGACTCTAGCCACTATGTGTGACTTCCCTTCGTACGTAATGAGAAGTTTCGCTGGGTACAGCCACCTATATGGGATTCGGTGGTTATTCAATGGTTTAGTTATAGTGGCAAGTTGTCTACGCTGCTGCATAGTGTAAGCCGAGAGGTCGGCGAAGAAGGATAATTCTTTAAATTCGGTAGGTAATTCCTCCCTTTTCCTGGTTGCACGCACGAACCTCTCTTTGATGTGGTAGAAGTGTATCCGAACGATCGTATCCCTAGGCAGGTGCGCCGGAACACTCTTCGGTCTAGGCAGTCTGTGAATACGATCTACCACCAACTCCTCTACTGATGATTCTGGGAGTGCAGCTTTCATCAAGTTGAGAAAAAATTCTCTCAGCTCCTGCGGTAAGATGGACTCCGGTATCCCATGAATTCTTACGTTGTTGCGCCTTGAGCGGTCCTCGAGGTCCGCTAATTTCGCTTTAATGGCCATCATATCCTCATCCCTGTCGTTGTGTGCGTCCACAAGCTCATTAAAGGTTTGGGCAAATTCCCCCATTTTTGTTTCAACATGAGAGACTCTGTTAGTGATAGCCTGCACTTCTGTTTTAAATTGCTGAGTAATGGCCATAATGTCTGCATGCAATGTGGAGCGCAATGACACTAACATGTCCTTTAAGGTGGTATACATCACTGGCTGATTTAACGTGGGAGTCCTGCAGCTCTCTTGTGTCATCCAAGGATGAATTGAAAGCACTCACCTCCTGCATATCTGTCCCGTGTGCCTCCTTCGTCGGTTTGCTTTTTGCTGGGCTTGTGGATGCAGAGGTGGATATAGAGTGCGATGCGGACACCGTTGCTTGTGGATCGCCTTGGTCTGAGTGCCGGTCCGACCATGTTCGATGCTGCTGCGGGCCTTGTGCGTGGCCGCCATCTTGGACAGGGAGCGGGCGCTGCTGGACAAAAAAATCCAGCATTTTGCCCGGTTTCATATGGCCTTTTCTCTTCTTAGAAGGCATCCTGAATGGTTCCCGCAGGTGCTGGGTTGATTTGATGCTAAAAACGAGGGCTGCCATCGCTGTAAATCGCCTTACCAGCTCGGATCACGGCGGAGCTACTCTTTCAAGCGTCCATCCGCTCCGCTCGTCGGCCACGCCCCCGTGAGGCTTGGTTCTGATGGATATACCAGAGAGACTTTCCTTGACTTCCTGGTCCAAATATGCCTGTAGTCACTGACAAAGAAAGGCATCAACAGCATTAAAAACATTGTCACCTAGTCTAACCATTCTACACTCTACTAAAAATGTGTTTTTGTTTCTGTTCATGTCCTTGTTGGAGAGATTTTCCCAATGGGTAATAAAAACCTGACCCAGCCATTCTCTACAAGAGTGCTGTGGATCCCCAGGGTTCCTTTGGAGCAGCCTTTCTCAACCTTTTCAACATAGAGGAACCCTTGAAATACCTTTCCGATGTCAAGGAACCCCCTGCTAAAAATCATATATCTTCAACTCATGATGCATTAATGTGACAGACAGTGAGAAGACTTTTCCTTACACTTGTAGTCATTGGGAAGAATTACCCCTTTACAGATGGCTAAAAATATCAGTGGTGTCAGTGGGAACTTATCAGAGGGGCAGAAATTGCTCTTTGCTCAAGGAACCCCTAGCAACCTCTAAGGGAACCCTATGATTCCCTGGAACACTGGTTGAGAAACCCTGCTCTGGAGGTTGCTAGGTTCTGAAAGCTGTGGCTGAAAGACCTCATGTTTAAAGCGGTTGTATAGTGTATTTTTTAAAATTTTACCTACAGGTAAGCCTATAATAAGGCTTACCTGTAGGTAAAAAAAAATCTCCTAAACCTGTACGGTTTAGGAGATATTCCCCATGCAATGAGCCGCTGACTGCAGTGGCAGGGGATTCTCGGGTGAAAGCCTGGCAGATGCCGGACCTTGCGCAGGAGTGACGACATTTTGGCTCCGGCCACTCACAGTGCTGGAGCCACGATACCCCGAAAACACGCAGAGGCAACATGTCATCTCCCTCGGGGTGGACCAGGCGAGTTAACAACGCCTCGTTCTAAGGAGAGTATTTCATAATGAGCTAGTATGCGGTGCATACTAGCTCATTATGTCTTTTGCCTTACAGGGGTAAAAAAAAAAAGTGTCAGCGGGTATACAACCGCTTTAATGGTATCTGCATAGTTTTGCAATTGGCAGAGCCAGCTGCATGGAGCCAATGCTTTTTTTTAGCTGTCTGTAGTGGTGGAATTCTGACCACTACTGTAAAGGGACATTCTTCCCACTGATCACTAATGTGAAGGGCAGTTTTCTTACTGTCCACTAAAGAATTGGTTTTAGAGGTCATCTGTGACCTGAAAATTATTTCGAGTTGCTCTATCCAAACCCAAAAAATTTAAACATTGTTTTAAGTCGAGCTTAAAGCTAACCTCCCCAAAAAAAGCACACATGAAAACAGCCATGTACATTCGTAAATCCAGCCTTCTAAACCATCCTGCCACCTACTGATCTTTAGCAGAGACGCTCAGCACAGAAATTTCATAGCCGCCCATGGGTGCATGCACTGTGTACATATGCGTTACATGGGCAGCAAGAGGGTAAAGTAGTAATAAACTCTAAGGCCGCGTACACACGGGCGGACTGTCCGCTGAAACACTGTTCAGCGGACAAAGTTGGGCGAACAGTCCGCTCCCGTGTGTACGCGGCCTAAAAGTAAAACTGTGCTTTAGATTAAACTTCAACCAGATGGTGTAAAAAAATGTATTTGTGCCCCAAATCCTTATATTTAGGATTGGAGCAGATTACTTTTCCCCCTCTAGAAGCGCGTCCTGTGCACAAAAGTAAAGCCACTGTTGAGGTGCTTGGCTAGAGTGTGAGCAATAGGGGCCCCTGGGGCTCTCTGGCAGGTGCCTGTATAGTAAGGGGTGCTATCTTTCTGAAATCTGGTACTGTGCTTTGCCAGTGTGTGTGCAGTAGGGACCACTGGTTCCATCAGGCAGGTGCCATGGCAGTAGGGGTTGTTAGCTTTCTGAGAATTTGTGCTGTGCCCAGCCAGGGCATACAACATATTGTGCTTAGATTTTCAAATGTAGTAACCAGGTACAGATCTCAGAAAGACAGCAGCCCTACTGTACATGCGCCCATCAGGCAATGTCAACTGGTCATACCGCGCACATGTTGGGGTGTCATCAGGGAGACACGCTATAGGAAGAAACTCAACAGAGCAAACTTTCATAGGCTGGTAATGTTGTAAAGCAGCAAGCTTTCTAATCAAAGGACCAGTTTATTGTACTTCAGACTTTAGGGAGGTCGGACAGTGGCAAGTGGGAGTAGAAAATGTCCTGGCATTGGTAACAATGCCCCATCATTGGTGTCAGTGGGAGGAATATTACCCCTTTATTGGTGTCAGTGGGAGGAATATTACCCCATTATTGGTGTCAGTGGGAGGAATATTACCCCATTATTGGTGTCAGTGGGAGGAATATTACCCCATTATTGGTGTCAGTGGGAGGAATATTACCCCATTATTGGTGTAAGTGGGAGGAATAGTGCTCTATCAATGGTGTCAGTGGCAAGAATTATGCTCCATTGTTGGTGAATTATGCCCCATTGTTAATGTCAGTGGGAGAAATAGTGCCTCAAGGGCCAGATAAAGGCAAACAAAGGGCTGCATCCTGCCCCGGGCCGCAGTTTTTGAGACAACTGCTGCATAGAATGAAAAATCTCATAACAGGAAGCAGGGTGGATTTGATTTAAATCCAGTCGACTTAAATCACGATTTAAATCATAAAAAGGCTTGGTTTAAATCAACTCTATTTAAATCATAATTTTTAAAGAGCAACTGTCATCTCTGTCCCAAAGCAGCTCCTCCTCTAACCCGCTGTTGACTCACCGACAGTCCCATTCACTTTAATGGGACAATGGGACGGTTGGTGATGTGGCAGTGACACAACAAGGTGAGGGACGTGGCGGCAGGATGGATCTGAAATGACAGGTGCTCTTTAGCCCCTTCCTGACCAGCTGCGGCAGGTTGGATCCCCTATGCGAGCAGTTGCAGAGGTACGCCGGCTCTTTAAGGTGCTTTTGCAGGCACGTACGCCCACAACGTTCCCCTCTGAGCCGATGACCGCCGGCACCCAAACACACAAATCCCAGTTCTCTCAGGGGAGATGAGACATATTGTGTGTTCCTACTAAGTAGGAACACCAACCGGTCTCCTCCCCTAGTCAGTCCCATCCCCCCGCAGTTAGAACACACCTAGGGAACACAATTAACCCCTTAATCGCCCCCTAGTGTTAACCCCTTCTCTGGCAATGACATTTATACAGTAATCAGTGGCTATTTTTAGCTCTGATCGCTGTATAAATGTCAGTGATCCCAAAAAAGTGTCTGATCTGTCAGCCGCAATGTCGCAGTCATGATAAAAATCGATGATTACCGCCATTGAAAAAAATAATAATAAAACTACCATAAATCTATCCCCTAAAAAAAATTACTTCAATTTTGATTGGGTACAACTTCACATGACCGCGCAATTGTCTGTTAAAGCGACCCAGTGCCGTATTGCAAAAATGGCCTGGTCAGGAAGGGTTAAATTCTTCCGGGGTTGAAGTGGTTAAATGTAATGACTTTTTCTTCCTGGTATTTAAAATCTTTAATATTTGCAAACAAAATGAAGGTTTCCTATTTAGAATAATAAGCTGTCAGGTTAGTAAAACAGCGATATCAGAACCAATTCAATTATACAGTTTTAAGTGTACATAGATTTGCAAAACAATGGGATAAAGAAATATTCCTGAACTTTGTTTTATCTCATGGTTACTGTGAAACTGTGTGAATGCATCAATGCAGTGCATGTTATCTCAGCTTGCATAGCTTGGATTCATTGAATGAGTTTACCAAAAATGTAAATATGGCAGATTAAACAGCCTCATGCTGCATAATTAAGCTCCACTTCATGCTGAATAAACAAAATTATTAATGTATCTGAAATAGAAAACTATCTTTAAATTAGGGCTGTGGAAATTGAAGATTAATTCCTCAATTAATCAATACATTTTTTTGTTCAATCAAAATTCTTTTGATCGGTACTCACCTTTCCGCCGGCTTCCGGGTCTTCAGGGAGTTCCGTCTGAGATTCTGTGACGTCACCGGACATTGACATCACTGGACTCCTCCCCCTTCCCCAACTGCCTCCATCTGCTAAGAAAGGCAATGGGGGAGGAGTCCGGTGACGTTGAAGTTCTGATTGAACGTAACGCGTACGGGGGAGGGGCTACACATGACGTCACCCGCTGCTGCCCCTACAGAACTAACACGATTGTCGGCTTTACATGCTGTGTTTTTATCATCTTTATGTGAGTAGTTTGTGTTTGAACACAAAAATGTAATCTTATACTTAAGCGGTGAGCACTTAGATCTTTTCTTTCTACCCATGACCTGGCGTCATGGCGTAAGAAGACGTGAAGTTTATGGTCCATGTTAACCCTTTTGATACCTGCTTGCATGACCACCTGTTTGCACAGGGGTCCATGTCATAAGGTGAGAGTGATTAGTTAGACCGGAGGTGGAGGGATTGTCACGCTACTGTGGAAAACAAATGACTTATGTCAGTGCAACAGTTTGAATTTAAAATGCATTTGTGTGAACTGTGAAGTTAAGTCATGGATTGTGGAAACGAACTAGTGTCCGTGATTGTATGTAGTGTATACCACATTTACCACTGAGCAATGCAGAGCTGCTATGCAAGGAGATCAGCTAAAAGTAGTTGTATCTGTATGTTGGGTGGCACAGTGGTGTAGTGGTTAGCACTCTCACCTAGCAGAAAAAGGATCACTGGTTCAAATCCCAACCACGACACTACCTGCCTGGAGTTTGCATGTTCTCCCTGTGCCTGCGTGGGTTTCCTTCAGGTACTCCAGTTTCCTCCCACACTCCAAAGACATGCAGGTAGGCTAATTGGCTTCTGTCCAACATTGGCCCTAGTATATGAATGGGGACCTTGGATTTGTGGGCTCCTTGAGGGTAGGGACCAATGTGAGTGTGCAATGTACAGGGATAGGGACAATTGTAGACACTCACTCAGTTTGAACTGGATGGACTGGTGTCTTTATTCAACCTTACTAACGATGTGCGTTATAATTAGTCAATTAATCCATTTAAAAAAAATTGATTAATCAAACACAAAAATTTTAATCAGTAACAACCCTACTTTAGATAGATTTTTACTCCAAAATCATTTTAATAAAATAAATTTGATTAAAAAACAAAAAAACAAAAAAAAAAAACAATCCATGCATCTATATTTATTCACTTATTTTTTTCTTGGTTTGATATCACTTTAACTCCAGAGGTCAGAACTTGAGCAGCACGCTTGGGGTTAGCATTTTACTAATATGAACCACAAGATAAATGTTCTTCTTTTAATAGTCTATCCACTCATGTAAGTGTTGTCTGCATTATGTTCAATTTATTTTGACAGCATTTCCTAATTCTTGTTCTCACAAAGCTGTTTTTACAGGCAGCTATAATATTATCACAATGTTTGGAGGCTTCTGGAGCGATCTGATGTGTTTTGCTATGCACCTTCGAGATAGAGTAAATAAAAGGGATTGTCATTCCTTCTCCTCTGTAAATCCCCACCTGCAGAGACGCATTGAGAATTTTCTATGGAAAAAAAAGAAAAACTCGCTCACATGGCTCATTCCACAGCTCCAGCTGTCAGTGTGCTCCGCCATACATGCACCATCATTCCCAACGGCCTGGACATTTCTTTTCTAATTCGAGAAAGTACAACTGTCCTTCTGTCATCCGGTAGCCAGCCATTGAACTGTACTGTACTGAGGGCGGACAGCTGTGAAACACCATCTTTGTAAAGAATGGATGACTCCTACGAACCAATTTTATTACTTTCCAGTAGAAGTAAGATTGATCACACTAAACACAAAGCAATCCTGCCTCCGTGGAATCAAACAGTGTGATGAAATCTGAGGATGGAAAATGTACCAGTTTAATGGTTCTGGGCATTTGAACCGAGGTATAGAAAAGTATATACTTGCTGGGCTCCTAAGAAGACAAGATAACCCTTATTATTATTATTATTATAATTACCTATTACCTTTTTTACCACCCCCCCTTAATGCCCTGTACAAACGGTCGGACTTTCCGACGGAAAATGTGCGATCGAATCTTGTTGTCGGAAAATCCGATCATGTGTGGGCTCCATCTGACTTTTTCCGTCGGAATTCCCGACACACAAAGATTGAGATCTGGATCTAAAATTTTCCAACAACAAAATCCGATCGTTTTAATTCTGATTGTGTGTAGACAATTCCGACGGACAAAGTGCCACGCATGCTCAGAATAAATTACGAGATGAAAGCTATTGGCTACTGCCCTCTTTATAGTCCCGTTGTATGGGTTCTACGTCACAGTGTTCTGAACGATTGGATTTTCCGACAACTTTGTGCGACCGTGTGTATACAAGACAAGTTTGGGCCAAAATCCGTCGGAAAAAATCAGACTGTGGATTTTGTCGTCTGAATTTCCAACCGTGTGTACAGGGCATTAGAATGTAAGCTCTACGAGCAGGGCCCTCCTGTACCTTGTACTGTAATTGTGTTGTCCCCCCTATACATTGTAAAGCGCTGCGTAAAATGTTGGCGCTATATAAATCGTGTATAATAATAATAATATAATAATTATTATTATTATTATGATATAAGACTCTTAGTGCCGGTTCGCACTACAGCGACTTTGGATCCAACTTGTAAGTCCTCAAGTCGCCCCAAGTTGCTGGACATAAGAATTGCCATAGAAGTGAATGAGAGCCGTTTCAATGTACACCACTGAATTCGCTCTGACTTTAGAAAAGGCTCCTGTACTACTTCAAGGCGACTTCTAGGTGACTTGTATCCATAGATTTCAATGGAAGTCGCCTCCAAGTCGGATCTCCATCTATATTGAAGCGACTTTACAGGAAAAAGAAAATAATTTACCCAGGTGCTACCCACGTTTACCCAGGCAACCTCCTCCCTCCCACAGAGCTGATTATTCTGTGATTGGCCACAGTCAAAGTCGCCTGTGCTGGGGGGCGACTTTAACCACTTCAGCCCTGGAAGGATTTACCCCCTGACCAGAGCACTTTAAAGCACTGCGTCGCTTTAACTAATAATTGCGCGGTCGTGCGATGTTGCACCCTGACAAAATTGACGCCCTTTTTTTTCCCACAAATAGAGATTTCTTTTGGTGGTATTTGATCACCGCTGCGTTTTTTATTTTTTGCGCTATAAACAAAAAAAGAGCGACAATTAAAAAAAAAAAAAACGCATTATTTTTTACTTTTTGCTATAATAAATATCCCCCAAAAATGTATAAAAAAACAATGTTTTTCCTCAGTTTAGTCCGATATATATTCTTCTACATATTTCTGGTAAAAAAAATTGCAATAAGCGTATATTCATTGGTTTGCGCAAAAGTTATAGCGTCTACAAAATAGGGGATCGTTGTATGGCATTTTTATTATTTTTTTATTAGTAATGGTGGCGATCTGTGATTTTTATTGGGACTGCAACATTGTGGCGGACACATCAGACATTTTTGACACTATTTTGGGACCATTATCATTTATACAGTCATCAGTGCCATAAAAATGCATTGATTACTGTGTAAATGACAGTGAAGGGGTTAACCACTAGGGGGTGATGAAGAGGTTAAATGTGTCCTAGGGAGTGATTCTAACTGTGGGGGGAGGAGCTAAAACACACATGACAGTGATCACTGCTCTCGATGACAGAGAGCAGTGATCTCTGTCCTGTTACTAGGCAGAACAGGGAAATTCTTTGTTTACAAAAGCATCTCCCCGTTCTACCTCTCCGTGACGCGATCGTGGGCACCCGGCAGACATCAAGTCTGCGGGATCTACGGTAACGGTCACGAAGAACGTGGCGCTCGTGCACGCAGCAGCACTTCTTAAAGGGGACATACCTGTATGCCCTTTAGCCCACCAGTGCCATTCTGTCGACGTATAGCGGCGCGCGCTGGTCGGGAAGCGGAAGCATTGTAAGTTGCTCAAAGTCATGCTGAAGTCGCCTCCAAATTGCCTTGCAAATTCGTGCTGTAAGTCGGGTTGCCCCTCTGTGAACCGGCACTTATGCTTTTGGCAGTTTTACAAAATAAAGAGAGACAGCACAGTTACAATACAATTAAATACAAGAGGGTTAAGGGGGCATTCCTCATGAGAGCTTACATTCTAAAAGGAAGGGCACATGATATAAAAGGTGATAATAAATTGTTGTAGTAATTGCATTTATTTTAGGCTTTGCTCCCATAGATGTACTAAAGCAGCCATCCATGTGAGGGCAGTGTTTTTCCCATAGGGGATGCACAGGTATTTCATGCATCCGCTTGCAGGCAGTCACCTCCATGTTAGTTGGGGCACAGGGCCTGCAGGGGCACATCTACTGCTTCCAATTTGACATCCTTGTGGCTGTGGGTTTGTATGGCTTCCCAAACCCACACTGTTTCTGTTCAGGAACACCCACGTGCATCCACATGGATATGGAATTGAACGCAGAGGCTGTGTCTGTGCAGCCGCTGTCTCCTAATTGACATGAGGGGCTGCCTGCACACAGGAGCATGGCACACCTGTGCATCCCTTGCAGGCAAACACGGCCCTCACACAGGTGTACGCTTTAGTACTCCTTTTGTGAACCATTGAACAGAACAGGTAAGTATAACCTGTTTGTTATAAAGACCATTATATTCTCTGGTCATTGGCTTCTGTGTAAGGCTACATTCATACATGCTGCCTGCAGCTAAACAGGTAGTTTCTATGTGACCACAGAACAGAGTGTTGCTGCACCTAGAGCTGTCATTCCATGGCTGGTGTGGCTAGGGAGGAAGCTAATCAAGCATGATCTGTGCTTGATTCGCTAACATTTAATGCAGGGGACACATTACTTTAAATAACTAAAATGAAAGAGGATCTTGGGTCCTCTTACTGCTGGCCTTACCCCCACCCCTTTACTGGTGTCACTATCATTCATGGTCCTGCATGTGCACAGGCTCTTCCCTACGCCGAACATAGCCTTTGTAGCTATCGAGAAATATATTTAAATAAAGTAGGGCTGTGGAAATTAAAGATTAATTCCTCGATTAATCGATTCATTTTTTTGATGGATCAAAATTCTTTTGATCGGTACTCACCTCTCCACCGGCTTTCGGGTCTTCAGGGAGTTCCGTCAGAGATCCGGTGACGTCACGGACATCAACGTCACTGGACTCCTCCCCCCTTCCCCAACTGCCTCTGTCTGCTAATGAAGGGAAGGGGGGAGGAGTCAGGTGGCGTTGAAGTTCTGTTTGAATGTAATGCGTACGGGGGAGGGGCTACGCATGACGTCACCTGCTGCTGCTAACACGAACTAACACGATTGTCGGCTTTACATGCTGTGTTTTTATCATCTTTATGTGAGTAGTTTGTGTTTGAACACACAAATTCAATGTTATACTTTTCTTTCTACCCATGACCTGGTGTCCTTGCTGAGATCTAAGGAGATGTGAGAGAAGTTTATGGTCCATGTTAATCCTTTTGATACCCGCTTGCATGATCACCTGTTTGCACAGGGGTCCATGCCATAAGGTGAGAGTCATTAGTTAGACCGGAGGTGGAGGGATTGTCACGCTACTGTGGAAAAAAAATTACTTACGTCAGTGCTACAGTTTGAATTTAAAACTTATTTGTGTGAACTGTGAAGTTAAGTCATGGATTGTGGAAATTAACTAGTGTTGGGTGATTGCATATAGTGTATACCACATTTATCACTGACCAATGCAGAGTTGTAATGCAAGGAGATCAGCTAAAAGTAGTTGGATCTGTATGTGCGCTATAATTAATAGAAATTAGTCAATTAATCAATTAAAACAAAATTGATTAATCGAACGCGAAAATTTTAATCAGTAGCAGGCCTAAAATAATTTTTTTTTTTCACCAAGTTAAAAATAACAGAAGCATCTAGTGTACCCAATTAGACGTTTAAAGTAAAAATAAAGCAAAAGGAATCCCACAATGGGGTATGGAAGGAAATTGGGACTATACAAGGAAATAATATTGAGAATGAAAGTAACATAAAGATTTCTTTCATTCTCAATATTATTTCCTGGATATCGTATAGTCCCAATTCCCTTCCATACCCCAGGCCTAGGAACCTAGATACATTCATAAAGTAAATATAAGCTCACTTCATTTGAGCTGTCTCATAGCTCCCAACTGACCCTGATTTCGAGGGACTGTCCCTGATTTGGAGCAATGTCTCTCTGTCCCTCTTTCCTCCTTATTTGTCCCTCATTTTGGTCTGATCTATATAGCTGTATATAAAATGCACTTTTTATTTATTAAAATGTGTTTTCCGTGCTAAACCTTTCATCTAATTTCTAAATTGCTGCATTTGTAAATTCCAAAATTCAATATAAAGGAATAGTAGTGGTAAAAAAAGCACTTGTGGGTTTAACCACTCTTGTTTTTTTTGTACAATTCTCCTTTAAGGGGGCGTGCCAAGAGGTGTGCCCTATGCCTGCATACATTTGCTGATAGGTGTCCCTTATTCCCATCTCAAAAAGTTGGAAGTTATGCTGTCTCCACTTCACTTTAGTAAATCAGCCACTCTGTCTTCAGTGCAAGTGCAATGAGGAATTCACCAATCTCCAACTTCGAATGTTCCTCTTTTCCAAAGAAAATCTGGGAAGTCCAAGTGATATATTATATTTTTTTGGACCCACTGAAGTTCTAAAGCATCTCTGTTACTAGCTTCATGAAGTGTTTTATAGATCATTTCCTCCATTCCTTTCATGCTTTAGCCATTTCTTTTTGTAATAGTGTTCCATTCAGCAGCTACAAGCAGTTACTACTTTTTTGTGTATAAATTGGCGTTTTACATCATAGCGTCTTTTATTATTGGTCTGATATTTTGGTGTTATTTTGCTATTCACAGGTAGATGCAGTTAGAAACATAGAAAAGTGAAGGCAAAAAAAGGACTAAGTGGTCCATCAAGTCTGACCCATTTCTAAAAATGTATACATTTTTGTATTTTTTTTTTTTAATTGCTCATAGTTATTGCCCATAGTCAGAAATGGCAATATATCTAAATGTAGCCATGAAAAGACAGTTTACTAAGCATTTTGTTCTTTTTTTTTGGTGAGAATCAATGATTGGAGCAATTTAAAACTGTAACTGTGAAGTTACCGTAGTATACTGTGGTGACTGTATGAGATGCTGTGTAATAATGGGGATACATTCAAAGTTGCAGCATTCATTACTGCCACAGCAGCAGCGCTGCCACTTGAAATGTAACTTTTTCCTTACATGAGCAAAGCTATTTTTCCTAGAGCCTGGTACATAAAGCTGATTTTCCTTTGGCTGGAGAACAGTGGACCGTGAATATATCCATGTTTAAAGTGTTACTAGACCCAGGAGGAGCCTGAAATTCACTATATCTGGTCGCCCACAGTACATAGAACATAGAAATGCAATTATTTTAGTAAATATAAACTGCTGAATACCTTTTCTTGTCAGCAATATATAGCAGTCTTGTGACTTCTATCAGTGTCCAGCCAAGCACTGGCTAAATCTTATAGGAGGAGTTTTCTGACTGTTCTATGAGGCTGCAGGACCCCTAACTCTCTGTCTGGACAGTGCTGATTGGCCCTGTGCTGATCACATGCACTCTCCCAAGAAAAAAAAACAAAAAAAACTCTCTAGTAATACACACCGAACTGAGCATGTGCAGCCTGACTCCATAAACTCTGTGTTATCATGAAAATTATCAGGGGACAGTGGAAGGAGGGGAGGATCAGAGAAAACAGGTCAAACAGCCTTTTTGCAAAATGCAGAGCATTAACCCCTTAAAGCAGAGGTCCAGCTGAAAAGAAAACTTTTTAAAAGTCAGCAGCTACAAACATTGTAGCTGCTGACTTTTAGTAAACCCACTTATCTGTCCAGGGAGCCTGTGATGTCAGCCGCCGAGGCCAATCCATCCATCGGATTGGGTCTCGGGGCCATAATTTGAACTAAGGGAAACAGGCAATGGAGCCTTGCGTCTTCGCTGCCC
The DNA here is from genome assembly GCF_037356315.1 of Lithobates pipiens. Taxonomy (NCBI): domain Eukaryota; kingdom Metazoa; phylum Chordata; class Amphibia; order Anura; family Ranidae; genus Lithobates; species Lithobates pipiens. The sequence continues at coordinate 67,709,645 of NW_027507903.1, forward strand.
GTTTCCTACTGCCCATGTGCGAGTTACACGGCGCTTTCTGAATGGCCAGCTGCGTTCTGGAACACACACAGAGCCCAGAACACATTCGCCCCATTCCCCAGAAGACAACACAAGGAGGAGAAGAATGAAGATCACCGCAGAGTTGGAAGTAGCAGATTAGGACAATGTGCCCAGCCACAGCCATTTCTGATAAGTAAAAACATTTTTTTTTCTGCTGTAAAGCAGAGTTCCAGGCTTTTTATGTTTATTAAAAGTCAGCAGCTACAAAAAGTGTAGTTGCTGACTTTTAATAAACAGACACTTACCTGTTCCACGGTCCAGCGATGTGGCCGGACAGAGTGTCGCTCCTCTCCCCCTCCTCTCCGCCGGAGCCCCCATTACCTCTCTGGGCACCCGGCCGTGACAGCTTTTGGCTTCACGGCCGGGTACGCACGGCACATGCGACAGTCGCACTGCGCTCCCGGAGTGGACAAGTGACAGGTCCCAGGAGATTGCCTAGAGGGAGGGGCCGCCTAAGGCGAAAGGAGGAGTGGCCTTGGCGGTCCCTGGGCAGAAGGAGGAAGTGGGACAGGAAGTCCCCCTCCTAACAAAGCCCCCACCCCCCCCAAAAAAAATGACATGCCAAATGTGGCATGTAAGGTGGTGAAGAGTGCTTAAAGCTAAAGTTCCATTTTTGGGTGGAACTCCACTTTAAGTTTTACAGTGAGTATAACAAGCATGCTTTACTGCATATACGGACTGATTTTACTGTTGAAGGTTTAGTAACACTTTAATATGTATATCTTGTAGCAATGGGTGGGAATGTCAAGACAATAACCCTAAAAACTGTGGCCCCTTTTTAAAGTAAATGCTCAAAGGCAATGAGCAATATAGTCAAAACATAGCCAAAGTTCGGTAACTGGCACGGATAGTCAGACAAGCCAGAAAGTCAATAAGCCAGAGATCAGCGTAGTGGAACAGCAAGCAGGATCTGGAGCCAGAAGGAATGTCATCCAAGCAAGTCTTTAACAGCAACGCAGGAGAAAGTCTCTATGATATTGACCAAGGCGAAGGCAAAGATCATCTGGACTGGAAGGCTTAAGTAGGCAGGACTGACGAGCAGGATATTATCAACAGGTGAGTCACTGTGGAGAGATAGGAACTGGCAATTAGCCGACAGCTGAGTGGCCAGCTCAGAGGAAGGAAGGGCTGAGCCCAGCCCTGACAACCTCTTAGCATTTTCAACTCTTTTTACATCCACCTATTAAGACATTGCGATTGCATAACTCCTCCCAAGAGCCAGCCCACTGCTTGCATTATAGCTGAGAGCTCTTGAGAGGGGGCTGTGATGTTTTCAGGAAGCTATGTACCTTGCCCTGCCCCCCCTCCCACCAACCATAATTTGCTTGCATTGCAGGTAGAAACACAGAGACACAAATTATGACATCACTGGGTCTAAAATAAGGTATTAATAAAAAGGGACAGGTTTAAAGTATCAGTACCATGTTGATAGAAAAATCAGGAAAGGCAAAATATAAGTAAATTAAAATACCAGCTTTAACATCATATACTCTAAGTATCAGCTGATTTCAAAATTCTGTAAAGGCATAGGAGAAGTGTATCATTTTTATCATTAGCTCTTTGAGTCAAATACAAGTTTGGTGTTTTTTATTACTTATACTTACTTGTAAGTTACTTGATCACTCATTTTTAAATGTGAAAATCTATGGCTGCGTAAGATCTTTACAATCAAGGTTTGGGAACAGCATTTAAAGATTTTATAAAGTCCAAATATCTGGAATCTAACTGACGCTAGAACAGTCAATGCAATCAATGTTAACTAAAATGTCTGCTGAGCAAAAAATAAAATAAAAAAAATACCAAACAAAAGGTGTCCAAAACATAGTGAAAGGTAATGCATTTGTTATTGCCCTAATAATTTCCTTGATTGTTTCTATTTCCGAGATGGTGGGGTTGCAGCAGCGCTATTACAATCAATTACGGTACACATTCATGCAAACAAACAATTATTGTCAGCTTCCTGCTTCTGTACATTTTTAGCTCTTCAGATGTCTGGTATGGATTGCAATTATTAATGAAAAGAAGTTATGTACTGACTGAAATGTTTCACAATTAAAGCTGACCTTGTACTGAACAATAACCAGTTACATGGAATTAAATATTACAGCTTTAAAGTATATCTAAAGGTCATTCTTTATTTTTTTTTATTCTTGGTATAGTAATGGAGGGTTCAAATCCCTGTCTGTTTTTTTTTTTGCCATCTGTCATGTTTTTTGCCATTGGGGAGATTTTCCTTCACTTCCTGTCCCATAGCCAAAACAGGAAGTGAGAGGAAATCCCTCCAAAGTGAGGGAACCCCTGGCTGTCACCAGAACTAGTGTCCCCATTGGAAGATTTGCCCTCCACTCCTGTTTGGGTGGCAACCCAAATTTTTAAATTTGTTTTCACTTTCACTCTCAGTGATAATGTAAAACAGCACAAATCTAGAGGGGGAATCTCCCCAATGGGGGCACAGACAGCAACAAAACCTATTAAGTGTTCTAATCCCTCTACACTCTATCCAAAATTAAAAAAATAAATAAAAATAGTTTAGCCTTTCACTTTAGGTTCTCATTTAGACTGAACTAAGTGTCTTCTTTTATTTTGGTCACAACATTTTAGGTTTGGGCATTTTTTTTATTATTAGCTAATGCAAAGCTAGTTATTAGGCAAGAAAACGCTCTCGCAGGTGCTCCTATTGGAGTCCAATGGGGCCAAAACATGCAACTTTCCTCTGTACTTAGAGGGTAACTCCAATGCCACTTGGCAAAGCTAGCAGCATATAACCAATGATCTTTCTAGTTGGTTTTAAAGGTGGTATCCTTGATTGGCAGTGTAAAGGGGGGTATTCTTCCTACTGACTAGGGATGAGCTCTATGTCGACTTGAACATCGGCCGTTCGTCTGTTCCGCAAATTCAGAACTTTGTGGACCGTTCACACTAAATTCGTGTGGCACAAACAGCCCACAATGCACTACGCAATTGCAGTGCATTGCTGGCTCATGATTGGCCAAGCATGCACTGTGCCCCGCATGCTTGGCCATTCACAGCGCCGGCAGCGAGGAGAGCCATAATTGGCCACAGGCAGGATGCCTGTGGCCAATTATAGCTCAGGGGGTTTAGTACATGCCCCACACTATATAAGGCTGCCAGCGCAGCGGCCTTGTGTAGTGTGTTCCGGCGTGCAGGGGTGAGCTCGGTGTTTGAGTCGAACACATGTTCGACTTGAACATCGGCCGTTCATCTGTTCCGCAAATTCAGAACTTTGTGGACCGTTCGCACCAAATTCATGTGGCACAAACAGCCCACAATGCACTACGCCATCGCAGTGCATTGCTGGCTCATGATTGGCCAAGCATGCACTGTGCCCCGCATGCTTGGCCATTCACAGCACCAGCAGCGAGGAGAGCCATAATTGGCCACAGGCAGGATGCCTGTGGCCAATTATAGCTCAGGGGGTTTAGTACACGCCCCACACTATATAAGGCTGCCAGCGTGGCGGCCTTGTGTAGTGTGTTCCGGCGTGCAGGGAAAGAGCTAGATAGGCAGGGACAGTGTGTTCTTTTCTCAGACATCTTAAAGTTAAAGTGGTGTTGTGCACCTCCAGCACAGTATATACCTGTATCTACCCTTTATTGCTGTTTTTCTCTAATTAAGGCATCTGCAGGAGTTAGTGGGTGTTGTATGCCTCCAGCACAGTATACACCTGTATCTACCCTTTATTGCTGGTGTTCTATAATAAAGGCATCTGCAGGAGTTAAAGTGGGTGTTGTGTGCCTCCAGCACAGTATACACCTGAAGATACCCCTTATTGCTGGTGTTGTCTGTTACATATCTTGCATATTAGCCTTTAAAATTAGCACTTTTGATTTTGAATGTTCGAGTCCCATAGACTTTAATAGGGTTCTAAAGTTTGTACAAATTTTAGGTCCGTTCGAAGGTTCTGGTGCGAACCGAACCGGGGGGTGTTCGGCTCATCACTACTACTGACCACCAATGTAAGGAACATTTTTCTCATTAATACCTACTTAATTGGTTTTAGTACGGGTTCCCAGAAACCTAAAAAATATTTTAGGGGTTCTCTTGGGTAAATAGATTGAGAAGGTTTTGGACAGAATCTGCGTCCAGATCTACTGCTTATACTGGTTCCCCAGGTTCATCAATGCCATAGCAGTCACAGGTTTCATAAAGTTATCAAGGAAATATCTCTCCCTCACTGGAGATCCTCCCTATGGCCAAAGCCAAAGCAGACTGACCTTTGATTTATACTATCTTGAAAAATTAAGTAAGAAACTAAAGAATAAATATATATCTAGCCTTTTCAAAATAATATGACACTATATTATTTTGTCTTTTCCCTTCCTCCTGAATTTTAAAGCGAAGCTCCACCCAAAAGGAGAAGCTCTGCTTGTTTGCTCCCCCCTCCGCTGCCACATTTAGCACCTTTTGGGGGGAGGGAGAGAACGGAGCTGTGTTTGACATTGCCGACATTGCGGGCGCCCTGGACAGGTAAGTGTCCTAATATTACAAGTCAGCAGGTACAGTATTTATAGCTGCTGACTTTTAAAGTTTTGGTGGGGGGACTGGAGCTCCGCTTTAAGGAATTGTTAGTGAGATGATCAGGGAATATTTATACCCAATGCAGTCAATGTTAGCTTAGGAAAAAAGACATGTCTTTACATATGAACCCTCCAAGACTACCTCACAGTTGACTGTTGGGGAACAACAGAAACATCCTAACCTAAAATTGAACATGTCCTTTATTGCCTTCCCCTAAGATAATGCCTGAAATTATAACCTAAAATCAAATTGTAAAAGTAACTGAAATTTTTAATTACTTTCACTCGACAGGCATCAATTCATAGAATGTTCTGGGAATTTTCATGCGAATGTTGGCATGAATATTTGTACAAATGTTCGTTTGAAAATTTACTAGTGTACTGCCAGCTTGAAACGGCGTTCCAGTCATCTTTGTGTTTATTTTGTGTTTAAAAGTCAGCAGCTACAAAAAGTATAGCTGCTGACTTTTAATAAACAAACACTCAATGCGGCCGTCTGAACCCTTGCTTCTCTACCTCACCTCTCTGCAGTGCCGGCATTGCAAGTGTTGACACCTGGCTGTGACAGCTTGTGGCCTCCTTCACAAGGGGGTGCACTCCACGTGCGCGAGTCACGCAGCGCCTCCCCATTGGTCGGGCAAGGAGGGAGGGGAAGAGGAAACTACGTACCTGCTTCCCCCCCCCCCCAAAAATAACATGCCAAATATGGCATATTTGGGGGGGAGGAGTGCTTAAAGCAGAACTTCCCCTTTTGAGTGGAGCTTCACTTTAAAGTGCATGCAAAGCCATTTTTTGTTTTGGATAGAGCTGGTATTTTATCCTTATCCATTAGAGAAATTTTCGGTCATTTACTGTCCCAGTGAGGGCAGTTTCACTAGAAAGGAATTACTGCTCCATTGTCACTGGGATAGTAAATGAGAGAAAATCACTCTAATGAAAACTTGGCAGCAGTAAAACCTGACAGTGACTCTAGTTATCCAAAAATAAAAAATAAAAAGGTTTTGGCTTGATACATACACTTTAACCCATAACCTATGCCATAGAACTGACCCTACCAGTTAACCCTTGCCCTGACCCTAATACATAAAGTAATTAATCAATGTGCTCTGCACAGGTTCTACTTCTTGTTATGGAATCCTCCCCTGTTACTTCCGGACAGAGGATCATCTTTCCATAGGAATGAACAGATATTGCAATGTGCATGTTCAGAAGTAGTACAATTTTGGAGCAAAGTGATTTCATCCAGCAGGTCATCAGTGAAGATCTCCAGGGGTTGGGGTCAGATAAGTGTTACACTTGAAGCAGATGCCGGGGAGGGTTCCATATAAAGGATGGCTTTACTACAAAACCTTTCCTAATGTAACCATAATTACACTTGTGCCGATGGCTATGGTAATAGGAACATCCAAACTGTGGCTCTAGTGACAGCATATTAAAAGTGGCCTAGTGGGAAAAGGCCTGAAATCAGCCCTAGCTATGCATTACAGCTCTTAAATCCTAATCTCTAGGACCTATTCTGCTCTTGAACAATATTCTTTAACACTCAAACAATGGAAATGTGCTTGTTTCATATCAGCTACATTTATTTTACCCTTGGTATAAGTTGAAGTACATATCTCAGAAATGGTAACTTACTGGGCAGATACAAGCAAGAAAACCTTTATTTATGTGAGCCACTAGTGAAAATACATAGATACAAGCAAGGTTTTCTTTCTTGTATCTGCCCAGTAAGTTAACATTTGTGAGATATGTACTTCAACTTATACCAAGGGTAAAATAAATGTAGCTGATATGAAGTAAGCACGCTTCCAGTGCTTGAGTATTAAAGTGGTCTCAAACCCTTTAAAAAAATTCCAAGAAAAAAACAAACTGCAAAACAATGGCATAATGAGCTAGTATGCATAGCATACTAGCTCATTATGAATTACTTACCTGAGATTGAAGCCCCCACAGCGGTCCTTGTTCACCGCTCCGGTGGCTGACATCTCTCTGGCAGTTACTTCCGGGTATCACGGCTCCGGCGCTGTAATTGGCCGGAGCCGCAATGACGTCACTCCCGCGCATGCGTGTGGGAGCTGCCAATAACGGCACAGTACAATTGAAGCAACGAGCCATTGCTTCAGTTTGCTTAAGTGCGCATGTGCCGATGACGTTGGCACATGCAAATACAGGGATATCTCCTAAACCGTGCAGGTTTAGGAGATATCCAGTGTAGCTACAGGTAAGCCTAATTAGGGTTTACAACCACTTTAAAGGATATTGTTCAAAAGCAGAATAGGAAACCTTTCTCATACATTAAGATATAAAATCATTAGTGGCCTTGCAGTTTCCTTCAGATCGTGGAAATCTTCAAACTGTACTTAAATCACAAAGAGAAAGAGCATATCAGCCTCATGCATCGGCACCACTTTATGAATTAAATCCCAAAAAATGGCAGCACAGTAGCTTAGTGATTAGGACTTCTGCCTTGTGTTGTGGAGTTTGCAAGTTCTCCCTGTGCTTACATAGGTTTTATCTCACTCTAGTTTCTGCCCACACTCCAATAACTTTCCAGTCTCAGGGAATCTCTGCTAAAAATGATTATACCTACAACTCATGATGCATTAGTGTGATCGTCACTGTAAAGAATTTTCCTTACACTTGTGGTCATGGGGAAGAATTACCCCCTTATAAATAGCTAAAAATATTAATGGTCTCAATGGGAACTTATCTGAGAGACAGAAATTTCTGATAGCTCAAGGAACCCCTAGCAAACTCTGGAGGAACCATTGGGTTCTATGGAACTCTGTTTGAGAAACTCTGCTCCAAAGACATGGTGGTAGATTGAATGCCTTTTGTATTAACTGGCCTTTAGTGAGGTAGGAACTTAGATTTTAAGGTCCTTGGGCAAGGACTAATGTGAATGTACAATAAATGTAAAGTGCTGCGTAAATTAATGGGGTTATATAAATCCTGCAATAATAAAGAAAAATAACTGCTCACAAAATTTTTTATAATAATAACGGGTATGTAATCATCAACCACATCCCATGGACAGGACCTCCTAACATCTCTATTCTTTCAGCAAATTACAGTGGATACACATTAACTGACACTCTTCAAAGGACATGTCCTGTTCTTCAGAGCTCTGGGGATGTGATGGATGATTACATGTCTGTTGTTTTTACACTTTTGAGAGTATTTATTGGATTTTTTTTAAAAAAAGTGGTGCCAAGAGACCGGCTTGTTCTCTCTTTTGGTGATTCTAAAATAAATATAGGCTCAGCAACAGTTGAATAATTTGCAAAGAAATTGTGCATACAATTTTCAATAAACTTGCTTACAATTTCTAATTTACCAGAATCCTTGGAAATGATTATATTGTGCAATAGACGGTAAGGAACTTCTCAGAGACGTTATAGAGGACAGCAAATGGCAAAGCCATTTTTTGAAGTCTATTCACTCTTGAAAACAGAACATTTACACACTTCAATGAATTGAGTCTAAATAAATTTGAACTGTAGAAATTCTTTTTCTTCTGTACATAAGTGTTCTCTAAGTTACGACCACTTATGTGAGCCTCTCCACCAAACGTGACTCGCAGTTTGATTCAGACTGCCAAAATGTCTAGACAGACCTATACACAACAATTAATGCACATCTTTTCCCACCTCCTCTAATGTGAACATTTTATGTAGAAAAGCTCTTTGGGCTTCTTTGCGAAGATTAGAAAAATGATTACTTTTGTCTGTGTGTGGCATATTGAGATATTACAGATTACACCAAACTTATTATTTCGCAAAGCTAACTATTAAATTGAAGCCATTCAGTTCCAACATTTAATCCTCCAAGTGGAATCTAATTTTTCCTTTTAGTGAAAAGAACGTCCCAAAGAGCAGTATGTGCGTTCTTAACCTGTTGATGTGAACGGTGTACAATACTGCGTCTGAAGATAGTCATTAACTCAAGGCAATTACAATCTTTAAAGATGTTTTTTTACTTGTTATTTATTTTTTTATAATATGGTAATTATGTAAAAATAAATTTGGTTTTTCGATTAACATTTTTTAAAAATCAAGACTGAAGAAATCATCACTGCCAATTTAAAGTGGTATTAAAGTAATTGTTTTCCCTAAATCAGATGAAAAATAACATAATGGACATGACATTGTTTTTTTTTTTTTTTAAACTTCCTCCTCAAAGCTTTCTTTTTTAGTCTGGCTCTGTATTCCCTTTCTCTCTGTGCCCTCTGTGCTGCCAGCATGTATGGAGTCTTGTTGTAAGAATCTGGAATGTATGCATTCCTGCTCTGTACTACAACTCTATTTGTAAGTGTTTAGAGCGCAATACACACAGTCAACACTTTTTTACTTTAACCACTTGCCCTCTGGAAGATTTACCCCCTTCATGACCAAGCCATTTTTTGTGATGCAGTACTGCGTTAATTAAATGATATTTGTGCGGTCATGCGACACACTGTACCCAAATAAAATATATGTATTTTTTTCCCCACAAATAGACCTTTTTTGGTTGTATTTGATCACCTCTGTGTTTTTTTGGGGGTTTTTTTTTGCGCTACAAACAAAAAAAGACTGCCAAATATGAAAAAAAAACTATTTTTTTTTCTGCTATAAAATCTATCCTATAAAAATGTTTTAAAAAATAGTCAAATTTATTCATAAATGTAGGCCAATATGTATTCTGCTACATTTTTTTGGTAAAAATAATCCCAATAAGCGCATATTGATTAGTTTGCGCAAAAGTTACAGCGTCTACAAATTATTCGATATTTTTATTTATTTAATTATTTTACTAGAAATGGCGGCAATCAGTGGCTTATAGCAGAACTGCGATATTGCGGAAGACATTCTGACACTTTTGACACTTTTTAGGGACCAGTGACACTAATACATTGATCAGTGCTACAAAATATGCACTGTAACTTTATTAATGACACTGGCTGGGAAGGGGTTAACATCAGGAGCGGGGCTACTCAGAATATATCACATATATATGATCCGGCACGCAGGTGCCGCCCTGTAGCAGTAAAACTACTATAGGGTGACCTTAAGAGGTTAAAGGCTAACTTCAGCTTTAGTAAAAAAAAATATGAAAGCACATGATTTTGCAGGTAAAAAGAAAACTGTGCTTTTATTATTTTTGTACACTGGAGTCCACAAAGTGTTGCAGCCGTGGATGGCAGATGCGACGTCAGACTCCTGTTAGCACTGGAGGGGCAGACAGTAAAGCCGGCCATGGATTGTAATTTGGCAGATTCAGCAGGGAACAGACAAATTTTGATCCATGTATGGGCAGCGAGGGTCTGATCAACTTCTGTACAACCACCCTGTTGGATTTTCCCCACCACAGGAGTGTGTGGATGGGGAAATCAAGACAGTTTTTTCATTTAACCCGCTGGTTGAACAAAAAACAATTGACTCATCTATGGGCTGCATTATGGAGCTGCAGGAAGTGTCAGTGAAGTGCGAGGATGCAGATTAGCACCCACGTATTTCATTGAGAACTTCAAGCTTTCTGTCATAGTGGCAGACAGGACTTGTAGTTCATTCATTCATAGATCTCTGTGAATAAATTAGGCGGCTGTGTGGGCAGAGCCCAGCACAGTTGTGCTGTCTTTAAAATGTGACAGCAGTTGTGGGGAGAAGAACCCCTGTCCACTGTTATAGAGAAGGATGGCTGCTGATCATATTATATTTTACACTTTAAATGTGGGTGTAACATGTAACCTGTTCATAAGGTGCACTTAGCTTTTAATATTACTTTAAAGCAGGACTTCACCCAAAAGAGGAAATTCTGCTTTTCTGCCTCCTCCCCCCTCCTCTAACACTTTTAGACCAAAACCTCCTGGCACACACCCCAGGTCCTGGAAGGCTGAGGGACCATTCACAAAACACAGTATGACTCGCACATGTGCAGTGGCCTGCTGGCTGTGAAGCCACCATCCTGTAGCTGTTGACTTTTAATAAAAGGGCTCTTACCTGTTCAGAGATTGAGCGTGGTCCTCACCCAGGACAGTTCTCTGCCAGTCTTCCAGTCTCCGGGGTTGGCATGTTTACTTTGGGAGGTTGGCTGTAAAGCCCCATACACACTATCAGATTTTCTGCTGATTTTTGTCTTCAGATTTACCAAAACCATATAGTGGAAGGGCCTACCTGATTGCATACAAATTTAAACTCCTAAGGTTTGACCACATATTATATGGTTTTGGTAAATCTAAAGGAAAAAATCAGCAGAAAATCTGATAGTGTGTATGGGGCTTTACAGCCAACCTCCCAAAGTAAACATGCTAGCCCCCGGGGAGACCGGAAGACCGGCAGAGAACTGGCCTGGGTGAGGACCACGCTCCATCTCTGAACAGGTAAGAGCCCTTTTATTAAAAGTCAACAGCTACAGTATTTGTCTGAAGAAACGTTTTAATATCATGACAAACCATTTGGTGAAAAAAAAAAAAAAAATCACGGGATTAGGGAAACTAAAGCTGGAGATTCCACCATTCACAAAGACAACGTTGATAGAGGACCCCCCCCCCACTGGGACATTGTATTCTGACAGCAACGGGGTACAAGAAGCTTTGACGGAAGTCAATCAATTAACTTGTATTGAGCAGGGATGGCCACACACACCAATCAAAATCTGGTCAGTCTCATTTCGATCAATGCATGGCCAGGAAAGCTTTTTGTTTGTTTGCACAGGACTGTGCATCCCTGAGCATGGGTGAGTTTGATGGACTTTAGCTTTGATTAGATCATTTTTATAAGTATATAAAAATGTTTATTTCTGGATAGGGGGCAGATAAGACAGAATTATGCCAGGGAAAAAAGGGTCCGTTGTTGCAGTTGTTCACTGGTGTAATTCTGTTCACATGGGTATCGATGGGGGCAGTAAAAGCAGAAGGTTGAGCTGCCTACCTAATCTAGGGCATGCAGTTACTAAGGGCTGTACACATGCCAAAATGAAATGGCATGTCGCTTTCGGCATTGGGTACCTTGACTGAATACAACCTATTCAACTGAATAAGTGCAATGCCACAAACTGTGCAACACTGACTCCTGGAATGTAACATAAACATCCCAGGAGGCAGAGGTTGGCTGGATGTACGCCATCATCACCTAGGCGAGGATTTAGAAAGTGGAACTCTGCAAGACTTAGAAAAAGGAATCAATGTGTGAATTAATATATTTTTTTTCCACTGGTGTAAGAAGGAGGAGAGGTGGGGGAGGGGGGAGCAGATGAGAGGAGGTGCTATTCATGGGCAAATATTCCCTTTCAGGACTGATTTAGGACACATGCTGATTTTCATGCTGGGCGAGAAAAAAGACTTTGAGAACTGCATTGCACTAAGCAAATTATGTTTTTGCAAAATCTGTAAATTTTTTGCATTTATATCATATTTGCACACATGGGAATGTTTTTGTTTTTTTCAGGATTGGTTTATTATACTAAACGTGTTTTATTATCTTTTTTATCAATTTTTATGGCACTTTTTTCCCTGTTGACTTAAAGCGGAGTTACGCCGAAAAAAAATGAATTCAAAGTCAGCAGCTACAAATACTGCAGCTGCTGACTTTTAAAATAAGGACACTTACCTGTCCAGGGCACCCACGATGTCCTCACCTGAAGTTGACCCATCCCTCCGCTCCCGGGTGCAGGCGCTTTATCTGCAGCAAGGGGAGACAGTGAGGCAGTCATCTTGGGCATGCTCAGTACAATATCATACTAGAATCGATTTTAGACAGGGATTAGTTTAACAACATGTCCTCAGAGTGTGGGAGGACATGCAGACCCCATGCGGGTAGTGTCCTGGATGGGATTCAAAGAACCCAGTACTACAAAGCAGTAGCGCTAACCACTAAGCCACTGTGATACCTTATTTTGCCTGAAATATAATTATATACACACACACTATATTACTAAAAGTATTTTTTGCCTTTACATGCACATGAACTTTAATAGCAGTCTTAGTCCGTAGGGTTCAATATTAAGTTGGCCCACCCTTTGCAGCTATAACAGGGAACGGGGAAGGCTGTCCACAAGGTTTAGGAGTGTGTCTATTGGGAATGTTTGGCCATTCTTCCAGAAGCACATTTGTGAGTTCAGGCACTGATGTGGACAAGAAAGCCTGGCTAATAGTGTCCCCTCTAATTCATCCCAAAGGTGTTCTATCAGGTTGAGGTCAGGACTCTGTGCAAGCCAGATTAAGTTCCTCCTCCCCAAATTGTCTCATTCATGTCTTTATGGACCTTGCTTTGTGCACTGGTCCAAATCATTTGGTGGAGGGGAGATTATGGTGTGGGGTTGTCTTTCGGGAATTGGGCTTGGCCCCTCAGTTCCAGTGAAGGGAACTCTTAAGGCGTGAGCATACCAAGACATTTTGGACCATTTATTACTCCCAACTTTGTGGGAACAGTTTGGGGGTGGCCCTTCCTGTTCCAACATGACTGCGCACCATAAAGACAAGGATGAACGAGTTTGGGGTGGAGGAAGTTGACTGAAACGAGTCCTGACTGCAACCCGACAGAACACCTTTGGGATGAATTAACACAGAGACTGCAAGCCAGGCCTTCTCGTCCAACATCAGTGCCTGACCTCACAAATGAGCTTCTGGAAGAATGGTCAAACATTCCCATAGACACACTCCTAAACCTTGTGGACGGTGTCCCAATACTTTTGGTAATATAGTGTATATGGTTTTATATTTATGGAAAATAATATATTTTCCCTGTCCTCAAGTTTGGTTATATTGATGGAATTACCTGAAGGTACAGGAAAGCTGCAATACTAAACTCTAGTTAAACAAAAAAAAATAAAAAATCACAAATATGTATTCAAAGTACAAGTATAAAAGGATATCTAAAGGTTTTTTTTTTGTTTTTGTTTTTTTAAAACAAACATGTCATACTTACCTCCTCTGTGCAGTTGGTTTTGCACAGAGTGGCCCCGATCCTCCTCTTCTGGGGTCCCTTAGGGGCGCTCCTGGGACCTCCTCTTCTCGAGTGCCCCATTGGAAAGCCGATCTCCCTTGAGGCACTCGTGCGGGCACACTCCCATGTTCTGCTGTTACGTCTATTGACACAGACAGCAGGACTTGGCCCCGCCCCCTGGCTCCCACGCCATTGGATTTGATTAACAGCAGCAGGAGCCAATGGCTGTGCTGCTATCAATCTATCCAATCAGGACCCAAGACACTGGCTGGACCTGGTGTGCTCGTCCCCATCACTGGAAAGACCAGGTTCAGGTAAATAAAAGGGGGGCTTTGGGGGGGGGCATCTGCAGAACAGGAGGTTTTCACCTTAATGTATAGAATGAGTTAATCCTTCAAAAAAAGTCCCTTTTATTGTTCTCACTCTCCGGGGTCTACTGTCCGATCGCGGAGCCCGGGAGCGATGCAACCAGCGGCGATGGCTGCATGGAACAGAAATAAATAGGAACTGATGTTGTTCCTCTCTCTCTTTGTGACCCTGGAAACCGGGAGCGACTAGTATGTCGTCACTTCCAGTTTCTTCTCTTTGTTTACCTGCCCGTTAGTGGCCAGGAAAGCAGCCAATCAGCTTACGTAAATGCAAAGGCAAACATTAATCCCGAACGCATATGTAAACGGTGATCGCACCACATATGTGAGGTATTGTGAACATCAGAGTGAGAGCGATAATTCTAGCACCAGACCTCCTGTGTAACTCTAAACTGGTAACCTGTAAAAGCGTTTAAAGTGTCGCCTATGGAGAAATTTAAGCACCGTAGTTTGCCGCCATTCCACAGACGGCACAATTTTAAAGTGAGACATGTTAGGTATCCATTTACTCAGTGTAACATCATCTGTCACATTATACAAAAAAAAATAGGGTAAATATTGTGGGGTTTTTTAAATTTATTAAAGTGTATTTTTTCCAAACCAATTGCGTTTATAAAAACGTTTTGCACGAATACCGCGTGACATAAAAAATTGCAACGCTCATCATTTTATTCTATATGTCCTCTGCTAAAACATATATGTAAGGTTTGGGGGTTCTATGTAAAAAAAAAAGTTGATTGAAGTGGAATGAAGTGTCAGAATTGGCCCAGATGCGAAGTGGTTAAATGTATTCCTATTGGTCCTTTAAATGTATTCTGTGATACTCATAGACTGTGTTAATTGGTTACGTAATGTGATTCAGATTATAAACAGCGGCCTGTAAATAGGGTGGAAATGGGTAAAATTGGCTAATTTCAGGGAACATTACTGGGAGAGTGGAGAGGAAATGCTGTAAGTTCTTTCACCATGATGTAAATATGACATATCAATGCCTTCAAAGATTATAAAGTGCCATGTGAATCATTTTAACATCTGCTCTATGGCGTGAACATTAATGAATGACCACCATTGTGTCGGAAGTGGAGAATCGCCCAATCTCTCTCTCTCTGGAAAGCCGTAGCAGCTTCACAGCTAGAGAGAGAAGAGAGGTGTGAGAAGAGGAGATGAGATTTCTGAGCAGTCACAAGCCCCGTCTAAGACTTGGTATATCTTTTTCATCCCAGAGCAGTTCCTCTTGTCGCTAGTCAGTTGTTTTAAAAATAGTCTTTGAATGACTGTCTATTGCTGACTGGTCTTGTCATCGCATAGTATGGCAAACTGCTTTCAGCCAAAATAGATCAAGGGGAGGAGCAGGACCTGGAAGAATGAAAATACGTGCATTTAGTTTTCTGTGATATTTAAAGGGGAATATTCTTATATATAGGTTAAACATAAGTTAAAGCGGTATTAAACCCCAAAAAACATATTTTTTTAATACTGCAGCATACCAATTTTTAAGCTGGCCATAGATCAGTGGTGGTCAGCTCTCTTGATATGGGTGGCTTCAGGTGCAGCCCTCAATATCATTGAATATTCATATAAAATTAAATGACTATTCAATCTCAGAAGCAGCAGGCACAGGATATAGTCAAGGACTGCGGACATGATACAAGAGATGGTCAGAGACTGTGGACATGATACAAGAGATGGTCAGAGACTGTGGACATGATACAAGAGATGGTCAGAGACTGTGGACATGATACAAGAGATGGTCAGAGACTGTGGACATGATACAAGAGATGGTCAGAGACTGGGGACATGATACAAGAGATGGTCAGAGACTGCAGACATGATACAAGAGATGGTCAGAGACTGTTGACATGATACAAGAGATGGTCAGAGACTGTGGACATGATACAAGAGATGGTCAGAGACTGCGGACATGATACAAGAGATGGTCAGAGACTGTGGACATGATACAAGAGATGGTCAGAGACTGTGGACATGATACAAGAGATGGTCAGAGACTGTGGACATGATACAAGAGATGGTCAGAGACTGTGGACATGATACAAGAGATGGTCAGAGACTGTGGACATGATACAAGAGATGGTCAGAGACTGTGGACATGATACAAGAGATGGTCAGAGACTGCGGACATGATACAAGAGATGGTCAGAGACTGCGGACATGATACAAGAGATGGTCAGAGACTGCGGACATGATACAAGAGATGGTCAGGAACTGGGGACATGATCCAAGAGATGGTCAGAGACTGGGGACATGATACAAGAGATGGTCAGAGACTGGGGACATGATACAAGAGATGGTCAGAGACTGGGGACATGATACAAGAGATGGTTAGAGACTTTGAACATGATATAACAGATGGTTAAAGACTGTGGGTATGATATAACAGATGGTTAGCGGAGACTGCAGACATGATACAAATGATGGTTAGAAGAGACTTCAGACATGATACAAGTGATGGTTAAAGGGGACTGCAGACATGTTGTTAGAGATGGTCAGAGACTGCGGACATGATATATGAGAAGGTTAAAGACTGTAGGTATGATACTATTAATGGTCAGAGACTGTGGGTATGATATAAGAGATGTTAGAGGAGACTGCAGACATGAGGGGTTATTTACTAAAGGCAAATCCACTTTGCACTACAAGTGCAAACTACAAGTGCAAAGTGAACTTGTAATTGCACTGAAGGTGCACTTAGAAGTATAGTCACTGTAGATCTGAGGGGGACATGAAAGGAAAATAAAAAACAGCATTTTAGCTTGCACATGATCAGATAATAAAATCAGCAGAGCTTCCCCTCATTTCAGATCTACTCCTCAGATTTACAGCGACTGCACTTCCAACTGCAGTTTCAGTGCAATTTCAAGTGCACTTTGCACTTGTAGTTTGCACTTGTAGTGTAAACTGGATTTGCCTTTTGTAAATAACCCCATGGTATTAGAGATGGTGAGAGACTGCAGAACCATGTTAGGATGAATTGGCCACCCACTTATTTCTAAAGAACTGCCTTAATAAAATGCACATTAACTCATGACATTATGGGGGGAGATTTACTAAAGTTGTTGAGTGAAAAATCTGTTGCAGCTCTGCATAGAAACCAATCAGCTTCCAGGTTTAATTGCCAAAGCATATTTGAACAAGCTGAAGTTTGAAGCTGATTGGCTGCCATGCACAGCTGCACCAGATTTTGCACTCTCCGGTTTTAGTAAATCTCTCCCAATGCACATTAACGCTCTGCAAAGAAGGAAATGAGCCCTAACTGCAGACAGATGTACATGTTCCATACATACAGTAGCTTTACTATGGGAAAATTAGTATGGGTGAACTCTGATGATTAATATGCAGCCAATAGCTGTTCATTAAATATGAGCAGCATTCAGATGTGCAGAAGACAAGCTAGATGATTCTTCCTTGCCATAGAAAACAATAGTCTGCTTAAGAGTTCCGTGTAAAGGAAGAAGAAGAAAACTGACAATAATTACTACCTTCAGCTTTTTGCACAGCATAGCGAAACCCGGTTGGCACAATTTGATGCTCAAGATATTTTCAGACTGCAAAATCTTGTAATTACAGTAATTGCCAGAACAAGCGATGACTCTTTTGAATGTTTTATTCATTTTTCATGAATCAATAATAGTTTTTATTTTTTATTAGTTTAAATATATTCAAGTCTGCCATTTTTAGCTAGGGCAACATGGTGAAAATAACATCATAGCAGGCTGATTCCAGAACACTCCAGAGAAACATGAACTTTTCAAAATGTATAATGATTTCAAATCCTTTTTTGTCCTTTTTTTTTAGTTTTTAAAATATTTTTCCTTTTTTCCCATCAAGTTTCATTGGAAATTTTCCATATTATTACATACAAGTTCACTTTCAGCAACACTTTCCAGAAAACCCCATATACAATTCTATATCTTCTGAACAGTACATACCAGAACGTCTCCTGTTTTAAATACTGTACCTCCTCCCATCACACATACAGTCGTGGGGGGCTCTCTTCAAAAACCACTAGCACCTCTATCCTCCTCCATCCTGCCTTTTGAAGGATTGGCTGGACATTACAATTGTGCACCCTCTAGTGCAGTGGCGGCTGGTGCTCAAATTTGTTTTTTGGGGGGAGGGGCGTAAAACTGAAAAATTCTGAAAAAAAACAGCCTCAGTTGCAGCCTCACTGTACCATCAATCGCAGTCACTGTGCCATCAAACGCAGCCACTGTGCCCATCAATTGCTGCCACTGTACCATCAAACGCAGCCACTGTGCCCATCAATTGCTGCCACTGTACCATCAAACACAGCCACTGTGCCATCAAACGCAGCCACTGTGCCCATCAATTGCTGCCACTGTACCATCAAACGCAGCCACTGTGCCATCAAACGCAGCCACTGTGCTCATAAAATGAAGCCACTGTGCCATATCAAATGCTCTCACTGTGCCATCAAATGCTGCCACTGTGCCATATCAAATGCTCCCACTGTGCCCCATTAAATGCTCCCACTGTGCCATATCAAATGCTGCGAGTGTGCCCCCACTCGTCGTCTGCACTTACCCTGTTTCGGTGGGACAGCTCCTCAATGCTCCTCAAGGTTTTCGCCCATCCTCTCTTCCTGTCCTCTGCTATGCTTGGATGCCTGATAGGCGTCCAATCACAGCTCCTGCCGTTTCAGCCAATCAGGTGAAGAGTAACAGATCTGAGCACCTGATTGGCGGAGAGGCGGTTTAGTGTTAGGAAAGCGAACATTCATTCACTTTTCACCTTTTTTGACGCCTATTAGAGCCCATAGCTCTAATCAGGTGCTTCAAAAACACCCTCCATCGCTGTAATTCAGGCATTAGGGGATGGTAGCAGCAGCCATAGGTAGATTCATCCAATGCATGAATCTATCTATTGATGCTAGAGGGGGTAGCAGGAGAGAGGGGGCGGCGCCCATGTGCCCTTATGGACGCCCTGCCACTGCATCTAGTGGCTGATCTGGGCCATTCAAACTGTGCACTTGACAGAACACACTGTGAACGCACACAGTTTGAATAGCCCAGATCAGCTTTTAAGGCGCACACAATTATAGTGTTCAGCCTGCAAAAAAAAAGGATGGAAGGGGATAGTGGGACCATGGTGTTTGTGGAGATGACCCTCCATAGTTGTGTGCATAATGGAAGGAGGTGCAGCATTTGAAACAGGAGGAGTTCTGGTATGTACTATTCAGAAGATTTCACAGAGGGATTTTGGAAAAAAAAAATCTGAAGTTGAGCTTACACTTATTACACTTATTTTTTTAGCCAGCAGGTGCAACACTGAGCTCTTTTTAATGTTTACTGGTTCTCCTTGTCCCTTTGATGAAAAAAAGACTACTGTTTACTGAGCTCTGTGGTTCAAGCTGAAAAACACACAGAGAAGTGAATAACTCATTGGATTGACTTAAACTGGCCATACAGGGTCTGGCTGAGTTTTGATCTACAGTTGGTCACCCCCCTTCTCCCTTATCTGAGATCTCTATCTGAAGATTTACTGAAAGTGAGGCAAAAGGCATTGAGCTGGAAATCTGTAATGGAAGTGAGACAAACACCTTCTGTTTGATGAAGGTTCTGCTGTGTCTCACTTATTATTCTAGATATTCACATAAACACAAAGTAAATGATGAGCACGCTGTTTGCCAAGAATGTGTACTTGTGTTACGGAGCAGGTCTTGCATAAATGCTTTGCCCGCATGCCGCAGACTGCCATTCTTGCCTTCACATGTTCTGTGCATGTTCCTTTCGTGTACACTGACCTTTCTCTTCTAAATTCCTTAATGCCAGTTGCTGAAGACCCGTGACGGCTGTATGGTCTACAATGTAGAACAATAGGAGTTTTTTTGTTATCCTTGTTATTTAGGGAGGACCTGTGAGATATATACAGGAGTTGTTCGTATTTATTCAATAAAAATTCAGAGTTCTGAGATCTGTGGGATTTGTCTATCACTCAATCCTATTGGCATTTTAGCAATTAAATTATACCTCCTAAATTTTATGAGAATGAGGGACACCTATCAGGAAAAGTATGCAGGCGTAGAACACACCCCTTGTCACGCCCCCTTAAAGGAGAATTGTACAGAAAATAAAAGATTGGTTCAACCCAAAAGTGCTTTTTTACCACTACTCTTCCTTTAAATTAGCTTTAAATTAGCTTTTGGAATTTACAAATGCAGCAAATGCAGCAATTTAGAAATCAGATGAAAGGTTTAGCACTGTAAAACACTTTTTCATAGATAAAAAGTGCATTTTATATACATTTATATAGATCAGACCAAAATGAGGGACAAATGAGGGGGAAAGAGGGACAGAGGGACATTGTTCCAAATCAGGGAAAGTCCCTCGAAATCAGGGATAGTTGGGAGCTACGATTAAATACAATTAAAAATTATAAGGGTATTCAGCAAGAGCTTGCAAAGTGTTAAAATACTTTGCTGCTAACACTTTGTGAACTGCTGGTATACCGTGCACAGTAGAAATTCCCATACTGTGTGCCTGCTGCAGATAGTGAACCTTGCTTTGCAATGGCAAGATGTGCTTAGGCTGACAGCATGCAGAAAATACTCCTCTTCACACTGACTGCAGTTTTCAGTGAATAAGGATGCATAAAGAAGACATCAATGGACATTACAATATATTAATACACAGATGAAGCACATATGTACACAAACTATTGCATGTAATCCCTCTATACCTGTTTTGTAGGAAAGCATAACACAAGGAGAGTGACATCACTTATCCTTGCCTCCAGTTTAGCAAATTCCCTGTCACTGGCATATGCCCTGGCTACTCCTTGGGCTCCTTGTGAAGATCACTACACTGGTGACTAGGGATGGGTCGAATGGACCCATGTTTGGTTCACACCAGAACTTTCGAACACAGTGAAGGTTCGGACCTGAATAATAAACCCCATTAAAGTCAATGGGACCCAAACATCAAAAATCAAAAGTGCCCATTTTGAAGGCTTATATGCAAGTAATTGGGCATACAATGTTTATAAGGGTCTGGGTCCTACCCTGGGGGATATGTATCAATAAAAAAAAGTAAAAACAGGTGTGTAAAAATGAGTCTTTGGGTGTCAGTGGCGCCTTCCTACCGTAACCCTATAGAGGTACTCTTAATGAAAGCAAGAATTGGTCTTGCTGTAAGAAATTGCAATGGTATGCACCTGTCAAACAGGTGCTGAAAAATTGGGTTTTGGGTGTTAATTGTGCCCATGAAAGCTATACGAAAAACATTCTTCCAGATGAAATTATTGAACACCCTTTAACCACTTGCTTACTGGGCACTTAAACCCCCCTCAGTCCCAGACCAATTTTCAGCTTTCAGCGCTGATGCACTTTGAATGACAATTGCGCGGGCATACAACACTGTACCCAAATGAAATTTTTATCATTTTTTTCCCACAAATAGAGCTTTCTTTTGGTGGTATTTAGTTACAGCTCGGAGTTTTATTTTTTGCTAAACAAACAAAAAAAGATGCAAAAAAAAAAAAAAAAATCAGGTTTTAATAGTTTGTTATAAAATTTTGCAAACGGGTCATTTTTCTCCTTCATTGAAGTGCGCTGATGAGGCGGCACTGATGGCTGCATTGGTGGGCACTGATGGGCTGC
This sequence comes from Lithobates pipiens, assembly GCF_037356315.1. Taxonomy (NCBI): domain Eukaryota; kingdom Metazoa; phylum Chordata; class Amphibia; order Anura; family Ranidae; genus Lithobates; species Lithobates pipiens. The sequence continues at coordinate 67,731,168 of NW_027507903.1, forward strand.
ATTGGTGGGCACTGATAGGCTGCATTGGTGGGCACTGATAGGCTGCACTGGTGGGCACTGATAGGCATAGTTAAGGCGGCACTAATAGGCACAGATAAGGCGGCACCGATGGGCACAGATAAGGCGGCACTGATGGGCAAAGATGGGCACAGATAAGATGGCATGGATGGGTGGCACGGATAAGTGGCACGGATGGGTGGCACGGATGGGCACTGATAGGTACCACTGATAGATGGGACTGATGGGCACTGATAGGTGGCACTGATAGGTGGCTCTGATAGGTGGCACTGCTGGGCACTGATGGGCGGCACTGCTGGGCACTGATGGGCGGCACTGCTGGGCACTGATGGGCGGCACTGGGGTGCAGCACCTTTGAGGCACATTGTGGGCACTGTGGGTGGCACTGTTGGTGGCACTGCTGGATGGCACTGTGGGTGGCACTGTGGGTGGCACTGTGGGCACTATGGGCACTGCTGGGTGGCACTGATGGGGGGCACTTACTTTTATTCAGGATGGCACTGCGGTGGGCAGGTGGGCACTGGCAGGGGGCAGGTGGTCAGCTGTATTGCTGGCCGTGATCGGGACTGATGTCCTGATCACGGCCGCCGGTGATCGGCTTTTTTTTTCTCTCCTCGCGCTGTCAGCGTGAGGAGGAATAATAGCCGATTACCGGCTCCGTTCTATCACATGATCAGCTGTCATTGGCTGACAGCTGATCACGTGATAAGGGGTCGGGATCGACCCCTTACACGGATCGGTGATCAGGCGAGTCTCACGGACTCGCCGATCACAGAGCGCGCCGCGCGCGCCCCTCAGGGCGCGCGCAGGCCGCTCGTACCCGGGACGACGTCAATAGACGTAGTCCCGGAAAAGTAGATCCGCGCTAATGCCGTCATTTGGCAATAGCGCGGATCCCAAGTGGTTAAAGCTAGACAGCCTTGAAGTCCTGCAGAGATTCCACATCCCAAAAAGACTTAATCATGGACATCAGGGGCTTCATAGCTGGTAATCCAGGACTGATTCATTTTTATAAAAGTCAAACATGGAGTCTGTGGACAGACGTGTTTTATGATCAGTAACGAAACCTCCTACAGCACTGAATGCCCGTTCTGAAAGCAGCCGGCGAGGACTAAAAAAATTCTGAAATACCTCACTTAGGTGGATGCCTTCTCCAACGCTCCTCTCTTGAGCAACAGAAGAATAAAAACTAAGTTTTCCACGACACTGTAACCTACTGGAGTCAGGAAAAACATTCAATAAAATTCTGTAACGTGTCCTCAAGAGATTTTATCTTCTGCACTCTCTGTGAGGACGGGAGGAGTTCTGAGACCTTTCCCTTATAATGGTGGTCAAGGAGGGTTGCTTCTCCTTTATGCCACATATTTTTGAGTCCTTTCGCAGGCTTTGAAGCATGAGGTTGCCCATGTGCCTCAAATTTGCAGAGGCTTGAGAAGCAGACTCCTCTGGGTCACTCAGGTTGACAGCATCTGGAACTTCCTCCTCCCAGCCACGTACTACTCCCAAGGGTCCGTGGGTTGGAAAGCCATCACTTACAAATTGACGCATGTCTTCCTCTTCTTCGAAACCTATGAAAGTACTAGAATCCTCCTCCTCACCCTCTTCCCCTCTCTCCTCCTGTGTGTTCTGTGACATAGGAATGATGGTGTCTGGATAAAGTGGATCTTGAGAGGAAAGGAAGTCATCCTCTTCCTCCTGCTGCTCTGCCTCCAGTGTCCTGTCCATAATGCCACGCAGAGTGTGCTCCAGCAGGAACACAACAAGGATTGTGTCACTGATGCATGCACTGTCACGGCTCACCATCCTTGTGGCCTCCTCAAATGGTGACAATACAGTGCATGCATCCATAATGATCGGCCATTGGTGTGGGGAAAAAAAGCAGAGGTGGCCTGAGCCTGTCGTCGTGCTGTATTTGCACAGGTACTCATTGACAGCCCTTCTGTTGCATGTATTGCTGCTGCAACATTGACAAAGTCGAGTTCCACCTGTTGGGCATGTCACAAATCAGGTGGTTTACGGGCAGGTGGATTTCCCACTGAGTTTCAGCCAACCGAGCACTGGCTGTGTGTGACCGCCTGAAATGGCTACAGACTTTTCTGGCCAGCTTTAGCACATCTTGCATTCCTGGGTGCGTATTTAGGAAACGATGCACCACCAAATTGAGGACATGTGCCAGGCATGGCATGTGTGTCAGCTTTCCATGACTAAGGGTGACAGGAGGTTTGAGCCATTATCGCACACCACCATTCCTGGCTCCAGCTGGCATGGTGTGAACCACCTCTAGGCCTGTCCTTGCAGAGCTGCAAGAATCTCTGCTCCAGTGTGGTTCCTGTCCACTAAACACACCAGCTGAAGCATTGCATGGAACCCTTTAGCCTGGCTCTGGGAATAGCCCTTTGAACACTTAGGGGGTACCTGACGTTCATAGGACAATTCTGTAGAGGAGGGCATGGAGGTGGTGGAGGAGGAGGAGGGGGTAAAGCTCACAAATCTGGCATCATCAACACCAGCTGTATGGAGACATGGGGGCACAACAAGCTGCAGCACCGAGCCTTGTCCTGCATCCTTTTCGAGTTGCAAGCAGCGTTACCCAGTGTGCTGTGAATGAAATATATTGTCCCTGTCCATGCTTGCTAGACCACGTCTCAGCAGTAAGGTGTATTTTTTGGCTGACTGCCTTGCCCAACGATGCCAGAACATTCCATTCCACGTGATGGTAGAGATGGAACGGCCTTACGTAAAAAGTAGTAGCGACTGGGAACCTGCAATTGTGGTACAGCACATGGAGAGAATTCATGGAAGGGGGCAAAATCCACCAGGCTGAAAGGCAGAAGTTGGAGAGCCAACAGCTTTGTGAAGCTTGCATTTAGACGCTGGGCATGTGGGTGGCAGGGACTATATTTTTTTTTTCCACTGCAGCAGATGGGACAGAGATGCTGACAGATGTGCTGCTAGGGCCTGGGACTATACCATCATCCCTATTAGTGGAGGCTGCTGAGAGGTAATGACTCGGCATAGCAGGGGCAGACTGAAACAGCTAAGGAGGAGGAGGAGGAGGGACAGATTTGTGCCCCTTTTGTGTGGCTTTTAGGTGCTCTTCCCAATGGGCTGAGTGGTTGGATGTTAAATGCCTTGTTAAGCATGCGGCACCCAAATGGTTCGTGTTTTTGCCATGTTTGATGTGCCTGAGACACAGTTTGCAGATAGCAACAGTGCAATCCGCTGCAGATGTGCTGCAAAAGGCCTAGACAGCTGAGCTTTGGGGAGTGGGCCGGGAGATAACAGCTGCAGAATGTGATGGAATAGGGTGACTGCTCTCTACTCTTTCTTGATGTCAGCCTCTTGGGGTTGTGCTGCTTCACCTTCTTTTTCTTCCTCTTCTCTATCTGGCACCCAAGTCGCATCAGTGACCTCCTCATCATCATCATCTCTATCTTCATCATTACCACTGAAGACACCTTGGCAATACATTGCGGCTTGGGGAACATGAATGCCAATTTGTCTACCAGTGTTCCTCCCTCTCTTTAGGCTCATGTTCCTGTCACCCTCAACCTCAGAACCAACACCTGAATCCAGTAATGGCTGGCCATTATCAAGGAGCAAGTGGCTGACGCTGTGGTCAAATACCTCTGCTGACTCCTCAATGGCTGATTTTGGGGCTATGGCAGGAATAGAAGTGGACAAGGAGGCAGGTTTATCCACTCTGGCAACTGCAGGGGACTTCACACTTGTCTCTGTCTTCGTGACAGAGGATGAGGAAGGTTTAGTAACTTATTCTTGGGCCGAACCGTTTGCCCATCCCTACTGGTGACCCAAACCTAATCTCTTGCCCTGCTGAAAGCCCTCCTAAGTATCTCCTCCTGACAGCCAACAGCTAACATGAGTGCATAAAAGAGGTAAAATATACCTGAACCCCACTGAAGTAAATTACAGCAAAATATTGCACGTTTGGGCTTTTTCATGGCCAATTTACCAACTTTTAAAGAAAAAGGGCATAGGTACAGTAGCTAGGCACTGCCAGTGGAAAGAACTAGAGATAGGCCCAAAGCAGAAAAAAAATGTGCAAAGTGCAGACGCGGTGGGTAAATAGGGCAAAGGAGAGATAGGATTAAGCAGGAGAGGAGGTTACATACGGGGGGGTCTAGGCAGGAATGAGAAAAATTCAAGCAGTGAGAAGACAGTAAGTGTAGAGGAAACTTCCCATCCTCCCCCAATGTGTTTTGGATTCATACTCCTCGGTGGTAATAGTGGCCAGGTGGTTGATATCTTCAGAGCCGGTCAAGATTAACAGTTCTACCACATACAAGGGACCCATCTATGGTATGCCATCATATGAAGAATGTCCAGGTAACAGTGAGTTTACTGGGAAGTTGAGACATGGAGGTATCTGAGAATGGGTTTGTCCCTAAAGCAGTGTCTTGCAGCTGGGGACCTTTAAGCGGTTCCTCAGATACAGAAACAATGGTTGGTCCTTTTGTGCCTTCAAAAATCATCAACCTTGACTATCATTATTTTAGCATTATGTTTCTGTATGTTTACATTGTTTATTTGTTAATAAATGATCACTATGGCCAATTTTTCTTACCCAAATTGGTGTTGGTCTGATCATTTAGGTATAGCTGATAAGAGGGGGTAGGGGCATAGTGGTCTTATTGGTGAGTGTTTGGAGACACCTGTTTTAACCTAGTAAAGCAAAAGTGACAATTTTTTTTAAACTGCTGCCAAATGATATTTCCTGGGTGCTTTGTTGTGTTCGGATTCTTCTTGACATCCAGCATATGAACCATGCCAGGGCACATGTCCTGAACATAAGGAGGTTCCCCTTCCTGACAAAGTACATTGCACCCTTACTGATGGGGATAAAATCCTCTTCCCCCCACCCCTAGCTTGGTGGATGTTGGGGTCTGGGGGACGAGGATTTATTAAAAAAAACTGGTAGCCTCCTGTAATATAAAGGAACTCAGGCCTTCCTACATGAATAAATAAATAAACCTGCTCCTCCTCAGCAAATTACGCTCCCTTGGCCTCTGCAATTCTGCTTTATCCTCGTTTTCCTCCTACCTATCTCAGCGCACTTTCAGTGTCACTTACAACTCCTTTCTGTTGGGGTACCCCAAGGTTCTGACCTTGGGCCCCTCCTATTCTCGCTCTATACCTCTTCCCTGGGTCATTTGGTAACCTCCCATGGTTTCCAATACCACCTCTATGCCGACGACACCCAGATCTATCTCTCCACTCCTCAACTCAACCCCTCGATCTCCTCACAGATCTCCAACTTACTGAATGACATATCAGTATGGATGTTCTCATTGGCTTACCGCTACATAGTCTATCACCTCTTCAATCCATTATGAATGCCGCTGCCAGACTCATCCACCTTACCAATCGCTCTGTGTCTGCTACTCCTCTCTGTCAATCCCTCCACTGGCTTCCACTCAGCCAAAGAATTAAATTCAAAATACTAACAATTACATACAAAGCCATCCACAACTCTGCCCCCAGCTACATCACTAGCTTAGTCTCTAAATACCAACCTACTCGTCCTCTTCGTTCCTCTCAAGACCTCCTGCTCTCTAGCTCCCTCATCACCTCCTCCCATACTCGCCTCCAGGACTTTTCCAAAGCCTCCCCAATCCTATGGAATGCCCTACCCCAATCTGTCCGCTTATCTCCTACTTTATTAGCTTTTAGACGATCCCTGAAAACACTTCTCTTCAGAGAAGCCTACCCCACCCACACCTAACTGTATTTTCATTTTCTCCATCAGCTCATCCCCCCACAGTTATTACCTTTTGTTTCAACTTGACCCTCCCTTCTAGATTGTAAGCTCTAACGAGCAGGGCCCTCCGATCCGTCCTGTATTGATTTGTATTGTAAGTGTACTGTCTGCCCTCATATTGTAAAGCGCTGCGCAAACTGTTGGCACTATATAAATCCTGAATAATAATAATAATAATAATAATGTTACACCCCTTCCTCAAACTCAATCTTTCTAAAACTGACCTTGTTATATTTCCTACTTCACGATCCCCCCCCCCCCCCCGTGACTTCACCATTAATATTAACAACACAACCATTGGTCCCTCCACACATGCCAGGGTCCTGGGTGTAATCCTTGACTCTGACCTCTCCTTTAGCCCCCATATCCAATCATTGGCTAAATCCTGCCGCCTTCACCTCTGCACCATCTCCAGAATTCGACCCTTCCTAAATAATGACACCACAAAGCAACTCATTCACTCCTTGATTATTTCCTACTACTGCAACTCTCTCCTTAATGGCCTACCCTTAAGCAGGCTATCCCCCCTTCAGTCTATTATGAATGCTGCTGCTAGACTAATACACCTCACTGATCGTTCTGTGACTGCCACCCCAATCTGCCAATCCCTTCACGGGCTTCCCCTACCCCACCATGTAAAATTCAAAATGCTAACTATAACATACAAAGCCATCCACGACATCACCCCCATCTACATCACCAACCTCATCTGCAGATATCGCCCAAATCTTCCCCTCCACTCCTCCGAGGACCTCCTGCTTTCTAGCTCCCTTGTTACCTCCTCTCATGCTCGCCTTCAAGACTTCTCCAGAGCTTCTCCCATCCTCTGGAACTCCCTGCCCCAGTCTGTCCGATCCGCCCCTACCCTGTCCACCTTTAGGAGATTCCTTAAAACTCATTTATTCAGGGAAGTCTATCCCACACCCACCTAACTGTCCCCGAGCCACCCCCCCCCCCCCCCCATCAAATGATTTTCTGCAGCTATTACCTTTTGTACCACCACCCGCTCCCTTTAGAATGTAAGTTCTACGAGCAGGGCCCTCCTGTACCCTTTGTAATGTAATGTAATTGTGTTGTCCCCCCCATACATTGTAAAGCACTGTGTAAACTGTTGGCACTATATAAATCGTGTATAATAATAATAAAATGATAAATAAGATAGATATAGCACCCCTTGTTACTCACAAAAAAATATACAATATAAAAAAAATGCACAGACCCCATCCCAATGGTGTAAATTCATAGTCAATCATGTAATCCAGTGATGTAGATCCATTGTGAATCAAAGTTAGCAATGACCTATCGAATCAAATCATGATTGTGCCAATGATCCTGGCCTAGGTGATTGCGCTAGGTGATATCAAAAAGTTTTGAGACTAGTTTTGTAACACGCCAACAGATGACATCACAAGGCTGCAGGCACAGTCACAGGAAACACAGACCTTCATAAGTCCTGTGTATATCGGGACCTGCGCAACTGGTGATATTCTGACCACATGCGTTACCACTTCTGCTATTTCATCATGGACAGCAACATAGAACAAAGAGCAAACGTGAAAGTCTGCATGAAACTGGGTAAATTTGCTATGGAAATGTTTAACATGATTCGGCAAGTTTATGACGAGGCTGCAATAAGTTGAAGACCCAGTTAAAAGGTCGCCGTTTTTACATCATTGAGGAGATCCAGCGCAAATAGCAGAAGGTGCTTGACACTCTTTGAGAAAAAAGACTTTCTGGACACATTCCAGAAGTGTCAGGAACTCTGGGAGCACTGTATTGCTGTACAAGGGGGCTATTTTAAAGTTGATAGTGTGTCAACGTAGTTAAATAAAGTACTCTCTTGTAAACAGCTAGTCTTGAATCTTTTTGATTCCACCTCATAGACGAACCAGCTGGGAAGTCATCATTGACTATATAGCCATGATCATATAGTATCTCACAAAAGTGAGTACACCCCTCACCCCTTTTCATGTGACAACACTAAAGAGATTGCACTTTCCTATAATGTGAAGTAGTGTACAGCTTGTGCAACAGTGTAAATTTGCCATCCCCTCAAAATAACTCAACACACAGCCATTAATGTCTAAACCACTGGCAACAAAAGTGAGTGCACCCCTGGGTGAAAATGTCTAAATTGGGCCCAAATGTCAATATTTTGCATGGCTACCACTATTTTTTAAAGCACTGCCTTAATCCTCTTGGGCACGGAGTTCACCAGAGTTTAACATGTTGCCACTGAGTCCTCTTCCACTCCTCCATGATGACATCACAGAGCTGGTGGATGTTAGAGACCTTGTGCTCCTCCACCTGTCATTTGAGGATGCCCCACAGATGCTTAATAGGGTTTAGGTCTGGAGACATGCTTGGCCAGTCTATCACCTTTACCCTCAGCTTCTTTAGCATGGAAGTGATCATCTTTCTGGTGTGTTTGGGGTTATTATCATGTTGGAATACTGCCCTGTAGGGAGGGGATCATGCTCTACTGCAGTATGTCACAGTACATGTTGGCATTCATGGTTCCCTCAATGAACTGTAGCTCCCCAGTGCCAGCAGTCCCAGACCATGACACTCCCACCACCATGCTTGACTGTAGGCAAGACACACTTGTCTTTGTACTGCTCACCTGGTTGCCGCCACACACACTTGACACAATTTGAACCAAATAAGTTTATCTTGGTCTCATCAGATCACAGGACATGGTTCCAGTAATCCATGTCCTTAGTCTGATTGTCTTCAGCAAACAGTTTTTGGGCTTTCTTGGGCATCATCTTTAGAAGAGGCTTCCTTCTAGGATGACAACTATGCAGACCAATTTGATGTAGCGTGCGGCGTATGGTCTCAGCACTGACAGGCTGAACCTCCCACCCATTATACCTCTGCAGCAATTCTGGTAGCACTCATACGTCTATTTCCCAAAGACAACCTCTGGATATGACGCTGAGCACATGCACTCAACTTCTTTGGTCGACCATTGCGAGGCCTGTTCTGAGTGGAACCTGTCCTGTTAAACCACTGTATGGTCTTGGCCACCGTGCTCAAGATCAGTTTCAGGGTTTTGGCAATCTTTTTATAGCCTAGGCCATCTTTATGCAGAGCAACAATTCTTTTTTTCAGATCCTCAGAGAGGTCTTTGCCACGAGGTGCCATGTTGAACTTCCAGTGACCAGTATGTGAGAACGATAACACCAAATTTTTTAAAAAGATTTTTATTCGCCAAATGTTCATACATAGTATTATCATAGTGCAATAAACAAGAGTAGATACATGTTGAAGTACATCCAGATCAATAATGTTTGCATACACAATAAAAATACACAATAAAAATTGTTCTTCACCTCCATGTCATGTTTTTTGTACATTCGGCTTCTTTTTTTTTTTAATTAGGTCCAAACCAAACTAACTTGAACCAGAAGTACATCCAGAAAAAAAGTATGTTTCTATAGATAAGGCAATTGTTTGTGCATATAGTACTTCATAGTCCCAAGGGGTATGTCCCCCGCAAACCTTTGTGCTGTGTGCTGCCATCTAGCCCCCCACAGGATCGCTCCATCTCCAACTTGGTCATATATTTAACCTATGTAGTTACATATCAGCTTGTAGAGTATTGATAACACCAAATTTAACACACCTGCTCCCCATTCATACCTGAGACTTTGTAACACTAACGAGTCACATGACACCGGGGACGGAAAATGGTTACTTGGCCCAATTTGGACATTTTCACTTAGGGGTGTACTCACTTTTGTTGCCAGCGGTTTAGACATTAATGGCCGTGTGTTGAGTTATTTTGAGGGGACAGCAAATTTACACTGTTATACAAGCTGTACACTCACTACTTTACATTGTAGCAAAGTGTCATTTCTTGTCACATTTGTTGTCACATGAAAAGATATAATAAAATATTTACCAAAATGTGAGGGGTGTACTCACTTTTGTGAGATACTGTATAGATTCCTGCTGACTTGTTTACTCAGTGAAGCAATCTATTAGGTGGCCATTAGTAAAAAACAGTTGGAGGTTTAGGTGGTTGAATTGGACAAATCTGACCATTTAGTTTGCCAGTCCAGCTTGAACAGTTACAGTTCAGGTTGAACTCACTATCGACCCAAACTCAAAGCTCATCCATAAACCCAACCACAGCACTACATGCCTGGAGTTTGCATGTCCTTCCTGCGCCTGCGTGGGTTTCTTCTGGATGTATAGTCCACTTTCCTCTCACAATCCAAATACATTATTTTGCTCCTGTTTAAGTTGATCTAGTATGTGTATAAATGTGAGTTAGGCACCTTAGATTGTAAGCTCCTTGAGGGCAAGGACTGAAGTACAAAATATCTGAAGAGTGCTCTGTAAATTCTCAGCACTATATACCCTATTTATTGGTGTATAACACTCACTTTTTTCACTTAAAATCAGGGGAAAATTGTGGGTGTGTTTTACGCCGCCCCCCGCCGATTTTGAGGTTTTCTGCGGCTCTCTGCCATTCTTGGTGGCTTTCAGCTATTTTCGGCCGCACTTGCCCGTTCTCTGTGGCTTTCGGCCACTCTTGGCTGAAAATAGGCAAAATAGCCAAAAGCCACAGAGAACGGCCGAGAGCTACCGAGCGCCGCCGAGATACACAGGACATCCGCTCTGTATCTCGGCGGCGCCCTTTTTAAACAGCAAGCCTGCAACAACACTGACAAGGCTACAAATGACTGACAAGGCTGCAATGCAAGGCTGCAAATGACTGACAAGGCTGCAATGCAAGGCTGCAAATGACTGAAAAAGGCTGCAAATGACTGAAAAAGGCTGCAAATGACTGACAAGGCTACAATGGAAGGCTGCAAATGATTGAAAAAGGCTGCAATGCAAGGCTGCAAATAACTGACAAGGCTACAATGCAAGGCTGCAAATGACTGACAAGGCTGTAATGCAAGGCTGCAAATGACTGACAAAGCTGCAATGCAGGGCTGCAAATGACACTGACAAGGCTGCATTGATGGGCATTTGAAGAAGTTTTTTTCCTTAAACTTCCCTCCTAAAAGTTTTTTTCCTTAAAATTCCCTCTTAAACTTGGGGTGTGCCGCTATACGCCGATAAATACGGTAAGTACCTGTATTAAATAAATAAAAGTAAATGCACACCTCACAAATTTTTGAGATGGGAATGAGAGACACCTATCAGCAAAAGTATACAGGCATTGGACACACCCCTTGTCACTCCCCCTCAAAGGAGAATTGCATAAAAAAAAATCAAGATTAGTTAAACCCACAAGTGCTTTTATTACCACTACTATTCCTTCATATTGGCTTTTGTAGCTTACAATGCAGCAATTTAGAAATCAGATGAAAGGTTTAGCACTGGAAAACATTTTTTGATAGATAAAAAGTACATTTTATATACTGTACATATATATAGATCAGACCAAAATGAGGGACAAATGAGGAGGAAAGAGGGACAGAGGGACATTGCTCCAAATCAGGAACAGGTGGGAGCTATGATAAATAAATAGATAGATAGATAGATAGATAGATAGATAGATAGATAGATAGATAGATAGATAGATAGATAGATAGATAGATAGATAGATAGATAGATAGATAGATAGATAAATAGATAGATAGATAGATAGATAGAATACCTTCTCTAACAGAACCTTAGTAAACGTATCCATTATCTTTGAATATATACACAAATATATTTATGTCTGCTGTTGAAGACAAGTATTACAAACAGGAAAAACATTTTGCTTATTTTAATATTCACCTCCAATATTCCATTGTATGATAATTAGGTTTGCTATCCCTTGATATTAAAATTTGTATGGGTCACTAAATGCACAACAGTGGAAGGAAACATTAGTTACACATTACCAGAACCAAACTAAATTAAGAAAGTGCTCATTTCCTCAATGCCATCAATATTTTACTCCGCCATACTCTGAACACATAACAAAGAATTAATCATTAATGTGCTGCTCTCCGTCCATTATTTATATGAAATCACCTAACACAATCACAGGCTACAGTGTACACCTATGGAAAGACTCTTTATTAAGGAACAAGCTGACATAGAGATGAAAGTCTTTGTTGGAACATAATGATTTCCTGGAGCTGAATGTACTTGCCATTCACTGACATGGCAGAGCCGTTATAGTAGTGGACCTAGATATCTATACACAATACCCAGATTCTGGATTTATCCTGATGGAATGGAAATGTGATCATCTCTGCCATAAACAGTAAGCCCTTGTACACACGGTCGGATATTCCGACAACAAAATCCATTGGATTTTGTCTGATGGATTTTGTCCGAAACTTGTGTTGCATACACACGGTCGGACAAAGTTGTCGGACAATCCGATCGTTCAGAACGTGATGACGTTATTTCGTTACGACGGGACTAAGTTCAGGCTAGTAGCCAATAGCTTTGGTCTAGGAATTTGATCTGAGCATGCGTGACACTTTGTCCGATCGGAATTCTCTACAAATGATAGGACAAAGTCCCATCGGACCATGTTGTCGGAAAATTTTATAGCCCAGCTCTAAAACTTTGTCGGTCGGATATTCCGACGGAAACAGTCCGATGGAGCCCACACACAGTTGGATTATCCGATAACACGGTTCGATCGGACATTTTGCGTCGGAATGTCCGACCGTGTGTACAAAGGCTAACAGTGATAAGCAACAAAACACAGGAGAGAACATTTATACCCCAAGCACACTTATGCTAAAAAGTGTCTGTTTTATAGGCGTTTGACTTTTTTTTTTTCAATCTATAAACATCCCTCCATGTTAGCTTATGTGCCCATGCACATAAAGGCATTTACAGGATTTTAGAAGTAGAGGTATTTAAAGGCAGAAAACAAATGTCACTTGTGCTTTCAAGAGAGGAGGGTTTAGGCAGAAAAATGCCAAAACGCACCTAAACGTGTCTAGACGTGCCTAAGCACTAGACACATTTATTGCTTAGGTGTCCGTTTATGAAGCAGTGATCAGTGGAGATCCAGAGGATCGCCGCTGATCACAGCCCATAAACAGTTTATAAACCAGAGATAATCGGGGGAGAAGTGTTTGAACTTGTTCTCCTGCCGATTATCTCCACACACTGAGAATACTCATTGAATGACACAGTAACGGCCAGTTTATGAAGCTGGGATCTCAGCGCTTCACTGGCGATCTGTGTCAGAATTCACACCCCCCGATTCACCAACTCAGAGGTGGAGAACCGGGGAGTGAAGAGAGAATGTGGGGGGATCTGAGGAGGAAGAGGAAGATAATTAACTTCCTTATGCTTCGTTCAGACCCCCAACACTGTAACCATGTCCCCCTGTCATATTTATGTGTATATATATATATATATATATATATATATATATATATATATATATATATAATGTGTATATGTAATTATATATATAATGTGTGTGTATATACATGTATATATAATGTCTCTGTGTGTATACATGTATATATTATGTAGGGGGACGCTTTATTTTACTAACATTAATCACACCGTGTGTCAGTGTATTGAGCTGTGATAATTTATCACTGCTTAATAAATTGACATCTCTGTGTATCAGTGAATTTCTAGTACTGTAATCTCGTAAAGTCTCACGAGATTCCAGTATTAGGGGCCGTTCTCCAGTGTTAGAAGCGTTTGTAGATCGGTTCATACCTCCAAGGGTGAAGCGATCTACTCCGCTTTATAAACTGGCATACAGAGGAGAAAGATCTCCTCGGTGAATGCCGGAGAATGAAGCAGTGAATAGATTTCACTGCTTCAAAAAAGGACACCTTAAGCATTTCTTTCATTTCTATGGCCAGAATAGATTATTATTCTGACTAATGAAATAAACAAATGTTTAAGTTTGACATGCCTAAATGTGTTTGCAAAAATGCAGCTTAGGTGCATTTTTAAAGCTGCTTTTCTCCTGCTAGGAGAAATGTCTTTACAAAAGCCCCAGTGTGCATGAAGCCTTATAATAAATAATAACTGCATACTTCTTTAACCACCTCGCGCCCGCCCTATGGCCGAATGACGGCCGTAGAGCAGGCGCGTTCGTCCGGGTGGTCGTCCTTGGACGTCCTGATGTTTACTTCCGCAATGCGCGCCTCTGCGGGCACGCATCGCGGAAGTTCTGTGTTCGCTGTGTCCCCCGGGGACAGGCAAACACAGATCGCTGTAAACGGCCAATCACAGCGGCCGTTTACAGCGTGATCGGCGTGTCCAATGGGAGATGATCTCATATGTAAACATATGAGATCATCTCTCAGCGCCGCTCTCCCTCCTCGCACAGACAGTGTGAGAGGGGAGAGATGAACGGCTGCAGCGGCAGCCGTTCTGCCTGTAGTAAAAAAAAAAAAAAAGTAAAAAAAATAAATAAAAAGTGCCATCCTCCCCCAGCAGTGCCATCCGCCCCCAGCAGTGCCATCCGCCCCCAGCAGTGCCATCTGCCCCAGTGCCATCCACCCCAGTGCCATCCACCCCAGTGCTATCTGCCCCCAGTGCCATACACCCCAGTGCTACCTGCCCCCAGTGCCATCCACCCCAGTGCTACCTGCCCCCAGTGCCATCCACCCCAGTGCTACCTGCCCCCAGTGCCACCTGTTGTCAGTGCCACCTGTCGTCAGTGCCACCTGTCGTCAGTGCCATGTGTCATCAGTGCCACGTGTCATCAGTGCCACGTGTCATCAGTGCCACATAGTGCCATCTGTCATCAGTGCCACGTATCAGTGCCATTTGTCATCAGTGCCACCTGTCAGTGTCACGTGCCATCTGTTGTCAGTGTCACGTGTCATCAATGCCACTTATCAGTGCCATCTGTCATCAGTGTCACGCGTCATCGGTGCCATGTATTAGTGCCATCTGTCATCGGTGGCACGTATTAGTGCCACATATTAGTGCCATCTGTCTTCAGTGCCACGTATTAGTGCCACGTGTCTTCAGTGCCACGTATTAGTGCCACGTGTCATCAGTGCCATGTATAAGTGCCACGTGTCATCAGTGCCACATATTAGTGCCATCTGTCATCAGTGCCACATATTAGTGCCATCTGTCATCAGTGCCACCTGTCATCAGTGCCACGTATAAGTGTCATCATTGCCACGTATCAGTGCCATCTGTCATCAGTGTCACGTGTCATTGTCCTGGTGCTTCAAAAGTGTAATAAATAGTCAACAAGTTAGATGAGTAATTTATGTTCCTAGAACACATGATGGCGCTACCTGCATGTTGGGCCTCTCTATGTGGCCAGGCTGTGAAAAAGTCGCACACATGTGGTATTGTAATACTCAGGAGGAGTAGCAGAATTTTTTGGGGGGTGTCATTTGTGGTATACACATGCCATGTGAGAGAAATAACCTATTACAATGGCAATTTTGTGGAGAAAAAAAAATGAAAAATCTTAATTTTGCAAAGAATTGTGGGAAAAAAATGACAACATCAAAAAGCTCACCATGCCACTAAATACCTTGGAATGTCTTCTTTCCAAAAAGGGGTCATTTGGGGGGTATTTGTACTTTTCTGACTTGTTCGGGTCACAAGAAGCGAGATAGGCCACCAGTACATCAGATGTGATCAATTTTGTGCGATTCGCACCACACCTTGTAGACTCTCTAACTTTCACAAAGACCAAATAATATCCCCTAATTTGGGTTATTTTTACCAAAGATATGTAGCAGTATAAATTGTGGCCAAAATTTATGAAGAAAAATTAATAATTTGCATAATTCTGTCACAGAAACAAAGAAATATGCGTTTTTTTAAAAAATTTTTGGTCTTTTTTCATTTATAGCGCAAAAAATAAAAACCCCAGAGGTGATCAAATACCACCAAAAGAAAGCTATATTTGTGGGAAAAAAAGGACAAAAAATTCATTTGGGTACAGTGTTGCATGACTGAGTAATTGTCATTCAAAGTGTGAGAGCACCGAAAGCTGAAAATTGGTCTGGGCAGGAAGGGTGTTTAAGTGCTCAGTAAGCAAGTGGTTAAAGGGGTTTTCTTCTTAGCCCCCCTGCACACAGCCCCTCCATGAAGTGGGATCCACTTGCTCAGCAGGGGATCTCTCCACTGATCCTCGCTGAGCAGGCGGATGGCAGGTCCATGTTCGCTCTGCTATGTAGAGTGGACAGGGACACAGGCCACTCTCGTCTATGGGCAATCGGATTGAAAATGACCGCCTGTCCATTTCCATCTGATGCTATCCTACCCGATCTGCCAGATGGATGGGGAATAAGTCCCCCCTCTGTCTGTTTTTGGTAGACAGGATCAGATCAGATGGCTGTGACATCCACCACTCTATAGAAGAGACTGGAGGGTCCAATCCGGTCTGCCTGAAAAACTGAAAGAGGCCTTAATCAGATTTTGTAGCCCCTTGAATTTCCTTATTCTCAACAGATTAAGATACCATGCAGGTTTTTATGATTTCACCAATTAGAATTGCCTCCTCTGTTTGTGCTTCTGTTTTTAGTGTTGAGGGAGCAGCTTCATCCTGGCAGGAACCTGTCTTAGCCCCTGTACACACGATCGGAGATTTCGACAACCAAATCCGTCGGATTTTGTCCGTCGGATCTTGTCCGAAACTGTTGCATACACACGGTCGGACTAAGTTGTCGAAAAATCCGATCATTCAGAACGTGATGACGTAATTTCGTTACGATGGGACTACGTTCAGGCTAGTAGCCAATAGCTTTGATGTAGGAATTTGATCTGAGCATGCGTGGCACTTGGTCCAATCAAAATTCTCTACACATGATCGGAGTATGTCCGATTGAACCAGTTGGTCGGAAAATATTTCCAACAAGTTGGAAAATTGGGTCCGACGGATATTGCGACGGAATCAGTCCGATGCATACCACACACAGTCGGATTATCCGACAACACAGTCCGATAGGACACATTCCGACGGATTCTCCGACCGTGTGTACAAGGGCTTAGAGTGGTTATATATGAATTGAATTATGCTCCGTCGGTGGTCCTGTTGAGAAAAAATCTACTTTTTAATTGACCTTTGTCAAAGAAGTTGAGCGGAAACTTGTGAGCTGTATGAAGGCTTTATCCAAGCAGATGCAAGCACTGTGAGGGTGTTCTGACAGCCAGCAGCATTGGCTGTTAGAATACAATAGCTGCAATAGGAGAATCCATCCATCCTGTTTAGCATGGATAGAGGTATCTGTTAAGCCCCGTACACACGAGCGGACTTTTCAACATCCAAAGTCCGACGGAATGATTCCGTCAGACTATTCGATCGTGTGTGGGCTGCAACGGACTTTTGATTCGCAAAAGTCTGACAGACTTTAGAAAATGGAACATGCTTCAAATTTTTCCGACGGAACTCCGCCGGACCCAGTTCCTACCGAAAAATTCGCTCGTGTGTATGCTATTCCGACGGACTAAAACCGACGCTAGGGCAGCTATTGGCTACTGGCTATGAACTTCCTTATTCGAGTCCAGTCGTACGTCATCACGTTCGAATCCGTCGGAGTTTGGTGTGATTGTGTGTGGCCAAGTCCGCTCAGTCGAAAAGTCCGCCAGAACTCTGTCGGAACTCTGGCAGAACTCCGGCAGAACTCCTTCGGAAGTCTGTCGGACATAAGTCCTCTCGTGTGTACGGGGCTTAAGATTTCTTTTGTTCAGCTTGCAGGCAGAAATCTATAAATTTATGGCCAAATTTAGTTTGCTCATACACTGGCTGCATGTTGGCCATACAGCTTGCAAAAGTGTACAGAACCTGCAATTAACCATTCCTCTGAGCCATAGCTGCTGCCTACAGCCATCCATAGAAAGCAATAATATGATGTGGCTGCTTACAGGTATACTACAGCATTGATCCCAACTGTTCCTGATTTGGAACAAAGTCCTTCTGTTCCTCTTTCCCCCTCATTTGTCACTCATTTTGGTCTGATCTATATAGTTGTATATAAAATGCACTTTTTATCTTTCAAAAAACGTTTCCCAGTGCTAAACCTTTCATCCAAATTCAAATTCAAATTCTCCGCATTTGTACATTTCAAAAGTCAGTATAAAGGAATAGTAATCTTTTTTTTGTATAAATCTCCTTCAAGGGGGTATGGCAGGGGGTGTGTCCTATGCCTACATACTTTTGCTAATATGTGTCCCTCATTCCCATCTCAAAAAGTTGGGAGATATGCTATGGCACGTGCGTAAACATGTCCATAGACAATTCACCCTGGATGCAGATATTCTGCATCAAGGGTTGCACATTTGTGCACATGCATGTTTACGCAAGCAGGGCCGGGACAAGGGGTGGGCAGGAGGGGCGGCTGCCCTGGGCACTGTGATATCATGGGCTTTGGGGGGGGGGCACCACAAGTAAATAGGGGGGAGGGCATTTGTGTTGGAAAGGGGGATTTGGGGGGCAGCAGGAAGTATTGTTCTAGGAGGGGAAATTTGGGGGGTATGCTAAAATTTAGGGGGAGAAGGAATGGGGGAAGAAGATTTGTGCTAGGAAGGATGATTGGGGCACTTTGTGCTGGAAGGGGGATTTGCAGTGGAGTTATTGGGAGGAGTAATCTTAGGGGTAGATAATTTGTGCTAGGAAGAGTGATTTTTTTTGGGGGGGGGGGGCATTTGAATTGGGGGGGGGGGTTTGGGGGGTGGGGGTAAGATTTGTGCTGGGAGGAGGGGGAATTTATGCTTAGGGGAGTGAAAAAGATTAGTGCTCAGTTTTTTCTTGTGGGGGGTTTTGATGGCGCATAATGCCCATACACCTTGGGGGTGGGGGGTGCAGTTTGGCATGCTTGCCCTGTGCTCTGGATGACCTTGTCCCGCCACTGTATGCAAGTACCAGCTTATACCCACATACAGCCTCATCGGCCATGATCCTGGTATAGCCACTTCCTGACGGGGATTTACGCTGGATGGGAAGTGGTTAAATGTTTGCTTTTAGGTTTATTTACACTATAATAAGTTTGCGGTATTATCAGGCCTGTTTGTTATGTGTGTCACTATATATATATATATATATATATATATATATATATATATATATGGTATATATATACTGTACCTTTGTTACTTTGCGTAAAGCTCTATATCTATACGGCAACCAATAGCAGTCCCAGACTTGTGCCATCTGTTGATGTTAGGGATTTAAAAAGATCCTTCAAAATATCCAGATATCACAATATCTGACACTGTCTCTACATCTGTTGGCTAAACTACGATTATCCAGGCAATCCTGGTATTATCCTAATCTCTAAACATGCCACATAGATTGTTTATTATTTTAATACATTATAAGCTTTGCAAGTGTTATAAACTTGCTTAAACTGACACCTATAAAAACCCAGGACAGGTCTACCCAAGACACTTTTTTTGTTTCGACTACAGATAGAAAAAAGGAAGGTCTCATGCATATAGGCGTATTTCAATACATATGGCAATCCAGTGTAAAATATCAATGTATTGCGGTGCCTGGGAGCCACACCCACCATGTTGTTCAGTGTATTATAGAATATGCTGTATGTGGGTATATGCATGTAAATAACGATATTTGTGTTTACTGTTTAGATGCGCAACCGCATGGACATAGTGCTCAGTAAAATACGTCCATATGAATGCGCGTGTAAAAGCAAGTACCAGAGATTTCACACAGTATACATATGCACAGTATGCTCTGTAATACATTTTAATTACGAGTCAGATATAGGGTGCACCAGGGTGTCACAAATACAGGGGTATTTTATGCTATACAGACTTATGCCATACAAAACACCCATGTGCATGGGGCCCAAATGTCAGAATATCATCAAATTACCTCTAATTTGCATTTTGGATTCCCCGGGATGGACAATTTGACTGTAAAGTCCAGTACACACTATACATTTTTTTCAGTTTAACCCAGCGATGTGTGTTAGTGCAGCAATCTGTCAGTTTTCAGACAGGGGGAAGCCCCCCCCCCCCTTTTTTCCCTCTCCAGAACACACCAGTCAGCGCTCACAGCCATTGGCTGCCAGCGCTGATTGGATGCCGATTGGATGCTGGTTTTTCAGCTATCCTGTTCGACAGACCGCCTTCTGTCAGACAGGGAGGTGCACAAACAGGCTGTAAGTCAGCCGGTCCTTGCCAAACTGCCATTTTTGGCCACTGTGTACCCACCATTAGGGCTGGTTTAGACTTGTGGATAGGGGACCATTAAAAACAGGTGGGGAAGCCCTGTTTTTAGTGCCTCCCCCCCAAAAAGCTTCCCCTTAATAGAGAAGTAGGTCCATAGTTCTTTTGGTCCTACTTCTCCTGGGCATCACAGGAGTGTACATTATTCTGGCTCCTGTGACCCATATTCAGCCGACAGCTGATTACGCTCAGCCAGTCCAGACTTTGGAGGGATCCTGACTATAATGTCGGGATTCACCCAGATTTCTGACCAACAGCTGGCTCGGCCACTGCTGAGAGCCTGATCCAATCTCTCCAGCCCCCTCCACAGTCACACTCTCTGATCACTGAAGACCAAGAACTGAGTGCTCAGGGGTCATGTGATCACTCAGTTCTCAGTCTTAGAGGTGGCGGGGACAGATGCAGCATCCACTTAGGTGAATATAAATGTTTATTTTTTGGAATTCCCAAACGTCTCTTTTAAGCTTCAAAGGCAGCAGATGGGGATGTTCACAGGCAAATCATCTCAAAAACTATTACTCCTGTTGCGTTGACCCATTCAAGTGAATAAGGACGTGCTGATAATGTCCCCCAACTGTGTGCAATGAATGAAGCTGCAACACTGTGTGGCAAGTATAGGGTAAAAATAGTTGGTTATTAGGCCCACTCGAACACCTCTGAAAAGTGATTTGAAAACAGATTACTTTTAAGCAGCATGGCGGTTGAGACGCAAATATAAACTTAGCCTAATGCCGCATACACACGACCGGACTTTCCGGCAGAAAAGGTCAGATGGAATAATTTCATTGGATATTCCAATCATGTGTGGGCTTTATCTGACTTTTTATTTCAAAAATTCTGACGGACATAGAACATGTTTTCAATCTTTCCGACGGAATCAATTCCTATCGGGAAAATCGTTCGCCTGTATGCTATTCTGAAGGACCAAATACAATGCAAGGGCAGCTACTGGCTATTGAACTTCCTTTTCTAGTTCCGTCATACGTCATTGCGTTCTAAACGAATGGACTTTGGTGTGATCGTGGGTAGGCAAGTCCGTTTCAGCGGAACTCCGTTGGAAAGACCGTTAGAGTTTATTCTGATTGAAAGTCCGGTCGTGTGTACGCGATATTAGAGTGAATCTGTCCATCCACAGATCACATTTCAGTTATTTTCTGCTGCATGGGCCAAAGCCCATCTGTGGTTGGCCCTGCTGGCACTAGCTGGCTCAGCAAATTTTAATTGCAGGCAAGGGAAATATGGCCAAACAGCAACTGCAGCCAATCAGATGCAGTCACATATCTCCCAACATTTTGAGATGGGAATGGGGAACACCTACTACCAAGCGTATGAAGGCATAGGACATGCCCCCTGGCACACCTTAAAGGAGAATTAACCAAAAACTAAAGGTTAATTAAATCCACAAGGGCTTTTTTTTATCACTATTATTCATTTACAGTGGTGTGAAAAAGTGTTTGCCCCCTTCCTCATTTCCTGTTCCTTTGCATGTTTGTCACACTTAAGTGTTTCGGAACATCAAACCAATTTAAACAATAGTCAAGGACAACACAAGTAAACACAAAATGCAATTTGTAAATGAAGGTGTTTATTATTAAAGGTGAAAAAAAATCCAAACCATCATGGCCCTGTGTGAAAAAGTGATTGCCCCCTAAACCTAATAACTGGTTGGGCCACCCTTAGCAGCAACAACTGCAACCAAGCGTTTGCGATAACGTGCAATGAGGCTTTTACAGCGTCCTGGAGGAATTTTGGCCCACTCATCTTTGCAGAATTGTCCTAATTCAGTTACATTAGAGGGTTTTCGAGCATGAACGGCCTTTTTAAGGTCATACCACAACATCTCAATAGGATTCAGGTCAGGACTTTGGCTAGGCCACTCCAAAGTCTTCATTTTGTTTTTCTTCAGCCATTCGGTGGTGGACTTGCTGGTGTGTTTAGGATCATTGTCCTGCTGCAGAACCCAAGTTCGTTTCAGCTTGAGTACACGAACAGATGGTCGGACATTCTCCTTCAGGATCTCTTGGTAGACAGCAGAATTCATAGTTCCTTTTATCACGGCAAGTCTTCCAGGTCCTGAAGCAGCAAAACAGCCCCAGACCATCACACTACCACCACCATATTTTACTGTTGGTATAATGTTCTTTTTATGAAATGCAGTGTTCCTTCTACGCCAGATATACTTGGACACACACCTTCCAAAGAGTTCCACTTTTGTCTCATCGGTCCACAGAATGTTGTCCCAAAAGTCTTGGGGATCATCAAGATGTGTTGTGGAGAAATTGAGACGAGCTTTGATGTTCTTTTTGCTCAGCAGTGGTTTTCTCCTTGGAACTCTGCCATGCAGGCCATTTTTGCCCAGTCTTTTCCTGATGGTGGAGGCATGGACGCTGACCTTAACTGAGGCAAGTGAGGCCTGCAGTTCCTTGGACGTTGTTGTGGGGTCTTTTGTGACCTCTTGGATGAGTCGTCGCTGCGCTCTTGGGGTAATTTTGGGCGGCCGGCCACTCCTGGGAAGGTTCACCACTGTTCCATGTCTTCGCCATTTGTGGATAATGGCTCTCACTGTGGTTCGCTGGATTCCCAAAGCTTTGGAAATGGCTTTATAACCCTTTCCAGACTGATAGATCTCAATTACTTTCTTTCTCAATTGTTCCTTAATTTCTTTGGGTCTTGGCATGATGTGTAGCTTTTAAGGATCTTCTGGTGGACCTTACTGTGTCAAGCAGCTCCTATTTAAGTGATGCCTTGATTGTGAACAGGTGTGGCAATAATCAGGCCTGGGTGTGGCATAGAGAAATTGAACTCAGGTGTGGACAACCACAGTTATAGTATGTTTTAACAAGGGGGGCAATCACTTTTTCACACAGGGCCATGATGGTTTGGATTTTTTTTCACCTTTAATAATAAACACCTTCATTTACAAATTGCATTTTGTGTTTACTTGTGTTGTCCTTGACTATTGTTTAAATTGGTTTGATGTTCCGAAACACTTAAGTGTGACAAACATGCAAAGGAACAGGAAATGAGGAAGGGGGCAAACACTTTTTCACACCACTGTATATTGGCTTTTAAAATGTACAAATGCAGCAATTTAGAATTTGGATGAAAGGTTTATCACTGGGAAACACTTTTTTAAAGCTAAAAAGTGCATTTTATATACAACTATATAGATCAGACCAAAATGAGGGACAAATGAGGAGAAATGAGGGGCAGAGGGACATTGCTCCAAATCAGGGACAGTCCCTCAAAATGAGGGACAGTTGGGAGCTATGCAGTCACTATTTAGGTGTTCTGAGAGCCGCAGGCACAGCTGTCAAAATACAATAACTGGCAGAGGACATTTGTCAGTCTGTGCTATTTAGCAATAGAGGGATCTGTTAGATCTCTTTAATTCAATCCATGTGCTGAGCAAAAGAAATCCATGCATGCATTGCCAGCCTAACACAGGCGCCTGTGTGCAGGTCTTTTAGGATGCCTTCTATTGTCTCCTGCATACTGTGTGTTTGTCACTGGTCTGGAGCTCTGCCATGGATGACTATCACCATAAATATTGGGAATTGCCAATCTGTACATGTATGGCCAGATAATAAAGTCTCCTATTGTTGAAAACAATCAAACCTCCTCCATATTTTTTTGCTGTTACAAGTGAAGGGTTAGACAAATGTTCTCCTACCTCTATATCAGAGCCTGTACAGAGGCTGTCTAATATTGGATCAATCTGAGTTTTATTCTTAGCGTCGCTTTGAAAAGAAATGGCGCCGTGATCAATAAACCCGTTAAATTGTATCACTTGTGAATGTGCTGGTTTGATAGACAGGAATGCCAGTAAATGGACTTTAATCTTTGTCTCAGCAGAAGATCTCCCAGCGTGCCAGTGTTAGGAACTCGAAGAGATTGTTCATCAGATAAGCTGTGTATGGTCAGTGCATTCCCATCAGACTTCGTGTTTCCTAGAGCTGTCATATTATTTCTGTCTCTTGTTAATGATTTAATTTGACGTCTTGGAGAAGCAGCCGCATGTACAAGCACACACAGGCCTCCCTGTCCACAAACTGCTTGGTGCAGCCAAATTTCCCACTCCTGACCTTTAGCTTGGATTGTTTGACCTCCAAAGCATTCCTATCATGTATGAAGCCTTGGCAGTCCTTCGATGAATGGGCACGCTGCAATATTTTAAAGCTTACGGTCGCCATTTGATTGACACCCCTTCCTGGCTCCTTATCTTCCTCGCCCTCATCTTTTATGTATTTTGCGCCCGTCGTATAGCGTTATAGATAAAACAAATTGACAACACGAGAAAGAGATAAGTATATAAAAGGGGCGTCTAGGCATCTATAAAGCAGGAGCGGAGAAAACTTTCAGATCTGAAAGGCTCTCAAGTAGATGGAGTCTTTAAAATGATCTATGAAAACACAGAAGGCAGAGAAGCGATGAAATAAAATCCAGGCAGCAGCAAATGAAGAAAAGCTGGGGGGACACAAAGGACGCGAGTCATGATGGATGACTGTTTTATCTTCTAAGTGTATAAAAATTAAAAAATAAAATATGCAGAGACAGCACACTTCTTAGGAGGATAATAGCAGAACATAATCAAATGGATTTTCAAAATGAACCATAAACCGCTATCGCCCCACTAAGGTTAAAGAATCCGGCGTATTGTCTGAAAGTAAACACTAAAATTGTCTGATGAACTCAGCAGATGGTGCTGAGGATTTCTCATGTAGTTGGAATAAGGAAGCTGGGGGATAGAAACGCACAGGCTACACCTAAGATGACAGTTATTTTCTGTTTTATTCATAATGGAAAGGTGAATACAATCAGGTACAGACAGCCCATACATGTGGTTGCATTGTTTGTGATAATCAGGTCATGCAATTTGATAAGTTTGTTATATTCTCAACCCTTGCATTTTTTTTACAGAAGAATTCCAGGTATGGTTATCAAAATCAAAAACAAATAAAAATTCCCAGCTTGCTTACCAAAAACCAAACTGACCTTGTCTAACAGCAGTTAAGTCGCACACATTTGCAAACATATGTGTGAACCGCAGTCACGGCACCCCAGTGTACTGCGGTCCTAACTCCCTGTACCTTTACCCACATGCCGACCACATTGTAGCTAGTTCAGGGAGACCATTAAATGGTGGCCTCCTGTGATTGCGTCCACTGTGGGGCAATCTCAGCACGCCCTGTAATCGCAGTGTCTATAAGAGGTGAAGAGCCAATCAGCTGATCACGGATGTAAATAGAAGCCGGTTATTGGCACTCCTTTCCTCATGCTGAGAAGAGAGTCGATAACCGGCTTCTCTAAATGGGACATGTACACTGATAATTAGGGCACTGATTATCAGTGCAGTCCCACCAGTGCTGCCAATCTGTGCCCATCAGTGTTGCCAATAAGTGCCTACCAGTGTGCTGCCAATAAATTCCCACCAGTGCCGCCTACCAGTGCCCACCATTGCCTCCTCATCAGTGTCACCTATCAGTGCCGCCTACCAATGTCCATCAGTGCTGCCTATCAGTGCCCATCGATGCTGTCTGCCAGTGCCACCTTTCATTGCCCATCAGTGCCCATCCGTGCCTTACAGCATGGACCAATGTAAATATGCATATACCCATCTACCCATATGCCTCTAGAATAGCCTTTATCAACCTTTTCAAACAGGGGAACTCTTGTAAAAATCTTTCCAATCTCAGGGATCCCCTGCTAAAAATGACTACATCTAAAACTCTTTATACAATAGTGTAATGGTCACTGAGAATAATGCTCCTTATGCCACGTACACACGATTGGAATTTCTGACGGGAAATATTCAATGTGAGCTTGTTGTCAGAAAGTGTGACCATGTGTATGCTCCATCGAACATTTGCCGTCGGAATTTCCACACACAATGTTTGAGGGCAGGTTCTCAAATTTTCCAACAACTTCACTTTGTTGTCGGAAACTCCGATCGCGTGTACACAAGTCCGATGCACAAAAGTCCAAGCATTCTCAGAATCAAGTACGAGATAGAAGCGCTCGGTCTTGTAAAACTAGCACAGGAATTTTGGGGTATGACAAAACAAGGAGCAATTTGAGGAAACACTGGTTAGACCTGAAACTGAGGGAGCAGGATCAGTACAGAAGGATCAAGAGAGTGCTGAAAAAAAAGTAACTATTTGTTGTGTGTTCCTATTGTTATTATTACTTGCATGCTGCTCCATGTGCTTTTTTTTACTGTTGTACAGTTGAAAATGGCAAGTTTCAGGTTCGTGGCACAGTAATTGTTTGTGGCACAGTAATCTGAATCAGTGCTTACTCAAGTAAGCACTGATTCCAGTGTTCCAAAGGAATTTTCCACCACTCTTCTGGCCCTGGCCAGCTGGTAATTAAAAACCCTCTGGTCCGCAGCAGAAGATCCCCCAGTGCAAAAGCTTCATCTGCGACGAAGACGAATGGGAGTCCCACCACATTAACTTCAGGAGGTGGCAACTTCAAGCTGTCATTCTAGAACCACCTTAAGAACTCCATCTGGGTGATGACTCCACCAACCGACATCCGGACACTTTTCCCCACGTCCACATACAGAAAGTCGTAAGTCGCCGACACCACCGCCAACAACACTATACTAGTATACCCCTTATAATTATAAAAGTATGACCCTGAGTTGGGGAGTGGGATGATGTGGATGTGCTTCCCATCTATTGCCCCACCACAGTTGGGGAAGTCCCACTGCTGGGCAAACTGGGAGGCAACAGTCTGTCATTCCTGTGAGTTTGAAGGAAACTGTGGAGTCAAACAAGAAAAAAAATTACTATTTTTGCACACAAATATTGCAAGCAGATTAGAAAAAACATTCTTGGTCAACATAAGTATAAAATTTCTTGAAATGAGTATTTAAAGACAAAAGTTTAAGGTCCACTTATCAGATTCCTCACCCCCTCTGATGGCCCATTGTAAAAAAATTTTTTTTGGGGGGGGGGATGTTTTGGACAGGTAACCGTCTCCACTTCATTGAGAGCTGAATGCATAAATAATGTGTGTTACTTTGGCCAGCCCCTCCTTGCTTACACTATTGACAGCCCACTGGATGGGTAAGAAGTCTCATAATACAAAATTATGAATAAACACTGTACAAATTGAAGCACATTTTTACATTCTGCAATTACCTATCAAGATAATAGGAGAACAAAACTTGATACCATTTGAAAGTATTCAGGAAAGTCCTTTCACTACATGTGTATGAGTTTGGCAGATACAGCAGATAGAGGATTGGCATCGGCTGACTTAGTGGTTGGGGGGGAGGGATGGTTACAAATGAGTTTTGCCCCCCCCCAAAAAAAAGCCTCTTGCCTGAATTTAAGGACAACAAAAACACTTTGCAGAATGCACTGAAAATCAGAAAGAACCTGAGAAGTACGATCTGAAAATCAGAAACAAGCAGGCAAGAACACACTGAACAACAGAAACTAACTATTAAATTGAACGCACTGAAAGACAGTAATGAACTGACAACACGCACTGAAGAACAGCTACAAACCCAGAAACACAAACTGACAAGCAGAAACGAACTGATAAGCATGAGGCTAAAAATCGCGAATGATCTTTCACCAAACTTCTACTAACATGAGATAAACACGAGATTAGCAGAAGGAGCCCAAAGGGTGGCGCACTGGCTTTTGAACTTCCTTTTTATAGTCCTGTCGTGCGTGTTCTTGACGTTCTTGACGTTCAGAATTTCCGACAACATTTACGTGATCGTGTGTATGCAAGACAAGTTTGAGCCAACATCCTTTGGAAAAAAATACACTTTTTTTGTCGGAAAATCTGATTGTGTGTACAGGGCATAACACTTGTGGTCATTGGGAAGAATCCCCCCCTAACAGATAGCTAAAAAGATCACTAGTGTCATTGGAAAATTATCTGAGAGGAAGAAATTTCTTATTGCTCAAGGAACCCCTAGCAACCTCTGGAGGAATCGTAGGCTTCCACGGAACCCTGTTTGAGAAACCCTGCTCTAGTACCTGGAAATGACTGTAGTAAACACTCGCTTTTGGGTCCCGTGCTCTTATGCCCTGCTGCATTGTGTACACAAGGGGTCAGCCGCTTGGCTTGGCCACCATTCAGAGAATGCTTTACATTTTGTCAATAAATGCATAGCAATTTCTGATTGGATGAGCCACCCCCACCTCTCCACTTAATCCTATCAGAGAATGCTTTGCATTGAGAAAATGTAACACAATCTCTGAAAGGCTCTTAGGCCGAGCGGGTGTTCAGGAAACAGCATAGCAGCCATTCAGCATAGGACACAAAAGTTAGTGGAGATCACTGGATCTAGCGGTGTCTACTACAATGATTTCCACCTTTGAGAGGGATCACACAGGTATGGTTTATGCATAATTACCTTGGTCCAAGCTGGACCAATGTAACTACATAAAAAATCTGCATACCTGGACATTCCCTTTGTTCCTTATAAAAGAGAGTGAACCTTTAACTGTACACGTGCCAGTGCAGCAATTATGGTGATGATAGGCTGATGTCATCACTAATACAGTGGTAGCTGTGGAGAGCCACTCACTACAAGATCACGGAACTAGCGAAGGAGGTCAATGTCGCCGCCTCCATTGGCGAGATTGACACCTCGCTAGCCCCGTCACCTGGTATGGACTTAAAGGGGAAGCCCTACACCAAAAAATGGTGTGGGCCCCCCCCCCCAGGTCCATATTAGACCCTTATCCGAGCACGCAGACCGGCCGGTCAGGAAAGGGGGTGGGGACGAGTGAGCGTTACGCCCCCCCACCCCAAAGCACCTTGTCCCCATGTTGATGAGGACAAGGGCCTCTTCCCGACAACCCTGGCCGTTGGTTGTCAGGGTCTGCGGGCTGGGGGCGAGAAGAAGAGGAGGCGGAGACAGCGGCAACAGAAGACCGGGCCACCACTAGTAAAAGAGCTGGGAAAAGAAAACGGAGGCCCGGCAAGAAGAACCGAAGAGGGGGACAAGACCCCCGAAGTCGGAAGAAGACCCCCGGACGGTGGCGGCGACGAAGAAGAAGAAAGCTGGGCTCCTCCACTAGTAAAAGAGCTAGCAGAAGATAGCAGAGAAGTCTGGCGAGAAGATCCCCCAAGATGGAAGACCACCGGAGCTGTGCAATAAATTATTTTAAAACCATAAATGAGAGTTTATGATGAAGTCATTTGACGATACGCGTAGGAACACAATTGGCCAGTAAGGACACCGGAAGTGACGTCCGGAAGCGCGAACGTGACACGCGTTCGTTTAAGTTGTGCTTTTATTATTGTTTTAAATGTGAGTACCTTACCTTCGTTTTATACCCAATAAATTGTGAATACGTACTTCACTATTGGAGTGTTCCCCTTGCTTTCTCTGCATGTCACAACGTGCCCACGGTGAATGAGAGTCCAGGATTACATCACCTACTGAACCTACATTGGACAACAAGCGTCACTTTGGAAATGCTGTTTACCTTACAGCAGTAAGGTAAGGTAATTACTGCACCTAGTGTGAGGATATTATACGGATAGGAGCACTGGTGGAATCCACCCCCTGCCTTTGGAGCACGCAGGATACTGCTTTGTTGATCACCAAATGGACGCATTTTATCATTAAATGGATATGCTCTCTATATAACTATAGTTCACCTTATTTTTGTTTTTGGAATTTTTGCTCAAACACACATTTCACTGCTTATGGACTATTAGTATTTTGTTCAGACACGTGACACACTACACATGGATTATTAGTATTTTGTGCATTCTTTGATCTGTTTTGTACTTTTATAACGACACTCAGGTTGTGTTGTTTTTTTTTTTTTTTTTTTTTTTTTTTTGTGCCATATCATCTATATATTCGGATATATACTTAATATTATCTCACTGTTATCTATAGAGGATTTCTCATATCAAGTTTTTTGTCAAGCGCACAATGTGACCTGGTGTATTGCACTTTAATATTTATGCACATTTTCTGAGTTTATTTAAACATACAGTTCCACACTTTAGTTTATTACTGTTTTGGTTGTCATTTGAGTACATGTTAATTTAATTAGATTTATGTAGTCGGAGCGCAACACCATTTCTTAACCATCATATTTTAAAACCATACTCATTCACATTGGGTGGGGGGCCGGTATCTGGGGGTCCCCTTATTAAAGGGGGCTCCCGGATTCTGATAAGCCCCCCGCCCGCAGACCCCAACATCCAACAGCCAGGGTTGTCGGGAAGAGGCCCTTGTTCTCATTAACATGGGGACAAGGTGCTTAGGGGTGGGGGGGCCGCAGGGCCCCCCTTCCCCAAAGCACCCCCCATGTTGAGGGCACGCAGCCTGGTACGGCTCAGGAGGGGAGGCGCTTACTCGTCCCCACCCCCTTTCCTGACCGGGCGGGCTGCGTGCTCGGATAATGTTCTGATATCTTGGGGGAAACCCCCACGCCGTTTTTTCGGCATAGGGCTTCCCCTTTAAGTCCATACCAGGTGACGGGGCCAGCAAGGCGTCAATCTGGCCACCGACTTTCCTCAGTGTGTGGGCAAGTCCGTTCATTTCAAAAGTCCGGCCATAGTCCGGCGGTTTGTCTGCCAGAAAAGTCCGGTTGTGTGTGGGCAGGTCCGCTCGTTCAGAAAGTCCGGCGAACCTCCGCTTCAAAGTCCGGAGGTTTGTCCGCCGGACTAAGTCCACCGGATTGTCCGATCGCGTGTATGTGGCATTAGGCATTCTCCATGTAAGGTGGAATCAAACTTTGACTATTGTGAAATGGAATGTTAGTCGATTTACCACCTAGTTGATGTGACTAATGTGATTTCCGCTGGAGTAATGCGGCCGTGGGGACACGGAGTGTGCGTGTGCGCTGATTTTACTTAGCATGGTGCACGCGTGTGCGAATTGAACCTTGTATGGTGCGCGTGTGTGAACTAAGTGGTCACATGCGTGCACGGATTGATCTCTGCATAGTGTGCGTGCGCGGATTGTATTTTGCATGGTGTGCATGCGCGATCTATACGATCACATGATTTGAAAGGACTGATTATAAAAGGATTGATTGATGGGTTGTGTAGCCAATCCCATGAGGAAGTCTTAGTGATGAAACATGTCAGGGGCGTGGCTACAGGAGAATCAATCGTACTGACGTGAGGCACCACTCAGCTGAGAAGCTACACTGTTGCCAAAAGCAGAGATCTAGAAGTGGGTGAGAGAGATCGTTTGAGCGCACACTTCTGGTCACCCGAGGCCGCAGTACACCACTGAACCATTGGCTTTTGTTTGCTGTATGTTATATTGAAGGCTTTTTTCCACTATGTGAGATGTGAATTTAACTATTAGAGTGTTGGTGTGATTTATTAAACTGGTTGAAACATTATCACGCTATGTGGAGCACTTATTTTATTTTTTCACATATGGAGTCACCTTGCTAATTAGTACGGGGACCGAGTGGATGGTGGTTGTTTAACCCAGGTGTGGGTTTAATTGCGCTCAACCCGAACACGAGAGTGGGAGGCATTTTAAGTCGGTGAGTGTGCTCTTCAGAGGGAGAGGTGTCACAAGCACGCGGTGTGGGGGAAGATTCAAGAATTTAAGAAGATTGTTATTTGGATCGTGTTATAAATTTAGGACTGTTTAAATAATTTGTCACTTGTCACTGGGTGATTTATGTTCATTTATCACTATCATTTTTGTGATTCATTGCACTAGCGCTACTAGTTTTGCCTATTTTCTTCTGATTTATAGGTTTAATTTCAGTTTAAACACAATTTTGTTTAAAGTAGCAGCTTTCAATATTTCATTATTTTTCACTTGGTGCAGTGGGGGTAGAAGATATAAAGGGCGGATACACCTATATATATTTTTTAACAGCAGTATTTAGCTGCTGGAACATGTTACATTTCCCTCCCTAAATACGAGTGGAACATGTAACGTGTTCCAAAAGGTGAACTTATCTTTTAAGTGCTCAAGAGAATGATTTTGCAAATACAGCATATAAGGGAAAAATCTCGAACAAATATAACAAGCTTATCCAGTGGCCAAGCTGGACTAAAATAACAATGCAATACAAATCATACCTAGACTACAGCTTTGACTATGCATTAGAAACATAGCGATGTGCATGTGAAATGCTGAAAACAGAACAACAGCTTCAGCGCATTCTATACATTGTATACTGTGTAGTGACACACATGCAGAATGCACTCTTATCCCATCCTAATGCCTCACCTCTGTCAGTGGGTTCAACATGAACAGGTCCAAAGTATGACACAATGCTGAACTGCGGTCTTCCCAGCTACTTCTTGACATCTTGAATTCAATGCAACATCAGAGAAATGTGGCAGTGCTGACACCAATACCTCTCCCTGGCTCTCTGGTGAGTCGGAGCTTCTCCCGAGGACAGATCTGTTTTCCTCTGTCTGTAAAAGACAATGATATCTGTCAACTTGGCCAGATTGTATACTCACTGTCAGCAAGAGAGTGCCAAAAATAGAAAATTAAGTGGGCACATTCTTGGCTTGCTTTGTATTGCTAGTGGTAACATGGTGAGAAACTCTGCCATTTGTTACAGAAGGTGAACATAATAAGCTTATACACAATTTAAATTAGTTGACTCCGAACAGTATCTCTGGGAATTAAAGTAGTACTAAAAGTTTTTTACCTTAATGCATACGTAACATTAAAGTGGAACTAAAGTTTGCAAAAATCACCTCTCCTTTAACGGTCCAAGGACATTCACTGGCATTTTCTACCCAGCTTCTTCCAGGTGCCAGGCTGCAGTCATCTTCATTGGTCAGTGCAGGATGACATCACTAAAACCTTTAAGGGTACTTTCACACTGGGGCTGCGCCGTGTTAGCGGTAAAGTGACGCTAGTTTTAGCTGCGCTTTACCATAGTTTTAGCAGTGCTTTTCGGCCGCTAGCAGGGCACTTTTAACCCTCGCTAGTGGCCGAAGAAAGCATTAAAAGCGCCTGTGTTTTCAGGCACTTCGGAAGGGCTGCTCATGCATTTCAATGGGCAGGGGCGTTTTAGGAGCGGTGTATACAGCGCTCCCAAACCGCCCAAAAGATGCTGCTTGCAGGACTTTTTGTGACGTCACGCTAGCGCACTGCCCCAATGTGAAAGCACTTGGGCTTTCACATTGGGGAGGCATGAGAGGCGGTTTTCAGGCGCTTTACAGGTGCTATTTCTGGCACTAATGCCTAAAAAAACACCTTCAGTCTGAAAGGGGTCTAAACATAAGTATCAGACTTTACTGGCATGAAAGGGATCAAACCCAATGGTTCATAAAAACATACAATGTTTTAATACAAAACTTGAAAATACATTGCAGACCCAAAAAAGGTTGAGAACAACAAATTCTAACCAACTGCGAATTATTTGGCACATTGACTGTATTATACAGTATATCATAAAATGCATTCACATAATGGCTGGTTGCCTTAACAGAAACTGTCATGTGGAAATAAGTCCTTATGGGTCAACATGTTTTCCATTTCTGCTTCTTCAGAAAATATGAGAACACATGGTAACTTACATGCATGTGCATAGCAAGTATGAAGAATACCCCTGGGTGGCCACTGGAGTATCAAGGAGGTGAGAGGGGCAGCAGACAAAACATTGTCATGTAAAATATGTCAAAAAGGGCAGGGGGATAGATGGTCAAATCCATACATAAGACTACCAAGCCAATCAAGACAGGCCTCAAACTAACCCACCATGATGAATAAATCATAGGCTACTTTCACACTGAGGCATTTTTGCTCTAAAAATAGTGGCTGAAAAGTGCCTGTAAACTGTCTCTTCTGCAGCCCCAGTATGAAAGCTTGAGTGCTTTCACACTGGGGCGGTGCGCTTGCAGGACAGGAAAAAAAGTCCTGCAAGCAGCATCTTTGGGACAGTGTGGGAGCGGTGTACACACTGCTCCTAAACTGCCCCTGCCATTGAAATAAATGGGCACCTTGAATCCTTTTTCAGCCGCTAGTAGGGGTTAAAAGCACCCCACTAGCTGCTGAAAAGCACTGCTAAAACGAGGGTAAAGCGATGCTAAAACTAGCAGTGCTTTACCATCAACACGGCCCGCGCCTCAGTGTGAAGGTGGCCTTATACATTTCCCATGAGATCCACAAAACGGTGTAGGAATTATACAAGGAGTAATGTCCACATGCAACTGTTACTAAGGAGTCCCCATAGGTATCTACAGTAATGTGGGCATCACACATCTCATGCTGACTAAAAAGAATGCCGTGTCCTATGCATGCGCAGGAGTTCAGTCATTCCAGCACACAGAGTCTGTGCCAGAATGTAAAGTGAGCCGCACATCTGTGGCTCGTTGTACATCGCAAGGAAAACTGTGAGGTGGCCCATAGGTTTATAAGTTTATTATATTGCAGAAGAGATATTAAATGTCAAAAGTTAAAAAAATGTGATGCAATTGCAAAATTTCTGATTTTTGTGAAGGGTTTACAATGTTATCATTGGCTATTGTTGTGAGTATCAAATATGGCAACTCACTCATAATTCAACAATTTGATCATAACTTGAGATAATCTGGAATTTCCTGAACTCCATTTATGGAAATTCTCCTTGTAAATAAATCTTTCACCCTTTTCCCTATGGAAAAATTATAGAATCAAAGTGCGTATGTCATGTCATTGGCCTGTCTGACAGAGTTTGTAGTGCATCATATCTGGTCCCTGCAATCCGTCAATTTGCACAAAGAGATATATGACAATCTATAGCCACAATTAATATTTAAATTGTATGCTAAACATTCCGATATACTGTTATTTTATTTGATATTCACTAAGCAATGTTTACTCTGTTGTGAATTCCAACTTATAACTTCTAAATTGTATTGAATTCAATGGTGTGCACCTCATGTTCACAGTCCCAAGGGGTGATATTTGCTACAGCCTATTCTGGAGATGACCTTTCTATTACAAAGTATCAAATGCTATTAGTACTTGTTATGGCCAACAAAGAATTCAGGTTGACCAGAGTGCTTGCCAAGATGTTCCAATATGTGGGATAAAGTATCACATCCTGATCTGTCCACGCATATTTTTTTTATTCTAGTGACCTGTACAGCTGGATTTGATTGTAGTGTCCAACCTCGAATTCCCCTGGCAGGTATTGCTTCATGACATCTTCAACCTACAGCTGGCCAAGAGATAAGATAACCAATATGTTTGTGAAAGCAACTTGAAAGCAAGGTTTCTCTAACAAAATATTCATTGCTTTTCTCAGCTCAGTGGGAAATTTTTGCTGTTTAACAATTTGAAGCTGGCCATAAATTGTAAAATTTCTCTCACTTTAGTCTGCAGCTTGAATAAGAAAAGTCCCGTGATTCCCCCAATCCATGTTAAACTTTGTGAATGGGAAAATCTCTCCTGCTATCTTTGTATAAGGGTAAGCTGTACCCATGGCTGTCAGAATACCCAAAAACAGTGGCAGCATATGATTGGAGGCAGCCGCACTTCAGCCAACAAATTTCTTTAATTTCAAATCGGTCAAAAAAAATTTGGACCGAAAGATGCTGACTGGGCAACCCATGGTTCAGTTTTGGCGGCTTTTTGCGGAACCATCTGAAATTCATACTGTGCATGTCCAGCTTAAGCCTGGAATCCAAAGTCAACACAAATACCATATTAAAGTGATTGTAAAGTTAGATAAAAAAAACAAAAAAACAAACATGTTATACTTACCTGCTCTGTGCGATGGTTTTACACAGAGCACAAACAAATGGCCACTGCCCCCACCTATAACTGGTCTTTCCAGCCAGGAGCACATGGAAGGGTGACGCATGTCAAGCCAAACCAAAGAAGATTCCCAGCTCAACTTACCAACCAGCCTGCAACCAACCGAATTATCCTGTCTGCGTTAAAAACAGGGGTTTCGTTTGCACACATTTGCAAATACATCGGTAAGCTGCAGAGCGCCTTTACGGCACCCCAGTATACATGCATTATCATGAATAGGCAGAGGGCAGGTGAGCCTGGAGTGAGCCCACCCCTCAAAGGCACAGGGGCGCACTGGACACCCAGTGTTGAAATATTTCATTGTATAAACGATTGGTTGCCTCTTCAGTTACTAAAGCTGATCATAAGCGAGTAGAAATTTACTTAAGCTACATAGCCTTTTATGTAACTGCTGGGTTAAAGAGGAAGTAAACCCTGGTGGGTTTACTTCCTCTTTCATTCCCTGCAAAGGTAAAGCATAATGGACTACTATGCATCGCATAGTAGTCCATTATGTGTCACTTACCTGACACAAGAGCCAGCGATGTCACCGCTGTCCCCTGTAGTCCAGCGCATCCATCTTCTTGGTGGGTCTCGCTGCTCCGCCGCTGTCATTCCACGAAGCCGCGATTACGTCACTCCCGCGCATGTGCACGGGAGCTGGCACTCGCGGCATATCGCCGTTGACAGTGGCGCGCTCAGTGGCGCTCAGCGGCGTGTAGACAGCGGTGCCTGTCTTTCGCCAAATATCTCCTAAACTGTGTAGGTTTAGGAGATATTTCTTGGACCTACAGGTAAGCCTTAATCTAGGCTTACCTGTAGGTCAAAGTGTGTTGTAAGGGTTTACAACCACTTTAACAATGACAGGCAGCACAGTGGCTTAATGGTTAGAACGTTTGCCAAATCTCAGTCAGGACTCTGAATCTAATTGCATATTCTAATGCCATGTACACATGATCGGACATTCCGACAACAAAATCCTGGATTCATTTCTGACAGATGTGGGCTCAAACTTGTCTTGCATACACACGGTCGCAAAAATCTTATCGGAAATTCCGAACGTCAAGAACGTGGTGATGTACAACATGTACGACGAGCCAAGAAAAATGAAGTTCAATAGCCAGTGCGGCTCTTCTGCTTGATTCCGAGCATGCGTGGAATTTTGTGTGTCGGAATTGTGTACACACAATCGGACTTTCCGACAACGGATTTTGTGTAGGAAAATTTGAGAACCAGCTCTCAAATTTTTGTTGTCGGAAATTCCGAAAACAAATGTCTGTTGGAGCCTACACATGGTCGGAAATTCCGACCGTGTGTACGCGGCATAACTGTGCTTGCAAGGATTTATTCCAGATACTCTGGTTTCCTTCTACGCTCAAAAGACATGTTTGTAGGTTAATTGGCTGCTTTCTAATTAGGTCCTAGTATATGTGTGAATGCATATGTGATAACGACCTTAAATTGTAAGCTCCTTGTGGGCAGGGACTGATATTTAAATACCTGTAATAAATAAATAGAACAATAGTCCTGAGACTGTTTGAGGCCACTGATCTCATATCTAAAGTTGGTCATAGAAGGTTCAAATCTTGGCGGTTCAGCAGGGACCTGCCAAGATTTGAACAATGTATGGACAGACTGATGGCTACAACCATCCTGTCTGATTTTTTGTTGATGGGGAAATCAAAGGATTTTCTTTCCTGCAACCCTTGGTTGCAAAAAAAGAAAATCACACCATCTATGGCTGGCTAAAGATTGCCCAGTAGCAGTCTCAGGACTTCTAGATGTCTACTCAGGAGAAGCCTTCAAAGGTAAAAAGCATGCATAAACTATATTAAATGTACATGTAATTTTATGGGAAGTGTTTTGTTAATATAGATGGTCTGGCAACAAGGTAATAGTCAGCTAAAGCTTTACCAGCCTGGGAGGCTTCGTCTTTTATTTATTTATTTTTTGGTTGAACTAGATGGACTTGTGTCTTTTTTCAACCTGACTACCTATGTAACTATGGAAGTTATTTACGAAAAGCAAATCCACTTTGCACTGAAAGTGCACTTGGAAGTGCAGTCGCTCTAAATCTAAGGCCGCGTACACACGCGGGGACTGTTCGCCCAACTTTGTCCGTCAAACAGTTTCGGCAAACAGTCCGCTCAAACTTAGCATGGACGGACATGGCCACACACGACGGACGAACAGTTTGCTGAAACCGTGCGCGATGACGTGAACGGCACGTACGACGGGACGAAAAATACGACGTCCTATACACTGCATTATAACTTTCGGCGTGTAAATCCTTTCTGAGCATGCGCGGAACTTAGTTTGACGAACAAGCCTACACACGAGCGGACTGTTTGCTGAAACCTTGTTTCAGCGGACAGTTTTTCGGAAATTCCGAAAAACCTTGTTCGTCAAACTGTCCGCTGAAACTGTCCGCTGAAAGCCCACACACGAGCGGACTGTCCGCCCAAACACTGTTCAGCGGACAAAGTTGGGCGAACAGTCCGCCCATGTGTACGCGGCCTAAGGGGTAGATCTGAAATGAGGGGAAGCTCTGCTGATTTTATCATTCAATCTTGTGCAAGCTAAAATGCTGTTTTTTATTTTCTTTGCATGCCCCCCTCGGATCTACAGCGACTGCACTTCCAAGTGCACTTTCAGTGCAAAGTGGATTTTCCTTTAGTAAATAACCCCCAATATGTGCTTATAATGTGCAAAATTACATTTTAAAACTTGATGTGGTTTTACATAGGAGTTCTGCTTAAAGTTTAAAACACTAATGTGTTATCACACTGAGACCATAATTGAAATTTATACATCACCCTTTATTAAATATACAGGAGAAATTAGTTTTTACATCTCGATAAATCAATGTTGCTGTAATGGAAAAAAAGATAACTAGTCCAGTATAATAGATATGTGCATGGGATTTGAATGGTAAGTGATATGTTCCACTGATTTGAATAGTACCAGAGTACTAGAATTCAAAGCTTTTGTTTAGTCCATGAGTCACGGTGGAGATAAGTCATACTGCTTTGTACTTTTAGAGCTCAATTACTGAACAATAGATGGGTGCTGCCTTTAGCTCTGATACCGGGGCAGTCTGAATCCAAGGCGCCTTGACATGATTTAGTCATTTCTATAGCTCTAAAAGCTCTACACAGAAAACTCTCGGAAGCCCCATACAGCTCATTGAATTGTATTAGAAGAATTGAGAATGCAATGGCAGACAAGAAAGATCTTTCTTATAGAATATGGAAATGGGGCTACTCAAAAAGGAACTTCCAATTCATCTCTCTGGCAAATGACACAAGACTGTAAAAATGGACTATGGCCCCTTTCACACTTATATGACCTGGAAGTCATGTGATTTTGATGCAACTATAGCCGCTAGCAATAACCACGCAGCTATAGTGGCTAGCAATAACCACTGTGTTCTCCTGACAGTGATGGCTCCCTGCGCTCTGCACCCTGCCCAGGGACGGATCCAGGGAGTGCATCGGGGCAATTGCCCCCCTCCGGAAGATTAGTGACAAGCCGATGGGAGAGTGGGTAAGCCAGTCAGTGACCTGGCGGATGAATGGGCAGAACAATCAGCAGACCAGCGGGCCAGTGGGTGAATCAGCAGGCGGGCCATTCCAATCAGCGGGTCGGCGGGTGAACAGGCCAGTTGGCAGGTGAGCGGGCAGGCAGGCCAGTCAGGGGACTGATGGGTGGGGGAGCAGAGAGATGCCCTGCATCACTGCAGTTCCACCCTCACTGTGCAAACGCGGGCAGCAGAGAGATTACATCATCTCTATTCTGCCTGTCTTCACTCTGGGACACAGCAAGTGACAATCTGCACCTTGTAGCAGGCAAGTGATACAGCAAGTGACAATCCACAATGTGTGGCAGGTGACATGGCAAATGACAATCCACAACTTGTCGCAGGTGATGTGGCAAGTGACAATCTGCATCTGGTGGCAGGCGTCATGGGAAGTAACAATTCGCAACGTGTGGCAGGTGACGTGACAATCCGCATCTAGTGAGGGGCATTGTAGGAAGTGACAATCCACAACGTGTGGCAGGTGACGTGGCAAGTGACAATCCACAACGTGTGGCAGGTGACGTGGCAAGTGACAATCTGCATCTGAAGGCAGGTGACGTGGCAAGTGACAATCTGCATCTGGTGGCAGGCAATTGACAATCTGCAACTTGAGGCAGGTAACGTGGCAAGTGACAATCAGCATCTGGTGACAGGAGATGTGGCAAGTGAAAACCCGCAACTTGTGGCAGGTGACGTGGCAAGTGACAATCAGCATCTGGTGGCAGGAGACGTGGCAAGAGACAATGCGCATCTGGTGGCAGGTAAGTGACAATCCGCAACTTGTGGCAGATGACATGGCAAGTGAGTTGAACTATTTCATTTTATATAACAATATAATAATAGAAGTAATGCGCTTCAATCATCCTGACAACATATCAACCACAGTGCCATGATGATTGAAGCGCCAACACCAGCCACTGCTCCGATAAATTGTCCCCAAAAACATATTTTCTAGCAGTGCCCCTCCCGAGACTCTGGATCCGCACCCTGACCCTGACCCCCCCTCCACTTTGGAGGTTGCAATGGGGTTGATTTACTAATGACAAATAGACTGTGCACGTTGCAAAGTGAAGTTGCACTCTACAAGTGCAGTTGCTCCAGAGCTTAGTAAATGAGATGAAGCTTCACTTTGCAAAGGATACTCTGCAAAGAATCTGTCTGCATTTAATTTGCATATTCTAAAGTGCAACTGCACTTTGCAAAGTCAACAGTCTATTTGCCTATAGTAAATCAACCCCATATTTACATAGTTACATAGTTGTCAGGGTTGAAAAAATACACCAGTCCATCCAGTTCAACCTGTGGTATGTGAGTGTGATTGTGTTTATGTCCATAGTACATCGTATATCCCTGTATGTTGTGATCATTAAGGTGCACATCTAATAGTTTTTTGAAACTAGCGACACTTCCTGCTGATACCACTGCTTGTGGGAGGGAGCTTGTAACAGCCAAATGGGGAGGTCTCCAGAAAAGATGGTGTCTCCCTAACCTTTCCCTACTCGTCTAGAACCTCCCCCTGTTGTTATTCATAGTCCCTGTCAGACCTGTCCCTTCTCTACCCACACGCAAAAAATTTGCACCATGCCCTGGAGCTAGGACCTTAAATAGACTCTGCTCAACCCAAGATCGTTGCTGGATTCACATGGGGTGGCAGTATCCAATCGGATAACTTCCCCAGTGACGAGGAATCCATAGAGACTTCACGTTCCTCTTGATTTCCTCTCCACCTGCAATGCCTCTGTGGTTGAGCGCCACCTGCAGTGGAGAGTATGCCTGCCTGCATACTGGTGGGATCACCAGTGATAATAAAGGAAATAATCCTAAGAAAGGAAAACAAATGCAGCCACCACATCTAAGAATTGTAAGCTGCAATATAATACATTTTCATTTTTGTATTTAACGCAGTTCAGTTAAAATGTTGCTATGGTAAACTCAAAAGGGGTAGATTTCTCCTATGCTGTCTTTGTCAATCAAACATTTTCCTACCTATGAAATTACAACAGTAGCAGCTCACCTAGCCACCATTAGGCCCAGGCAAAGGGAGCCCAGATGTTCCACCATCAATGCCCATTACTGCCTAAAACCTTCTAGACCAGGGGTCTCAAACTGGTGCCCCCCCAGCTGTTGCAAAACTACATGTCCCATCAGGCATTGCAAGGCTGACGGGTCCAAGCATGACTCCCACAGGCAGAGGCATGATTGGATTTTTAGTTTCGCAACAGCTGGAGGGCCACCAGTTTGAGACCACTGTTCTAGACAAACCAAGATGGGTACATCCAGCAGACCTATGTATGCTACAGGGAACTGCCTACCACTGGTACATCTGTACTGATGCACATAAGTGTCAATGCATGCAATAATAATAGACAGACAGTATTATTCAATTCTGACAACACTCTAAATATGCTGGGTTGCGGAGATTGTGAGACTTCCCTAAAATCCCCCAGAGTTTCATAATGTAACTATTGTGTAATATTACTGCTACCATTTCTACTTATTGTACTAGTGGCTTTCTTGAGTTTGTAGATGCTCCTTTGATAAGCTTAACTATGGGAAAATGATATATCATATGGCCAGCATTAGATACACTAAATAACAAAGCTGAATAGATAATACTGCACAATTCTTTTTAGAAGAGATGTTTCAAAGCCTTCTTGTAATTATATTCACTATAGGAATATAGTTTAATAATAATACAACCGCATTTCCAGCACGCATTGACTCATCATGAATGATCAGCAATGATACATTTGCGGCCTTAGAACATTCATCCAATTTAGTTTTAGGTTATTGCACATTTTGTCCTGCTGAATATTGATTAAGACTTACACATCAGAATGCAGTCACCAGCAAATGGCAATGCTTTTAGGAATTAATGGTTCATAATGCAATAGCCACAAAGGATGGATGTACTCAGCAGTAAAGCTACATCTCTCATATGGACAGTTTAAGCAAAGATAGTTCGCTATTGAAAAGTGATTCAGCATTTTGATTGCATAGATATGTAAGCTCTGGTAAAATATCCCATCGCTATATCTGTCTCAATATAAAAGATCCTAACTAAAATAAAAAATAGATTAGAGGGTCAGTTCAGCCCAAAATGATATTCGGGTAGGTTATGGCTGACCGAATTAGTTATTTGTTGCTTTTTTTTCCCCAAGGATAACAGTGGCAAGGATTACCGGCTCTGCTCCTCACATGAGAAAAGTGGATGTTAACATTCCAAAGGGAATTGTAGATGGGGAAAATGTATCCCCCAGAAAAAACGGATGGGGAAACTCAACGGTACCGATCATTATACTTGTTCTACTTACTTGGCAGATTGAATTAATACAAGTGGGGTTCAGTACCTCCTCCCTCCTTAAATTAGGATCCTAAGAAGATTTCATGTTGAAAAATCATTGTTGGTGAAAGTGACTCTGTTTACCATAAAGGTATACCCTTAAAACCCACGCATATGTGAACACAATATGAGACATAGGCTGGGGAGGGGACTGGACCTTCTATGGCAGACACATGGCTAAGGTTGGCCATAGACATAAATGTGTATTAGAGCTAGTGTTTTGTGTCAGCATCAGCAGCAAACATGTACACCTAAATTTTTCTGCTGACAGACAAAACACTCACTAACTATATTCCACATATCACCTGCTTCAGATGTGATTGTTCAGAGGTTTTGCACTACAGCATTTTGACACATTACTTAACCTCCCTGGCGGTACCATTATTTCGGATTTTAGGTGCTAAAAGCGGTACCATTATTTTGCATGAAAATTTGGCGTTTTATATTGTAGTCCTGCAATTCTTAGGAATAACTCTCTTAAATCTGTCCAAACCAGAGTCTAGCAGACATCCCGGGTATGATAAAGTTTGAAAAATTAAATCATAAATTATAATATAATAAATAGTTATAAATAATTGTACCAAATAATAATATAACAATAATAAAAATTATTCAATAATGTAATCTAATCAAAAACACTGAAATTTGCCGAGTTGCAGAATTGTCACTGTCATTACTTTTCAGTATTTGATGACGGATCTCCCCACAAATCGCTATCGCTCAATTCTGCGAGTCATTCTAATTTATTATCGCTGTTTTCTAGCTGGTCTAAAATCATTTTTGATGTACAGTGACAGTTTTGGTTGCTATGGACAATCTCCAGTTTCCAGGCATAAAGAACAGTTTTTACAATATAAAACTGCATGCAGGACACTGGGCAGACCACTAGGGACAAAGGGGATGTGAAATATTTACATACAGCAATGTAATCTGTAAGATTACATTATACTGTATGTATACTGTTTATTTCACTTTTTGAATTTGGCGCCGATCTCCGTGCCCGTGCGTCGCAACGCTCGCAGGGCACGGAGATCGCCGATGTGATAGATCGAGCGAGACACGGCTCGCTCGTACAGCGGGGAGACATCGCTGGATTCGAAGGAGAAGGTAAGGAAACCTCCTCCTGGATCCAGCGACGCTGTCCCGAGTCTGACTCGGGGATACCGCTTTTGGTATAAAAAATCCACCCCGAGTCAGACTCGGGAATACCGTCAGGGGGGTTAAAGTGGAATTCAAATGTAGAACTAACTAAGCTTAAAGCGGGATTCCACCCTAAAGTGGAACCTCCGCTGATCGGATCCCTCCCCCCCTCCGGTGTCACAATTGACACCTTTCAGGGGGGAGGGGGGTGGAGATACCTGTCAAAGACAGGTATTTACACCCACTTCCGGGGCATAGACTCCCGTGGGAGTCCCTCTTTAAACCAGCTCCCACCCTCCTCTAACACTTACAATATAATAACTACCTTGTAGAAGGAAAATGCATGTACTTACCTATTCTCAGGGCACTTCAGTCTGGTCACATGATCGAGGGTAGAGGACAGTGAGGCAAGAACATTTGCCCATAGTAAGCCTGTAGGTGATGTCACTGCCCAGGCATTCCATCTGTTGTTTGCACTTTTTCCTCTCCCCTGAATATGGTTCCCGGAAGCCGATCACATGCCTGGATTGAAGAATAGCTTGAGAATAGGTAAGCATATGCATCTTCCTAATATAGGGTAGTTAGTAGGGGTGAGCTCGATGTTCAGGTCGAACATAAGTTTGACTT
The DNA here is from genome assembly GCF_037356315.1 of Lithobates pipiens. Classification (NCBI taxonomy): domain Eukaryota; kingdom Metazoa; phylum Chordata; class Amphibia; order Anura; family Ranidae; genus Lithobates; species Lithobates pipiens. The sequence continues at coordinate 67,775,485 of NW_027507903.1, forward strand.
GAACATAAGTTTGACTCGAACATTGGGTGTTCGCCCGTTCACAGAACAGCAAACATTATGGGGAGTTCGTGGGAAATTTGAGCACCGTGGAATGCCCTATAATGCACTGCGAGATTGCAATGCATTGCTGTATGATGATTGGCCAAAGCATGCACCTGACCTGCAGGCCTATATCTTCAGTGCATTCTGTGGTGTACTGTTTCTAATACACTTAATACACTGTGTATTAACATATATTTATGGTTGTGGCCCTATGACCGAGAGAGATGTGGATCACATAAACATGCGGAAAGACTTACAACATAAATAGACCTGAAGTGTGCCTTGGTGGTCTGATTGGTATGCCAAGAAAAGGGGGCATACCCAAGATAAGTAATGGGTAGTTCATGGCGAAGCATGTGCTGAAAAGTGCCCTGAAAAAAGGGAAGGGTGGGAGGGTATCGCGCACTAGAACCGACAAAGAGCATAGGCGAGTGGGCTGCTTAGATACCATCCGTGCTCCTCCCATAAACTCATGCCACCATACTGGCCTTCTTATTTATGGTCGTGGCCCTATGACCGAGAGAAAGAGAGATGTGGATAACATAAACACGCGACAAGACTTACAACATAAATAGACCTGAAGTGTGCCTTGGTGGTCTAGTCGGTATGCCAAGAAAAGGGGGCAAAAGACTCAGATTTTTTTTGTATGGTGTGTGTGGGCAAGTGCTAGAAAATGTTTATTTTTTCTATACTAGAACCTCTGTCAATGTCTCAATTCTCTATATTAGAATATCTGTCAGTGTCTTAAAGTGGTTGTAAACCCTTACAACACACTTTGACCTACAGGTAAGCCTAGTTTAAGGCTTACCTGTAGGTCCAAGAAATATCTCCTAAACCTACACGGTTTAGGAGATATTTGCTGAAAGACAGGCACCGCTGTCTACGGCGCATGCGCCGTAGACAGCGGCGCACAGGTGCACTGAGCGTGCCACCCGTCAACGGCGATGTGCCGCGCGTGGTGGCTCCCGTGCTCGGGAGTGACGTCATCGCGGCTTCGCTGAATCAGCGGCGACGGAGCAGCGAGACCCACCGAGAAGATGGATGCGCCGGACTACAGGGGACAGTGGTGACTTCGATGGCTCCTGTGTCAGGTAAGTGACACATAATGGACTACTATGCGATGCAGAGTAGTCCATTATGCTTTACCTTTGCAGGGAATGAAAGAGGAAGTAAACTCATCAGGGTTTACTTCCTCTTTAATTCTCTATGTTAGAATTTCTGTCAGTGTCTCAATTCTCTATACTAAAGCCTCTGTAGGTGATTCATTTTTCTATACTAGAGCCTCTGTCAGTATTTCATTTCCTTATACTAGAACCCCTGTCAATGTTTCAGTTCTCTATAACAGAACCAATGTTTTAATTATGTCCACCAGAGCCTTTGTCAATGTTTATTTCTCTCTTTTAGAACCCCTCTCAATGTTTCACTATTGTCTACCAGCACCATTGTCAATGTTTCGTTTCTGTCTACTGGAACCTCTCTCAGTATCTAATTTCCGTCTACTAGAACCTCTGTCAAAGTTTTTCCAATTAATAGAACCTCTGTCAATGTTTTGTTTTCCTCTACTAGAATCTTTGTCACTTCCAGTTTCCCCACTGTAGGAATTCCCATCCTTCCTGTCTGGATGTCATAGAAAACAGAAAGTGAGAGGACATCTAATTTACAGGGAAACAGACAGCAATAGAAACCCAACAAAGGTTCTTTCTAATTGTTCCCTATTTTATCCAAAATGAAAATATGACTTATAAACAGGATAAACTGAGTTGAGTGGATTCTTTTGGTTTCAGGATTGCTTATTGGGCTATTTGCTTCACACTCACAATGAGAATATCAGATGAATGATCGTCTGTTTTTTTTTTTTGCATGCTAGTCTCATATCAAAAATGAATTGGTCACTAAATTTCCAAAAATTCTCATAAATCAGGATTAGGGATGAGCCGAACACCCCCCGGTTCAGTTCGCACCAGAACTGTCGAACGGACCGAAAATTCGTACGAAATTTAGAACCCCATTGAAGTCTATGGGACTCGAACGTTCGAAATTAAAAGTGCTAATTTTAATGGCTAATATGCAAGATACTGTCCTAAAAAGGGTTTGGGGACCTGGCTCCTGCCCCAGGGGACATGGGTCAATGCCTAAAATGTTTTTAAAAATGGCCGTTTTGGCGGGAGCACTGATTTTAATGACGATTAAAGTGAAAAAAAAGTGAAATATTCCTTTAAATATCATGCCTGGGGGGTGTCTATAGTATGCCTGTGAAGTGCCATGTGTTTCCCGTGTTTAGAACAGTCCCTGCACAAAATGACATTTAACGGAAAAAAAGTAATTTAACTGCTTGCGGTTTTAATGTTATATCTGGTTCCGGCAATATGAATGAAAACCATTGAGAAAAATGGCATGGGTAGCCCCCCTGCCAGTTACCAACCCCTTTGGGTCTTGTACGGATATTAAGGGGAACCCTGTACCCATATTAAAAAAAGGAAAGACGTGGGGCCCCCAGGCCCTATATACTCAGAACAGCAGTATACAGGCGGTGCAAACAAGACAGGGACTGTGTAGATTTGTTGTGTTAAGTAGAATCTGTGTGCAATTTTGAACTCGTACATTTTTAAAGTGTAGCTCCAGTCAAAAAATCTATTTTTAAGCTTTTTGGAAAACATAGGGAAGGGTTATCACCCCTGTATAATTTGTTTTGCCATCCGTCTTTTTTGATCTCACTTCCTGTTGTCTCCTTCCGTTTGCAAGTAGGAGACATTTGTAAGTTGGATGTTTGAAAGTAGGGGCCTGCCCTATATGCTCTGCAGAAATGGCGGAACAAGGTGTTGGTGTTGTCACAACATTGTAAGCCCTCAAAGTGACTCTTGGTGGGCGCTGGAGTGCCCTGCTGTGAACGATTATATCAAGAATTGTAATTACATGCCATTGTTGAACAGTGGTAGAAAAATTGACCTTTGGTGGTTGTGGTGCTGGTGCCACAACACTATAAGTCCTCACAGTTACTCTGGGTGTGCACAGGAATGGGCCCTCCTGTGAAATATTATATCAAGAATTGTAATTACATGCCCCTGTTAAACAGGGGCTGAAAAATTGGGCTGCTGGCACTGGTGCTGGTGCCACGACACTGCAACCTCTCCCATATACTCTAGTTATGGTGCAGGAATGAGCCCTGCTGCAAAGCATTGCATCAAAAATTGTAATTAAACGCCCCTGTTAAACAGGGGCAGAAAAATTGGGCCTTAGGCACTGGTGCTGGTGCCACGACACTGCAACCTCTCCCATATACTCTAGTTGTAGTGCAGGAATGAGCCCTGCTGCAAAGCATTGCATCAAAAATTGTAATTAAACACCCCTGTTAAACAGGGGCAGAAAAATTGGGCCTTAGGCACTGGTGCTGGTGCCACGACACTGCAACCTCTCCCATATACTCTAGTTGTGGTGCAGGAATGAGCCCTGCTGCAAAGCATTGCATCAAAAATTGTTAAACAGGGTGTCAGGAAATGTTTCATCCGCTGATAATATCTGTCTCTTGGCGTGCAGTACTGAGGTCCACCAGCAGGTGTCTCCTGTCAGTTTTGAGCTGTCAGGAGAGCTTTTCCCTGCTGATGCTATATCATCTTTGGGCCGCAGTACTGGCGTCCACCAGCGGATGGATCCTGGCAGTATGGAGCAGGCAGCACCTCCTGCAATCAGGTGTCACTTGAGGCCAATCACAGGCCTATAAATAGCTGGCAAGCAGTCATATGTTTGCCTCGGTATTGTTCCTTGTGTCCTGACCTGCTGCTTGCGATCCTGAACCTGTTCCTGTACCCTGAACCTGTGACCCATGGCTCTGATCCTGTTTCCCTGTCCTGGTCCCAACCCTGTCCCACCTGTTACCATTATTCCTGTCCTGAAGTCTGATCCATCCATCCTCTCCCTGTCCTGTGTTCCTTACCCCATTTGCTGATCTCCCCGTGTATGACCTTGGCCTGGCTTGTGACTCTGATTCTGGACTGCCCTTGTTATTTGCTGATCCTCTGTGTATGACCCTGGCCTGCCTATCGTTTACGGTACTTGCATTTCCCATTTATTGTACATATCTGTCTGTTGTTGTTTGGGGGTCTTTGTTGGTTGGTTTATTGCACTGTGTGGTTGTATTCATATTATTCACTTTCTTTAATAAATCATATCTCACTTATACACGTTTGGGTTTCCTCTGTTGCAGTCCACACAGTTCTGGTCTTATCTGGTACGTGACAGAATACCGAGGCCATCCCTGACCAGAAGTGGCTACACAGAGGAACCATCTTGGTTCAGGTTGCTTACTGAAATGAATTTAGAGGTAATCCGTTATTATGCTTTGTTGGCGTCTGAGAGTGGTGACTATCTCCGCCAGACACTGAAAGGGTGGACCAGTGATCAGCTGTTGGAAACCATTCGTTTAGCTCACTCCTGGGTTGATCAGGGCTGCATGTTGTTTGGGGATGTTCAGCCGTTAATTAAAATCTGCACAGAGCTGGCCCTGCCCTGCATCCCAGAGGGCCAGGATGATTTTTCTCCCCCCTTCAGTATTAATCAAGTCGCATCACTGGTATGGCTTCTGGAAGATGATTCCCCTTACTTTTTTGAGCATTACACAGCCTGTTCCCAACAGATGATAATAGAATGTGTTGATTCCGTACAATCCCTTGTTAGACAGGCAGTCTGTAACCCGCAGTTTGTACAACCACTACTTTTAGCATGGTCTGGTATTTTGCAATCAGCCACAGCCAGCCCACAACTAACCCTCTCTGCTACCAAACACCTGCCTGCCCAAGAGTCTCTTCCTCCATCACCTATGGCAACCTCAGTTTCAGCCCAATATACTCTACTTCCCACCAAATATCAATACCCTGTTTCTTCCTGCTGCACATATCCTGCCTTTAATCCAACGGCCTCTTTACTACGGCCCACTATCCCTCAAGAACTTCCCCCAGCCACTGTTACCTCTTCCCTGCCATATTCCAACCCTTCTCTCCAGTCTGCTTCATCCCCTACCTATAGATCTGCAGCTACCTACAGGCCTTCAGTAGCTAAATCTAAAAAGAGACGGAAGTTCTTTCCTACCCATTTGATCCTGCCAGTAACGCAACCTGCCTCCGCACCAACCAACCTGCTCCAGTCTGCCTGCATGCCAGCCGAACCTGATCACCCTCCAGATTCTGCCAATCATCTGCCTGCTATCCAGCCTGACGCCTTGCAGCCTGATGTCCCAGCCTTCCAGCCTGACGCCTTGCAGCCTGATGTCCCGGCCTTCCAGCCTGACGCCTTGCAGCCTGATGTCCCGGCCTTCCAGCCTGACGCCTTGCAGCCTGATGTCCCGGCCTTCCAGCCTGACGCCTTGCAGCCTGATGTCCCGGCCTTCCAGCCTGACGCCTTGCAGCCTGATGTCCCGGCCTTCCAGCCTGACGCCTTGCAGCCTGATGTCCCGGCCTTCCAGCCTGACGCCTTGCAGCCTGATGTCCCGGCCCTCCAGCCTGACGCCTTGCAGCCTGATGTCCCGGCCCTCCAGCCTGACGCCTTGCAGCCTGATGTCCCGGCCCTCCAGCCTGACGCCTTGCAGCCTGATGTCCCGGCCCTCCAGCCTGACGCCTTGCAGCCTGATGTCCCGGCCCTCCAGCCTGACGCCTTGCAGCCTGATGTCCCGGCCCTCCAGCCTGACGCCTTGCAGCCTGATGTCCCGGCCCTCCAGCCTGACGCCTTGCAGCCTGATGTCCCGGCCCTCCAGCCTGACGCCTTGCAGCCTGATGTCCCGGCCCTCCAGCCTGACGCCTTGCAGCCTGATGTCCCGGCCCTCCAGCCTGACGCCTTGCAGCCTGATGTCCCGGCCCTCCAGCCTGACGCCTTGCAGCCTGATGTCCCGGCCCTCCAGCCTGACGCCTTGCAGCCTGATGTCCCGGCCCTCCAGCCTGACGCCTTGCAGCCTGATGTCCCGGCCCTCCAGCCTGACGCCTTGCAGCCTGATGTCCCGGCCCTCCAGCCTGACGCCTTGCAGCCTGATGTCCCGGCCCTCCAGCCTGACGCCTTGCAGCCTGATGTCCCGGCCCTCCAGCCTGACGCCTTGCAGCCTGATGTCCCGGCCCTCCAGCCTGACGCCTTGCAGCCTGATGTCCCGGCCCTCCAGCCTGACGCCTTGCAGCCTGATGTCCCGGCCCTCCAGCCTGACGCCTTGCAGCCTGATGTCCCGGCCCTCCAGCCTGACGCCTTGCAGCCTGATGTCCCGGCCCTCCAGCCTGACGCCTTGCAGCCTGATGTCCCGGCCCTCCAGCCTGACGCCTTGCAGCCTGATGTCCCGGCCCTCCAGCCTGAAGCCTTGCAGCCTGATGTCCCGGCCTTCCAGCCTGACGCCTTGCAGCCTGATGTCCCGGCCTTCCAGCCTGACGCCTTGCAGCCTGATGTCCCGGCCTTCCAGCCTGACGCCTTGCAGCCTGATGTCCCGGCCTTCCAGCCTGACGCCTTGCAGCCTGATGTCCCGGCCTTCCAGCCTGACGCCTTGCAGCCTGATGTCCCGGCCTTCCAGCCTGACGACTTCCAGCCTGACGCCTTCCAGCCTGACGCCTTGCAGTCTGATGTCCCGGCCTTCCAGTCTGATGCCTTGCAGTCTGATGTCCCGGCCTTCCAGTCTGATGCCTTGCAGTCTGATGTCCCGGCCTTCCAGTCTGATGCCTTGCAGTCTGATGTCCCGGCCTTCCAGTCTGATGCCTTGCAGTCTGATGTCCCGGCCTTCCAGTCTGATGCCTTGCAGTCTGATGTCCCGGCCTTCCAGTCTGATGCCTTGCAGTCTGATGTCCCGGCCTTCCAGTCTGATGCCTTGCAGTCTGATGTCCCGGCCTTCCAGTCTGATGCCTTGCAGTCTGATGTCCCGGCCTTCCAGTCTGATGCCTTGCAGTCTGATGTCCCGGCCTGCCAGTCTGATGCCTTCCAGTCTGATGTCCCGGCCTGCCAGTCTGATGCCTTCCAGTCTGATGTCCCGGCCTGCCAGTCTGATGCCTTCCAGTCTGATGTCCCGGCCTGCCAGTCCGATGCCTTCCAGTCTGATGTCCCGGCCTGCCAGTCCGATGCCTTCCAGTCTGATGTCCCGGCCTGCCAGTCCGATGCCTTCCAGTCTGATGTCCCGGCCTGCCAGTCCGATGCCTTCCAGTCTGATGTCCCGGCCTGCCAGTCCGATGCCTTCCAGTCTGATGTCCCGGCCTGCCAGTCCGATGCCTTCCAGTCTGATGTCCCGGCCTGCCAGTCCGATGCCTTCCAGTCTGATGTCCCGGCCTGCCAGTCCGATGCCTTCCAGTCTGATGTCCCGGCTTGCCAGTCCGATGCCTTCCAGCCTGCCGTCCCGGTGCCTGCCCTGCAGCCTCCCGGTCTGATGTGCCTGCCTCCCGGCCTGAAGTGCCGGTGCCCGCTGTCCAGCCTGAAGTGCCGGTGCCCGCTGTCCAGCCTGAAGTGCCGGTGCCCGCTGTCCAGCCTGAAGTGCCGGTGCCCGCTGTCCAGCCTGAAGTGCCGGTGCCCGCTGTCCAGCCTGCGGTGCCCATTGCACCAGCTTGGAGTGCCTGTGCCCTCTGCCCAGCTTGATGTACCCGCTGCCTCGCTTGATGTGCCTGCTGCTAAACCTGTTATAACTCTGCCTGTTGCCCAGCTTGATGCCATGGACTTGTCCCAGCAGCAGCTAGTTGGAGCGTCCGGAGGCCGCTCCTTTGAGGAGGGGTACTGTCAGGAAATGTTCCATCCGCTGATAATATCTGTCTCTTGGCGTGCAGTACTGAGGTCCACCAGCAGGTGTCTCCTGTCAGTTTTGAGCTGTCAGGAGAGCTTTTCCCTGCTGATGCTATATCATCTTTGGGCCGCAGTACTGGCGTCCACCAGCGGATGGATCCTGGCAGTATGGAGCAGGCAGCACCTCCTGCAATCAGGTGTCACTTGAGGCCAATCACAGGCCTATAAATAGCTGGCAAGCAGTCATATGTTTGCCTCGGTATTGTTCCTTGTGTCCTGACCTGCTGCTTGCGATCCTGAACCTGTTCCTGTACCCTGAACCTGTGACCCGTGGCTCTGATCCTGTTTCCCTGTCCTGGTCCCAACCCTGTCCCACCTGTTACCATTATTCCTGTCCTGAAGTCTGATCCATCCATCCTCTCCCTGTCCTGTGTTCCTTACCCCATTTGCTGATCTCCCCGTGTATGACCTTGGCCTGGCTTGTGACTCTGATTCTGGACTGCCCTTGTTATTTGCTGATCCTCTGTGTATGACCCTGGCCTGCCTATCGTTTACGGTACTTGCATTTCCCATTTATTGTACATATCTGTCTGTTGTTGTTTGGGGGTCTTTGTTGGTTGGTTTATTGCACTGTGTGGTTGTATTCATATTATTCACTTTCTTTAATAAATCATATCTCACTTATACACGTTTGGGTTTCCTCTGTTGCAGTCCACACAGTTCTGGTCTTATCTGGTACGTGACACAGGGGCTGAAAAATTGGGCTGGTGGCATCACCCAGAACCAAAAATGTTCTTCCAACATATCAGCGGAGGAGGAAGAGGATAGACAATCAACATAACTGGACCGTCACTCAGCATCAGCATAGGCAGTCTTGAAGGGATGTGATATTTCAAAAAAAATTATTCGATTACATCAGCTTCAGGTGCTTGGTAGCTGTGGGCGATCCAAGACTGATTCATCTTGATGAAGGTCAGTCGATCAACTGAGTCGGTGGACAGGCGCACCCTGTGATCGGTAACAAAGCCACCAGCAGCACTGAAGGTGCGTTCCAAAAGAACGCTGGATGCAGGACAGGCCAGTAGCTCAATTGCATACTGTGCAAGCTCTGGCCAGTGATCCATCCTCAAGACCCAGTAAGCCAGAGGATTTTCGGTGGTAAAGGTGTCCAAGTCTGAGACCTTGGCCCTAGGTATTCCTGCACCATGTAAATCAGACGCTGGCGATGGTTGCTGGAACCGATCATACCTTGGGGCTGCGGACTAAAAAATTGTCTGAACGCATCGGTCAGACGGCCACCTTCTCCACCGCTCCTTCTGACCGATGCCTCAGCAACACGTTGTCCAGTACCAGGTGTTTGTAACCTCACAGTCTCTGGGAACGCGTTGCACAGACCTTTCTGCAAGCCCTCCTGGAGATGTCTCATCCTCTGCTCCCTCTGTGATGGCAAGATAAGGTCGGCAACCTTACCCTTGTACCGTGGATCAAGGAGAGTGGCCAGCCAGTAATGGTCCCTCTCCTTGAACCGAAGAATACAAGGATCCTTCCGCAGGCTTTGCAGGATCAGGGAGGCCATGCAGCGTAGGCTAGCTGAGGCATTCGGTCCGGAGTCCTCTGGGTCACTAAGGACCATTATTCTTCATTATTATTGTCCATTATTCCGTATGCTCCAACAGGTGGACAAGAGGTACAGTGTCACTGATGCATGCACTGTCACTGCTCACCATCCTTGTGGCCTCCTCAAACGGTGACAGGACAGTGCATGCATCCTTGATCATGCCCCATTGGCGTGGTGAGAAAAAACCGAGCTCCCCGACCCTGTCCTGGTGCCGTAGTCGCACAGGTACTCATCGATGTCCCTCTGCTGCGTGTGCAGCCGTTGCAGCATGGCCACCGTTGAGTTCCACCTGGTGGGCATGTCACATATAAGGCGGTTCTTGGGTAGGTTCAACTCCTTTTGGAGCTCAGCCAGCCGAGCACAGGCATTAAATGATTGGCGGAAATGTACACAGACTTTCCTGGCCTGCTTCAGGACATCCTGTAAGCCCGGGTACCTGCCCAAGAACCGCTGCACCACCAGGTTAAGGATGTGAGCCACACAGGGCACATGGGTCAGTTGTCCCTGTCGGAGGGCGGAGAGGAGGTTGGTGCCATTGTCGCAAACCACCAATCCTGGCTTAAGCTGGCGTGGCGTCAACCACCTCTCGGCCTGCCCCTGCAGAGCTGACAAAATATCTGACCCAGTGTGGCTCCTGTCCCCCAAACAAACCAGCGCAAGCACGGCATGGCATCATTTTGCCTGCGTACTTGCGTTGCCCCTGGAACGCCTACAGAGCACCGCTGGTTCTGAGGACAGAGCACTGGAAGAGGCCATGGAGGAAGAAGAAGAGGAGGAGGTGGAGGAGAGAGGTGTATCACAACCAATAGTAGCATTTTGGAGGCGTGGTGGCGGAACAACCTCCAACACTACTGCACCTTGTCCTGCATCCTTCCCAGCTGCCAGAAGAGTGACCCAATGGGCCGTGAAAGACAGGTAACGTCCCTGTCCATGCCTGCTGGTCCATGAGTCAGCGGTAATATGCACCTTACCGCTGACCGCCCTGTCCAGCGAGGCAAGGACATTGCCTTCCACATGCCGGTAGAGAGCCGGAATCTCCTTCCGTGAGAAAAAGTGGCGTTTGGGGACCTGCCACTGAGGAACCGCACATTGTACAAACTCACGTAAGGGGGCCGAGTCTACCAACTGAAAAGGCAGCAGTTGAAGTGCTAGCAATTTAGCCAAGCTAGCATTCAACCGCTGGGCATGTGGATGGCTGGGAGTGAACTTCTTTCGCCGGTCCAGCAGCTGGGGCAGGGACATTTGCCTGCTATAATCGGACGTGGGTGTGCTGCTAGCAGAGTGCCCGGAAGCACTTGGCTGTGACACATCTAATTCTACACCTTCATTCCTCTCAGAGCAGGTTTCAGAGAGGACTGAAGGTCTAGTGGGGTTGGAGATCCCAGCTGATGAGGAGCAAGGAGAGGTCCGCTTTGTTCTTTGGTGTGGGTCTTTGAGGTACGCTTGCCAACGAGCTGCATGGCAGGTCAACATATGTCTGGCCAAGCATGTGGTGCCCAAGCGGCTGATGTTTTGGCCACGCGAGATACGCTTGAGACATATGTTGCAAATAGCAGTGGTGCGATCTGATGCACTCGTCTCAAAAAAGACTTGGTAGAGTGGATGACCAAGCCCTCTTCATCCTCCTCATCCTCTCTCACCCAGTCTCAGGGTACTAGCAAAGCAGCTGCCAACGCATTGTAGAACTTTTAGAATAACGCGCAGAGGCAGCGCCCTGCACAGGCGGAGCTCTGCGGTGTGATTCAGTCGGTGTGCTGCCCCTAAGCTGGCCCCCGGAGGGCATCCTGCCTCGTTGGACATGTGCCTCCTCCTCCTCCTCTCTCCTACCAGGCACCCACGTGGAGTCAGTGCCCTCATCATCCCCTCCCTCTTCCTCGCTGGAGAAAACCTGGCAGTATGCTGAAGCTTGTGGAACATGACTGCCAGATTGCTGTGCTTCTTGTGCATCCCCTCTCTCTGCGCTCACGCTACTGCCTTCCTCTAGCTGAGTATCATCATCAGATCCTACAAAACACTGGACATCCTCCTGGAGCATGTACCCAACACTGTGCTTAAAGAGTTCAGGAGACGCCTCAGGAGGACGTGGTGGGTCTAGGGAAGGAGTCACTGATGATGACATTGAGAGGAGGGAAGACAATGCGTTGGCAGCTGCTTTGCTAGTACCCTGAGACTGGGTGAGAGAGGATGAGGAGGATGAAGAGGGCTTGGTCATCCACTCTACCAAGTCTTCGGCATGTCGCGGCTCAACATGTCCAGCTACCAAAAAGAAGGACAAGCGTGTCCCATGGCCACGTGCTGATGATGACGATGCACCGTGTCCACGACCAGCACTGTTGTCTCTAGACACAGAGCTTGCTTACCCTCTTTTATCGGCTCGTGCCTGTCTGCCTCTCCTTGTTGGCCTTCCAGACATAATAATGGCCTGAAGGGAGATGGGAAAACCAGCAATTGGGTAGTGTATATTGTGCTGGAGGCACAGAACACCCACTAACTCCTGCAGATGGCAGATGACTCAATTAGAGAAGAGCTATATAGGTGGATATAATGGTGTATACTGCGGTCAGGGCACGCAGACAACACGCACAATCTCCTACAACTGACTGCAAGCTCTATTAAAAAAGAGCAATATAGCTAGCTATATAGGTGGATATAACGGTGTATACTGCGGTCAATGCACGCAGACAGCAGACACAATCTCCTACAACTGACTGCAAGCACTATTAAAAAAGAGCGGTCAGGGCACGCAGACAGCACGCACAATCTCCTACAACTGACTGCAAGCTCTATTAAAAAAGAGCAAGATAGCTAGCTATATAGGTGGATATAACGGTGTATACTGCAGTCAGGGCACGCAGACAGCACACACAATCTCCCACAACTGACTGCAAGCTCTATTAAAAAAGAGCAAGATAGCTAGCTATAAAGGTGTATATAACGGTGTATACTGCGGTCAGGGCATGCAGACAGCACGCACAATCTCCTGCAACTGACTGCAAGCTCTATTAAAAAAGAGCAATATAGCTAGCTATATAGGTGGATATAACGGTGTATACTGCGGTCAGGGCATGCAGACAACACCCACTACAGAAGAGCAAGAACGCAAAATCGTCCGATAATGAACGGTGTATACTGTGTTGAAGGTACACAGAACACCCACTAACTCCTACAGAGGCCAACACACTACACAAGGCCGTCACGCTGGCGGCCTTATATAGTGTGGGGCATGTACTACACAGCCTGAGCTATGATTGGCCACAGGCATTCTGCCTGTGGCCAATCCTGGCTCTCCTCGCTGCCGGCGCTGTGATTGGCCAAGCATGCGGGGTCACAGTGCATGCTTGGCCAATCATGAGCCAGCAATGCACTGCGATGGCGCAGTGCATTGTGGGCCGTGAGCGCCACACGAATTTGGCGCGAACGGCCCATAATGTTCGTTATTCCCCGAACGGGCGCCTCGAACACGAAGCTCATCCCTAGTCAGGATACAACTTCAGAATTGAAATATTGTATTGTAATGTATTCTTTCGTTTTTGAGCATGTGCGGTCTTGGCCACTCATTTTTTTCTTACTGTACTAATAACACACGTAAATCGCTTGCTCTGTTATCTTATGACAAAAAATGTTGTGCTTGTCCTTGTGGATATTTTTGCATGAACTGTTGTGATTGGCTCTCAAAAACTGTTTACTAACGAAAAGATTATCAGACGATCGCTCCTAATGATTTTTTTCGGCTGATTTTCTCATTGTGTGTACTAGGCATTAGGTACAATGTGAGGGGATATAATAAAGAAACAAAATAAATCTAAAGAAATAGAATCTTTGGGTGTGCTATTATGCACATTTATATTTTTTATATCTTTATATCTTACTGAAACTAATAAAAGATTGTCTAATGCTTTACTATCTTAACATCCACCAACACACAGCAAGCTATTTCCCTATTTATTACTTAATTTTACAGTATGTGTGATCTGGCAAGGAAAATGTGGCATTATTATTGGCCTCATAAATAGTCCTGATGGGAGAAGGAGGGCAAAGTCAGGAACTCACAGCAGAGATATCTCCCATTGCAACCCCCAAGAGATAGAAGAATATTGGCTTCCTTAAACTGATGGCAATATATCCAATAACAACAAATATATGAAGGTTGGTTAAAACCTCTTCTGTTCATTTTGTGTAAAATGATAACACTGAGGTTTATAGAACAGTGCATTATAGCCAAATGGGAAATTATATGTTGGGATAAAGTGTACATTTTGATGGTGGTGAAAACTGAAAAATCTAGCAAAAAAGGCTGAATACTAGGTAAAAATATACATATGTTAACAGTATTAACTGCCAAAATATTTATTAAAGGAGAGTGTTTTATCCACTTACCAAAGTGAATGTTCACTGCACATAATAAATATGGTTAAGTTGTGTTTGCTTTGAATATCAAATACTATCCAATAGAAATAGAAAAAAAAAATGAAAACAAAAAAGAATTCTCAAGCAAAGTTGGATGATTGATATTATCTTAGCTTTACTTTATTCACTAAGCTCATTGAACATTTCATTTGCTTAGTCAACACCCTTAGTCAAATTCAATGTGTCAGCTTAACCTCCCTGGCGGTATGATTAGTTCTGGTTTTAGGTGCTGAAAGCGGTACAATTATTTTGCATGGAAATTTGGCGTTTTACATTGTAGTCCTGTAATTCTTAGGAATAACTCTCTTAAAGCGGTTTGGTACCTAAAAATGAAACTTCATCTTATTAAAATCACCAGATTGAATACTTACCTAAATGAACCCTGAAAAAAAAATGTATTCTTTACTTACCTTTTATTTCAGATGTTTCTGCTGACTTCCGGGTTGTCCTCCCGTGGGAGTAGGCGTGGTTATCGTCCTCGCAATGGTCCCTGGGAAATTTCTAAGCTATTTCCCAAGAATCCATGGGGGGACAATGAAATTGTGAAATCTCGCGAGATTTCGTTAGGACGCCGGTCACGTGACGAGGGCGTGTCCGAATTTGCCATTTTTAAAGTGGGCAGGCAGCTGTATCTGCCATTACCACTATTGCACACTGAGCATGCGCGAGATGGAGAGGAGCATGCTGGGAGCCGAGCGTCATCGATACACAGGAAGTAAATGCCTGTGGGCTTCAGACGCCCACACTTAAAATGGAAAACGTCAGAGCATTTTTTTAAAAGTCATCCCGAGGAAAAGAATCGTCGCGCCGGGGGTAAAAAAAAACGCCGGACGTGGATGCTAAGCGAAGGTAGCAGTCGCCCACCTGTAACACAGGTAAGAAAAAAAAAAAAAGAGCGGAATCCCGCTTTAAATCTGTTCAAACCAGTGTCTAGTAGACATCCCGGGTATGATAAAGTTTATAATATAATAAATAATAATAAAAATTATTCAATAATGTAATCAAATCCTAAAACACTGAAAAAGGGACACTTTCTGGTTGCTATGGACAATCTCCAAATTCCAGCCATAAAAAACAGTATTTATAATATAAAAGTGCATGCAGGGCATTGCACAGACCACTAGGGACAAAGGGGGTGTGTAATTTTTTAATACAGTACTGTAATCTTACAGATTACAGTGCTGTGTGTGTTTTGTGTCTTTTTACTTTTTTGAATTTGCCGCCGTTCTCCGCTCCCGTGCGCCATAACGTCGCAGGGAACGGAGCTCGGCGGCATTCGGCACTGTGAATCGAGCAGAGGACAGCTCGATCACACAGCGCGGAGGACATCGCTGGATCCAGGGGACAAGGTAAGTAACTCTCCCTGTGTCCTCCCCTGCATCCAGCGATGCGATCCCAAGTCTGGCTCGGGGTTACCGCTCCTGTTAGTAAAATCCCAACCCGAGCCAGACTCGGGATTACCGCCAGGGAGGTTAAGGGATGAGCTTGAGTTAAAGTGGGTTGTGCCCTAAAAAATAAATAAAATAAAAGTCAGCAGCTACAAATACTGCAGCTGCTGACTTTTAATAATCGGACACTTACCTGTCCCAGGGTCCAGCGATGCGGGGGAACGACCCCCCCCCCCTCGTTCCCCGCTCCGTTCCCCGCTCAGGGTGCCGTGATACGCCGCACAGTCATCTGGGACATGTGACAGGTCCCAGATGACTGTGCGGTGTGAGGGGAAGTGATGTCACCAGCCCGGGCAATGAAGAAGTCACACTACGAGGGACCCCCTAGCAACAGGCATTTAGAGGTGAGTAAAAACATTTTTTTTTTCCAATTATTATTATTTATTTATTTTTTAAGAATTTTTAACTATTTTTTTTTTTTGGTGGCAACACCACTTTAAGTGCAAATACATTGGGTTGAACCAAGAAGGAAGCTGGCAGTGTCGGCCTAATCAGCTGCAGATGGAGCATTCCCCAAACACAGCTGCACTGACACCAAGGTTTGGAATGCTAATAACATCATTGACCTAATATGGCCACATGGCCAAACTAGGTCAACACCATTGAGCTGATATGTCCATGTGGCCATACCAGGTAAATTATGTAACAAGCATCCCCACCCATGTATGCGCATGCAGCTGCGGAGCAGGGAATGCACCAGCCACAGGTGATTGGTCCAGCACTGACAGCCTCCTTCCAGGTTCGGCCTGAACGTTTGTTTGCACCATACCCAAGCTCATCCCTAAAGCTGACACATAAAGCTGATTGACAGCTTAATCCAGGTTCGGCTGAACATGGGTTTGGACCGAACCCAAGCTCACCATTAATCAGCATCATCAATTCTATCCATTGATCAGGGACATGATGAAGGAAGTTGAATCTAGAAATCGCAGAGTCATTTTCCTTGTGTGTAGTTTCATGTAGGTATATGAATCAAGAATAGTTAAACTGACTTACAATTCCTTTGGCGGGTAAAACAGTATTGTGTTTGAACTGTGTATTTATCTGTTTTCCTGGAAGAGTATCATTAGCAGATTCTTCCATCAATGAACTGTCAACAGAGTGCAGACAGGACTTGTGTCTTCTCAGACCCCTAGGAGGAGGAGAAGAACTTATTGCATGAGCTTTGTCACAGTAGGGGGGTGAAGTCTTCTTTTAAAAGATTTATTAACACCACACATTACATAATGAATCTCCTTTTAATCCTTTTGACGTCACTAAAGTCTATTTGTTTTTCTTTGTTCTGGATTGTGAAATCTTTAATTAAATCTGAAGTAATCTTGAAGTAGATTTAAGTTGGCCATAGAGACCAGAAGACAATTGGATGTGCAGGAATAGTATCACAATCATCAGGCATTCTTAATAGTTAAGAAATGGTGTTGCACTCCGACTACATAAATCTAATTAAATTAACATGTACTCAAGTGACAACCAAAACAGAAATAAATTAAAGTGTGGAACTGTATGTTTAAATAAGCTCAGACAATGTGCATAAATATTAAAGTGCAATAAACCAGGTCACATTGTGCGCTTGACAAAAAACTTGATATGGGAAATCCTCTATAGATGACAGTGAGATAATATTGAGTATATATCCAAATATATAGATGATATGACAAAAAAAAAAAAAAAAAAAAAACAACTGAGTGTCGTTATAAAAGTGCAAAACAGATCAAAGAATACACAAAATACTAATAATCCATGTGTAGTGTATCACGTGTCTGAACAAAATACTAATAGTCCATAAGCAGTGAAATGTGTGTTTGAGCAAAAATTCCAAAAACAAAAATAAGGTGAACTATAGTTATATAGAGAGCATATCCATTTAGTGATAAAATGCGTCCATTTGGTGATCAACAAAGCAGTATCCTGCGTGCTCCAAAAGCAGGGGGTGGATTCCACCAGTGCTCCTATGCGTATAATATCCTCACACTAGGTGCAGTAATTACCTTACCTTACTGCTGTAAGGTAAACAGCATTTCCAAAGTGACGCTTGTTGTCCACTGTAGGTTCAGTAGGTGATGTGATCCTGGACTCTCATTCACCGTGGGCACGTTGTAACATGCAGAGAAAGCAAGGGGAACACTCCAATAGTGAAGTACGTATTCACAATTTATTGGGTATAAAACGAAGATATAGGTACTCACAT
This sequence comes from Lithobates pipiens, assembly GCF_037356315.1. Lineage (NCBI taxonomy): Eukaryota > Metazoa > Chordata > Amphibia > Anura > Ranidae > Lithobates > Lithobates pipiens. The sequence goes on from NW_027507903.1 coordinate 67,792,910, forward strand.
TTAAAACAATAATAAAAGCACAACTTAAACGAACGCGTGTCACGTTCGCGCTTCCGGACGTCACTTCCGGTGTCCTTACTGGCCAATTGTGTTCCTACGCGTATCGTCAAATGACTTCATCAGGGAAAATTTGACGATACGCGTAGGAACACAATTGGCCAGTAAGGACACCGGAAGTGACGTCCGGAAGCGCGTACGTGACACGCGTTCGTTTAAGTTGTGCTTTTATTATTGTTTTAAATGTGAGTACCTATATCTTCGTTTTATACCCAATAAATTGTGAATACGTACTTCACTATTGGAGTGTTCCCCTTGCTTTCTCTGCATGTTACAACGTGCCCACGGTGAATGAGAGTCCAGGATCACATCACCTACTGAACCTACAGTGGACAACAAGCGTCACTTTGGAAATGCTGTTTACCTTACAGCAGTAAGGTAAGGTAATTACTGCACCTAGTGTGAGGATATTATACGCATAGGAGCACTGGTGGAATCCACCCCCTGCTTTTGGAGCACGCAGGATACTGCTTTGTTGATCACCAAATGGACGCATTTTATCACTAAATGGATATGCTCTCTATATAACTATAGTTCACCTTATTTTTGTTTTTGGAATTTTTGCTCAAACACACATTTCACTGCTTATGGACTATTAGTATTTTGTTCAGACACGTGATACACTACACATGGATTATTAGTATTTTGTGTATTCTTTGATCTGTTTTGCACTTTTTATAACGACACTCAGTTGTTTTTTTTTTTTTTTTTTTTTTTTTGTCATATCATCTATATATTTGGATATATACTCAATATTATCTCACTGTCATCTATAGAGGATTTCCCATATCAAGTTTTTTGTCAAGTGCACAATGTGACCTGGTTTATTGCACTTTAATATTTATGCACATTGTCTGAGCTTATTTAAACATACAGTTCCACACTTTAATTTATTTCTGTTTTGGTTGTCACTTGAGTACATGTTAATTTAATTAGATTTATGTAGTCGGAGCGCAACACCATTTCTTAACTATTATCACTTAATCTGGGGAGGGTGCATACCCCTGCCGGTGTTTTGCTGCAACCCCACTAGTTTTAGGACACATTGGTAGGCGCGAGAATACTTTTACTCTCACATCAGGCATTCTTGCTGACCAGCATATCACTACATAAGACTTGTCACTAGGGATGAGCTCGATGTTTGAGTCGAACGTAAGTTTGACTCGAACATCGGGTGTTCGCCGTTCACCTAATAGCAAACATTATGGGGCGTTTGCGGGAAATTCGAGCACCACTGAACACCCCATAATGCACTGCGAGAGAGCAGTGCATTAGCGTCTGATGATTGGCCAAAACATGCAACTGACCAGCATGCTGTGGCCAATCACAGCATGCTCTGCTGAGAAAGCCATAATCATGGCTCAGGGGGTCTAAGTCATGCCCCACACTATATATATATATATATATATATATATATATATATATATATAAAACACTGCATTTAGCGTAGACTATATATTCGGTCTATACTATACTATACTATATTCAGGCAGTGTATGTATATATATATATATATATATATAAAGTCTAGTATATACTATATATATATATATATATATATATATATATATATATATATATATATATATATATATATATATATATATATATCCCTGATAGTGATCACAAGAAGCCATTTATTATCACATAATTTTTGGCTCCTTTTAAAATCATAATGATAACAGAAATCACCCAAATGGCCCTGATTAAAAGTTCACATAGAATGGAAGCACCCTGGAATGTTTAGCCTTGGTACAGACACAGAAGTTGGCACACAAGGGTTAAAATGGCTATTAAAGGTTCATTTTCCACATTTGTGGCTTTTTAAATCGCAATTAGTGTCTGTGTATAAATAGTCAATGAATTTGTTAGCTCTCACATGGATGCACTAAGCAGGCTAGATACTAAGCCATGGGGATCAGAAAAGAACAGCCAAAAGACCTGCGTAACAAGGTAATGAAATGTTCCAAAGATGGAAAAGGATATAAAAAGATATCCAAAGCCTTTAATATGCCAGTCAGTACTGTAATAAAAAGTGGAAAATTTGGGGATCTCTTGATACCAAGCCAAGGTCAGGTCGATCAAGAAAGATTTCAGCCACAACTGCCACAGGAATTGTTTGGAATACAAGGAAAAACTCACAGGTAACCTCAAGAGAAATACAGGCTGCTCTGGGAAAGACTTACCTCCAACCCTGAAATTGCCAAACAATTTGTCAGCTATTATTCAAAACTCTACAACCTACCCAAAATGGACCATGGTAAATCATTCAAAAAAATCAAATGATAACAGTCTTTATGAAACAATATAGCCCATCCCCAATCTCGGATACTGCGGTTCAGGACCTGGATAGCCCACTAACTGAAGTAGAAGCCAAACTTGCACTCAAACAGATGAAACCAGGCAAAAGCCTAGGACCAGATGGTCTAATGGTAGGTTACTATGAAGGTACCTATGAAGATCTCCTACTCCTGTCCCTCTGGACCTATTGACAGCCGACATTACAGTAATCCCCAAACCAGGGAAAGACACCTCCCTAGTCACTAATTACAGGCCGATCTCACTGCTTAATGTGGACTTGAAGTGGTATGCCAAAATACTAGCGAACCGCTTGCTTCTCTTGCTCCCTTAGCTCATCTGCCTTGACCAGGTTGGCTTTGTACCAGGAAGGGAAGCAAGGGACAACAAGCTGAAGGCGATTAACATACATCATTGGCTAACAACTAACCGATACCCAGGATTTCTACTTTCACTTGATGCAGAGAAGGCATTCGATAGAGTGGCATGGGACTATATGACAGAAACACTTAGGGCCATTGGCCTTCTTAACAAAATGTTAAGTCCCACAGCACACATTCGCTTCAACGGCCACCTATAAGATGCCCTATCGATCTCAAATGGAACCCGTTAGGGTTGCCCCCTCTCCCCCTTGATTTTTATCCATACCCTCGAACCACTTCTCAGACACATAAGAGCAAACCCCGATATCAGAGGAATTACGATAGCTGACCTCCTCCTCTTTCTCTCAGACCCATATACTACAATACCAAACCTGCTCAAAGACTTTGACATCTCCAAATCTCTCTCAAACCTACAAATCAACTTTTCCAAATACACGCGTCTCACTTCCTGCAGTTACATACCAGCAATGTCAATCAAACTTCCCATTCAAATGGAACAAAGATATAATTCCCTATCTAGGCGCCCAAATACCATCATCACTTCCAGAATTGTATTCCAAAAATTTCTTATTGAAAAACATAACAAGAGACCTAAAAATGTGGTCCTCTGGCCTCTTTTCATGGTTTGGCAGGGCTGCAATTATCAAACTGAATATCCTACCCAGTGTTTTATATCTACAACAAACCATCCCAATAAAACTTCCACCCACCTTTTTTCAGCATACCAGAAAGCCTGCACAGACTTTATATGGAGACCCAAACATCCATGACTCAGCTACGCCAGACTGACAATCCCCAGCAGTTCTCCACCCTAAAGGGGAAGTTCCGCTAATCTGATCCCTCCCCCCCTCCGGTGCCACAATCGGCACCTTTCAGGGGGGAGGGGGGTGCAGTTACCTGGATAATCCAGGTATCTGCACCCACTTCCGGGACAGACCGCTGCAGACCCCCGCAGATGCCCCACCCTCCCGTTGTGTTCTGGGGAACACACAGTTCCCAGGACACAGCGGGGACCAGAAGAGACGGGCAGCGTGACTCGTGCATGCACAGTAGGGAACCAGGCAGTGAAGCCGCAACGCTTCACTTCCCGATTCCCTGACAGAGGATGGCGGCGGGGGGAGCAGAGAGACGAGCGATTGCTCGTCATCTGCTGCCGACATCGCTGGACCCTGGGACAGGTAAGTGTCAATTTATTAAAAGTCAGCAGCTGCAATATTAGTAGCTGCTGGCTTTTAATATTTATTTTTTTAGGTGCAGAACCGCTTTAAAGAAGGCATAGGTTTACCAGACCTCCAAAAATACTACAAAGCCTGCAACTTAACCAGCATCATAGATTGGAATATCCACTCGAGATTCAAGGACTGGGTTAAACTAGAAAATTATATGTCCCTCGCCCCACTGTGCCAAAGTCCCTGGATAATACCAAAACACACCTCCCTGCCCTGTAAAAATTACCCACTAATACTGCTGACCTTATCGTCCTTCAGAGAGACCTGCCGGAAATATGAAATCTCCTCGATCTTAGGCCCAATGACCCCACTACACCACAACCCGGACTTCCCTCCAGGAACCCACACTACTTTCCTCAGAGATGCATGGCCGCACGCCACTATCCGAGCAGAGCAATTTTTCGAGAAAGGTCATCTACTTACGCAAACTCAGCTTGCCACCTGGATGAACAACCATACATTTCCATTCTATACATACGCACAGATCAGACACTTCCTTGAAAAACCCAACCCCAGACCTGACTGGTCCTGACAGACAATCCCCTTTGAAGCACTTTGCCTGAAACAAGAACCCCAAACTCACCTAATCTCTTACATATACACCCTACTTTTCAACAAACACAACCCCAAATCCAACCTTGCTTGCCACGAATGGGAAAAAGATCTTGCCATAGATTTTTCAGAACAGGACTGGGAAAAAATCTATACATGCATCCACAAAGGAACAGTAAACATTTACGCACAAGAAAATGCGTTCAAACTATTCTCTAGTTGGTATAGGAAACCCCTTAGAATACACAAAATATTTCCATCACTTCCCTCCCACCGATGGAGATGTGAGGGGGAACCGGGCTCGCTCCTCCACATCTGGTGGAACTGTCCCAAAATACAACCCTTTTGGAGGAAGGTCCATGACTCACAAATCGAATCACCACCTTTAACCTAGATTTCACCCCATCACAGTTTCTGCTGCACCATTCCTCCATATTCAATAACGCATATGTATGCTCTCTAGCCATGCACATGGTGAATGCAGCCAAAATGTGCATCTCAGCCAACTGGCGCTGCCTGGAACCACCATCTGTAGCAGATTGGTTTGCACGGATACAGAAAACTGCAGAACTTATTCACCAAGCGAAAGATATCCCTTCCAAATTTGAGAAAATATGGTCCTGTTGGTGACATTTCGTCACAACGGATGAGTAAAAACAACTCAAAACTAAGAACATTCACAAAGATGTGGCAGGCAAGTGAGCTGGAAAAGGTTATAAGACCCTTTTTTTTTTTTTTTTCTCTCCCTCTTTTCTCCCTAGTACTCATCTCCAAGAGGTCTCCTGTCTGCTTCTTTCTTCTAAATATCCCTACCCACCTCTTAAAACAAACCCACAGCTTTCATGGATTAACCCATGACAACTCGTATTCCGAAGCCCATATTCCAACATTAATAGGCTGTAGCACACAGAACTTTCTCAGACACTAAAAAGATTGGAAGAAATAGAGACTCTGCAGTTAACACAAGCGACCACCACAAAAAGATACTACACCTAACAATACAAGAAGCATCACACCACAAAATGAAAAACCAAAGTGACCTGTGGTTCAGGGCCAAGCTAAAAAATAAATGAATATGCTGTTATGTATTACCCCTGTTACACAGTTGCATTTCTGTGCATATATAAAGATGTATATGTTTGCTAAAGCGGCTGCGTCTATACATATATATGTACCTGCTATACCTGTGTTAAATCAATAAAAAAATGATTACAAAAAAAAAAATTATGCAGGTCATTTGTCTGTTCTTTTCTACCTCCTCATGGCTCAGTGTCTAGCCTGCTTAGGCCATCCAAGTGAGAAATAACAAACTCATTGACTATTGATACACAGACACTAATTGTGATTTAAAAAGCCACAAATGTGAGAAATTACCCTTTAATTGCCATTTTAACCTGTGTGTGCCACCTTCTTGTCTGTACCAAGGCCAAACATTCCAGGGTATGTAAACTTTTTATCAGAACCATTTGGGTGATTTCTGTTATCATTATGATTTTAGAAGGAGCCAAAAAACGATGTGATAATAAATGGCTTCACGTGATCACTATCCTTGAATGAAAGACAGTTTTTGGGCATGATTAGTGATATTTTCAATATAAATGCCACAATTTCACAATTTCTGCCAGGGTATGCAATCTTTTGAGCACAATTGTATACAGTGCATTCGGTGGTGAACATTATAGAATACACTTCAGGTGGTGTATTTATATATATATATATATATTCTGGCACCACCAACACCTAAGGCCCAATTTTTATGCCCCTGTTTGACAGGGGCATGTGATTAAAATTGTTAAAATAATATTTAACAACAGGGCCAGTTCCTGCACCCAACAAGAGTAACTGTGGGGGATTACAGTGTTGTGGAACCACCAACACCCAAGGCCCAAGTTTTCTGACCCTGTTTATCAGGGGCATGAAATAAAATTTTTTGAAATAGTATTTAACAGCAGGGCTTATTCCTGCGCTCAACAAGAGTAACTGTGAGGGGTTACAGTGTTCTGGCACCATCAACACCTAAGGCCCAATTTTTCTGCAGAGTATATAGTGCAGTTCGTATAGTATATATACTGCAGTTCAGAGTATATAGTGAAGTCCGTATAGTATATATACTGCAGTTCAGAGTATATAGTTAAGTCCGTATAGTATATATACTGCAGTTCAGAGTATATAGTGAAATCCGTATAGTATATATACTGCAGTTCAGAGTATATAGTGAAGTCCGTATAGTATATATACTGCAGTTCAGAGTATATAGTGAAGTCTGTATAGTATACAGTATATACTGCAGTTCAGAGTATATAGTGCAGTCAGTGTAGTATATATAATACAGTGTAGGGTATAAAGTGCAGTGTACAATATATAATATAGTGTATTGAAGTGGTTAAGGGGAACCCTATGACAGAATTAAGAAAAAAACTAAATGTAAAAAAACGGTGTGCTCCCCCCCCCACAAAGCATACCAGGCCCTTTGAGTCTGGCATAGATTTTAAGGAGAACTCCATGCCAATTTTTTTAAAAAAATGGTGTGGGGTCCCCCCCAAAATCCACTCCAGACCCTTATCCGAGCATGCAACTTGGAAGGCCACAGTAAAAGGGGGGGGGCAAGAGAATGCCCCCCCCCTTCTGAACCGTACCAGGCTACATGCCCTTGTTAAGTTCAACCATTAGGTTTGTTTTAAATAAAAGACACCAACGATCCAATAGCATTTTTTGCAAGTATGAGTTTACTTAAGAATAATACATTACGGATACAACATAAGCTGGTCCACAGCTCAATGAGGTGTGGCCCCCATACAGAATATATTTTTTAGAAGCAAACAGTTCAATATAAGGGGGAACTCTGCAGGAGTCTTCCAGAAGCTTTATAATTCCAGACTGCAGATATTCTGTATCTTAACACCCTCAATGTGGGGAGGGTGCTTTGGGGTCTCATCGGGCTTTAGATAGTATCTATCTGGGATAGGCCTTGCTGTGATTGGGAAATAACTGCCAGGAGATGTCCTGTATTTTCCCCTTCGTCAAAGTATCACTGCTGCATGAAAAATCTTTTATTTTTCACAGCAGTAAAGATGACTTGTTGATCTAGTCCAGTCAACTTTGTTCAGAAGAGGGCGAGGGGTCTATATTATAACTCTCTTCTGCTTTCTTTACCTCATTAAATACAAAGGTTTCCCAGTCCTTAGTTGAAGTCTTAATATTTGATATTTGCTCGATAATAAGACCTCTGAGGTAAGCCTTGAGGGCACCCCAAACCACTGCCACTGCAGCCGTACCATTATTCTCTTGCACAAAAGTTGGGATGGCCATAGGACTAGGTTCCTCAGCAGGGAAAAGCTGGAGCCAAAAGGGGTTTACTTTCCATAATCTCATACCAGTCCTTCCAGGAACTCTAATCAGTGCTTGCAGAAGCAAATGGTCTGAGATAACATTGTTATCCTTAAATACACAAACCATCCATATTCACTCCAAATGATTTACAGAGTATCAGTAAGTGATAATAATAAGTCCATATATATAAAATCAATTAGATGTGTTCTTTCTGTTCCGGTCACCTCTTGTGCTCATAGTATTTCCTTTATATCTATATCAGCTCTGTGCTCACAAGACTCTCACCATCTAAATGCCTGTATCTCAGCCTATATCATGTATTTTTGCAGTGTATGGGTCCTCCTGCGATCTCTGTCCACTAGGGACCCTCTTGGCATGCTTTTCCTCCAGTCAGATATACCAGATGCTTGTCCAGCAGATCTGAGCTGTGTCATAGAGGTGCCAGACACACTGGGAGCTGTAGCCCAATAAAGGTTTGATTTTCTGTGTATGCCAATCTTCCATCCACAATTTAAAAGAGAATTTTACTGAGAACCTGCCAATTCTCTATGTGGTGCCCCCCAGACTCGCTCCGACTGCCTACTTTCTGGACAAGATTGGAATACGCTTATTGTAAGGAAGCTGTCTGAATGAAAGTGGACTCAGAAGTTCCATAAATCCACAAAACTTAAATTGGGAACACATCGTAACCCATCTGTTAGATCTGAGGATTGTACCTGCTTGCCCGGATGTACAGGCAAGCAGATACACTGGCAGATCTGCTGGAGACCTGCATGGCCGGTGCAATGCTTTCCAGGCCCCAAAAAATAATAAATGCAAATTTTTTTTATGCCTGCAAAAAAAGTGCATTTATTTATTTTTTTCCCCCAAAAAGTGAACTTATACAACTTTTGCAAATGGCTCATCTTGTGAGCTCATCGAAGACCATCTAACTCTTGATGGATATTATTTCATACAGCAAAGTTCCCTACTAGACCTGGAAAATACCATAGCCGAGCTCCTGCAAATGGCGCTGGTTTTGGGGCAGAAACATCACCATGGATGATGCTGCAAAAATAAGCTATGCCCAGGAATTGGCACATTTGCCAAAGGTGGTAATTGCTTTGATGGGTTTCCCATTGAAAAGGCTCTATCACATCTGATAGTCCTATTTTTTCTCTACGTTTGTCATAATAGATTTCTAAATCATGCTTTTCTTATGACAGGCAGCAGCGCAACAAAGAAGAACACCACTGTACTATGTAGGATGCAAGCATACCAGGGGCTGGAGAACAAGTACCTTTTGGCCACTTAAAGTTACTGTGAATGCTTTTTTAAAAATTATTATTAAAATAACAAACATGTTATACTTACCTGCTCTGTGCAATGCTTTTGCACAGAACAGCCATTATCCTCCTCTTCTCAGGTCCTCCACTGGCGCTCCTGGTTCCCCCCCCCCCGAGTGCCCCCATAGCAAGCCGCTTGCTATTTGGGCACTTATGCATGCTCGCTCACTCCTGTCCATTGACACACACAACGTGGCTCTACCTGACCCCATCTCCTCCTGACTGGCTGTGATTGACATCAGCTGGAGAAAATGGATCTGTCTGCTATCTCTGAGCCAATGAGGAGGGAGAGAGCTGAGAGCTTTTGCATTTGTGTACGTCGCTGGATTGAAATTGGGCTCAAGTATAAGGGAAACTGGATGGGAGCTGCATGCAGAAGGCATTTTTACCTTAATACATAGGTTAAAAAATGTTCTGCTTTTAGAACCACTTTAACTAATTGCCAACCACGCTATAGCCAAATGACGCCTACAGCCCGGTCGGCTAGTTCTGAGAGTCTGTCATATGACCGCCTCCCGTGCTCGCACTTCTCATGCGCCCCTTAAGGTGCGCAACCAGAAGTCTCTGTAATGACTGGATCCTCCGGGACCCATTGCATCATGGATGGGGGTAGACGGGCCAATCACAGTGGCCCTATACTATGTGCTTGCTCCATCCAATGATGGTGTGATCACTTTGTAAACAAACCGGGGTCATGCCCGGTTCAGCTCTCTCCTGTCCTCACATACACTTTACTTTATTACAAATTAAAGTAGTGAGTGTACAGCTTGTATAACAGTGTAAATTTGCTGTCCCATTAAAATAACTCAAAACAGCCATTAATGTCTAAACCGCTGGCAACAAAAGTGAGTACACCCCTAAGTGAAAATGTCCAAATTGAAGCCCAATTAGCCATTTTCCCGCCTCAGTGTCATGTGGCTCATTAGTGTTACAAGGTCTCAGGTGTGAATGGGGAGCAGGTGTGTTAAATTTGGTGTTATCGCTCTCACTCTCTCATACTGGTCACTGGAAGTTCAACATGGCACCTCTTGGCAAAGAATTCTCTGAGGATCTGAAAAAAAGAATTGTTGCTCTAGTCTACATGAAGGGGGTTTATAATTAGTGGGCGGTCTGCACTGAAGAAAGGGGGTCTATACTTAGTGTGGGGGGGTCTGTCCTGAGCGAGGAGGGTCTGTACTGGGGGGGGGGGGGGGGGGCGACGATAATTGGTGAAGGGGTGGTGACACCATGTTTTACTGCACCCGGTGACACCAACCCTAGTGATGCCACTGGGTTTATCACATAAAATCCCCAAAAAATACTTTCACATTTTTGCTTGTAATATGACAAATTGTGGAAAATTTCAAGGAATATGAATACTTTCTCAAGGCACTGTATAACAGGAATATAGCACCACAGCTGGGGGGACAATTTCAAACAAAAGCTCAGAGGGGGAAATTTGCAAATGCATATGAGTTATGTTATTAGGATCTGATGTAGGAAAAAAAATTACTCTAGTAGAACTTAATAATATCCATATTAGACTCACACAGTTTTTTTCAATGATTTTTTTATGTATATTGCTGGGATCTGGCAATACATTATAGCCACGAGCAATTTCCAATTACATTTTTTCCTTTAGAAATGTCATTTTGCTGCGGTACTGCTATAAATATGGGAAAGATGATCTACTTTACAGACAGACTAAGCCCCCCCCCCCCCTCTGGTACGATATTTAAAGGAATATTTCATTTTTATCATTTCACTTTAAGCATTATTATATAATCACTGCTCTGAAAAAAACGGTCGTTTTTAAAACTTTTTCGATTGATACATGTCCCCTGAGCCAGGACCCGGGTCCCCATACCCTTTTTATGGCAATAACTTGCATATAAGCCTTTAAAATGAGCGTTTTTTTCAATTTTTCATGTTTGTGTCCCATAGACTTTAAAGGTGTTCATACAAATGTTTTTGCCTGTTCGTGGTGTTCTGGTGTGAACCGAACTGGGGGGTGTTCGGCTCATCCCTACTAGTCACGGTGGGCAACTTTCCCTCATTAGAAAAACACAGCAGGGTAGATGAGCTGAAGACACCCCAGCTAAAGCTTTTGAGGTAGAATGTTCCTTTTCCAATCTGTCTAATCTCTAATCCCTGAGAAGATCCTCAATCAATGGCATCTGCAACTTGCATTTAAACATTGCTGTCATATCAGGCCAAAGCAAGAATTAAACAATTATGTAAATCTTTAGACTCCTTTATTTTGTGGGGATAAATCAATGCAACCAATTTATTAGGCATGGCCCACTATAGATAACATATGGCAATAAAAAAAACAACAGAAAAAAAGCATGCTGGCCATTCTTCTAGTTTAAAACCTGAGATTGAATTTGAGCCTTCCAACTCCATACAATAAGCTTACCTCCTAAAGCTGTCCATACACCAGCAGGAATTTGTTTGAATATTTGTATGAAACTTCTGAAAAAAATTCTCATTGTAATATTCAAGTGTAACATTATGGACTGCAGTTCATATGAAAACCCTGAAAAAGGTATTCCATTGCTATACCAATGTTTTGACTTCAATGTTCAGTTGTGGGATGCACATGTGCATTACAATGAGTTGTTTTCTCCCGAATGAAAACCACAGTCACAGTTAGAATTTCATTTAGTCTAGAAAAATTCCATCCTTCTCCTTTGATTTTCCTTGTCACTGCAGTCAAAAACAAACCTCAGGTTGATTTTTTTAACAGTTAGAAACGCATACAAAAGTTCAGAAAACAATTTTTTTAAAGGGTAACTCCACTTTCATGGGAAATTGAATGTTATTAAAAATCACCTTTTCTTTTCAATCTGCAGTTCTGTACTTTTCTGTAAAATGCAATGCAATATGGCTACTTGGAGGTGTTCTGTCCCCCAGGAACATAATTTCCTACTTGTGTGATTGGCTCACTTGTCTGCACTAAGATACAAGTCAGATTTTTCACATTCCCCTGCTGGCATCTGGTCCCTGCCTTGGGTGGCTGGGTTGGCACCTGGTTCCTGCAGTGGGTGGCTGGGGTAGTCCTTGCTGTGGGTGGTTGGGCTGGCACCTGGTCGTGTTGTGGCTTGCTGGTGTATCTTCTGACTCTTCTTCTTTTCCACCATGGGCACTATTTGCTGAGGCAAGGGACAGGAAGGGACTCGGAGGGAGGCGGCGGCCTATCCAGGTAGACTATTAGGTTTTCATCAGCAGGCCCTGTGAGTGGAGCAACATGTAAGGACGTTGCGTGGGCATGCCGCATGCCACTGCGCACTAGGCCTGCTCACCTACTGCAATATTTCCTGGGCTGGTTTCTTCTACCTGGGCTGGGCCCCTTCACTTGCTATATGATCATCTTGTGCAACCAGATAATCTTTTAAACTTACTGAGAAAATTTACAGTGTTCTCTGAATGACACCAATGCCAAATGAGCGATTTCCTGTGTTCACAGTTCAAAATGCAGCAGGGTGGCCGTTTGGCACAGAACCTAGTACCTACTACAATGATTTCTCTGGCCTCCGCAAGAATCCCAACAGGTAGGCACATACATGCCAATGTAGCACTCCTCTATAGTTAGGCTAAATTTAGCTTTTGGCCTTGCTGTAATAAGTGGAGCAGTGATCTGTTGTGTCTGGTCAGCGTTTCCTAGCTGGGTGCCTGATTTCTTACTATCTGGTTCTGAAAGAAGCTTCCAGAAAATAGAGCGGGTAGAATCAAATGGCCAGTATGAATATTTATCATTCCCCAGCCAATCCCTGGAAGGAGACAGCCCGAAGGGGAGGTAATAAATATTTGCAAGGCCTTTCAAGAGTGTTCTTTCCATTCCAGAGAGGGTTCCAGGTCTCCTGGGGATGCTGCCCCTGGGAGATAGGTAGTGAGACAATAATTTGCAATCTAGACTTCAGCAGATGTTGGGCTGAGGGCAGGGCTGCTGATAAAGATCACGGGGCCCCCTACAGGACCCCCATCCTCTGAAAACATCAAATTATATTTTAGCTAAAATGCAACTCCTGTGATGCTATGTTTTGCAGCCATAACAGAAATGACACCCCTGTTGAACAAGATGCCTTCCAGTAAATAGTGGCACGAAGGCAATAGCCTCACTCAGTAGCAATCGCTCACTGTGTTCATTCAGGATGGTGACTGGGGGGGCACCCCCCCCCCTGTGTGCCCTAAGCAGCTGCCAGAAGAGGAGTAAACTTCAGCACTGTGGGGGAAAGGGGCACACAGAGGTCCCAGACAGCAAGGGGAAGGGGGCATGGATACTAGAACTGATCCCCCTGCAGTGCAGTGCAGCTGGAGGAAGAAAAGAAAAGTTGAAGATGGCAGCACTGCACAAGTGTCAGCAATTAGGCAGTAATACCGGCCCTCCGGGCTCCCCATTTTGAACTAATGAGGCCTGGGCCCAGTACAGGAGGTCTGGCTGTACTGCCTTATGAACAGCCCTGGCTGAGGGCTTCTTTCTGGTGTCCTGGTCTAGAGAAGGATCTTTTGTCTGCCTCACAGAGGAACAATTGTTGGGTGGCAGACAGCTCCCGGGACATTGTTAGTAAAGACTTTGCTGTGGACTTTTGGGTACTAGAAGGGAACTAAGTACCAGAAGATGTTATATGGACTGGTATTGCTCCTATAGAGTCCCAGATATACTGGCCATCCCCTGTCACCTCTAGGAAAGGCTACCTAGAGAAGATTAGTGGGAAGCTGTCCTCCTGTTATTTCTGAAATCATTTAGAGTTTGTTAAACCCATGAACCCCTCTTCTGTTCCAAGTTTCTCAGAAATAAATTCTACAATGACATCACTTAGACTGAGCCTGTATTTGTCTGTGTGCATGGAACTGTGTCTGGGGCAGGCAGCCTCTGTCTGCGCTAGCAATAGAGACCTACCTTATTGTCAGCAGCCCCTCTGGGGGTGAGCGCTACACTTACATCGGTCAAAGCTGTAGCAATGTAACTATGTGAAAATTGCTTTAAAGCACAACATTTAGCTTCCATTACAAGTCAAATATCAAAATCAGCTGCAGACAGAAAACATGGTCCAGATTCAGCCATCCATCTGTTCTTCCAATTTCTGGATAGTAAAGATACATACTACGTGTAAGCCCAGCACATTGGAGTTAAAATAAAGGTCTAATGACCTAAAAGCAAATATTTAATACTTTTCCCCCTCATATGGCATTGTAGCTTGACTTTACTGGTGACATCATAAAACATAAACATAGCAAAAATGGTACTGTAAAGTGTAGCCTTGATGGCTATACTGTATTTTTTTTTTTTCGGCAGGATCACAAGGCGCTGCAGATTACAGAAGATCACAAGCCCCAGCCTGTCTAGCCTTTGCTTCTAAAGGTGCCCATTACCAGACACGTCACTTTATGAGAATGACAGGTGGTAAGCCATCTGCCTGTTTTCTCTTGCATTACAGTTTTTTATCCCCAACTTGCTTAACAAACAGATGTGATACACATGTGGCAGAAGGACAATTTCTATGCAAAACTACCATTCTCAAAATTTGCCACCATGTTAGAAAATCCAAGCATGCAGTCACCAGCATTTCCTATGCCTAGAAGGACCTGTAATGTATTTATTGTCAAACCCTATGTGGCCAATTGTCACAAGTGATGTTCCATTTTGTCAAATGACTTGTCAGGTTTGGTCACCTTAAGCCAATAGTTTATTAGCATGATGTTCTTTGTTACTCTTTAAGTTAATATTATTCATGATTTATATAGTGCCAATGGTTTGCAAAACACAAAATGAAGGGAGATGGTACAGTTACAATACAATTTAATCAAAGAGGGTTAGGAGGGCTCTGCTCATTAGAGCTTACAATCTAAAGTAAGAACATACAGTACAGTAACTTAGTGGATAGCAGTCCTGCGTTGCAGCACTAGGATTCCTGGTTGGAATCCCAACCAACCAACTACCTGCATGGAAATTTGCCAATTCTCCCCACGCTTGTGTAGGTTTCCTCCCACATGCCAAAGACATGCAGGAAGGTTAATTGTCCCTTGTATGTGTGCATGCAAACAGGGTTGCTATTAGAAATTGTGGGGCCCGATACAGCCTCCCCGACAGCTCCCCATCTATACACACTGCCTGACAGGGATGGCCCCCCTCCATCCCACCAGAGAAGGCATTTTAAATACATTTTTGTGCATGCACAGTTATCCTGCCAGCCACAGTTCTCAGCAATTAAAAAAAGGTTTTCTGGGTACCATCAATTCAGCAGCAGGGGTTGGGGATAGAGTACTATCCTGTCCCAACAGATTGATATAGAAGAATGAATTGTCAGGAGCTACGGGACAGATAATTACTGTCATGTCCCGAAAGAAGTCCTTTTAGCGATGAAAAAAGTTGGGTAAAGGAGCTGTTTCTTGCTATCGCATTCCTGTTTACAGTATCTGGATGTTTATATGGTGGCTGCCTATGTTGTATACAACGCTGTTTTTTATCCAAACAAATGTAAGTGCAATACTTTTTATTAAATGAGTCCTTTGGGATTTTACACTATCTGGCATCTCCTTCATTTGCATGTTTAAATCTGGTCGTGGGGTGAATAGAGCCTGGTTTGATTATCCAATTAAAGTTCTTAATTTGATCTGAGGACATATCTCCAGCTGATGACCCCTGCAAAGATTATTACATTAAGCTTGTTTGACCCTCTGTAATAAAGGGTCCAGGCTCTATGGTAAGAGTCTATATCGCTTATGGTGGTGGTATCTGCACGAGTTGGAGGGTTTTCTGGATTCACCTGCAATTTCATGGATTTGTGTTTTTTGATTTTTTTCACAATTGGACCTTTTGTAGCACTTTATGAGCAAAATTTATGTTTAGTGCAACACTGTTTTTGTGTAGGAGAATTGCTGGGCCTGCTTCCCAAAAATGAGTAAATAATCCCTTCTCTGTCCCCAGCCCCTGCTACTGAACCAATGGAGCCGGAGAAACTTCTATGTAGTTGTCGGAAGCCATGGTCTGTGCTTAAAAGCATTTAAAGAGTTTCCTCTCTGCACCCAGGTTCCCAGCTTCACTGATGGGGCTTGGACCTGGCACAGGAGTACTGAATCTACTCCCCCTATCGGTGGCTCTGCATGTGAGATAGGGACTTTCGATTTTAAGTTGCTTGAGGGCAGGGACTGATATCAATGTACAGTATGTAGCGCGCTGTGTAAATATTCAGTGCTTTAATTCAGTATATTTTAGTGCACTTATTTTAAAATCACTGCTTTATTGTTCATGCCGATATGTACTTTGCAATATTCATGTCAAATAATGTTTTATGAGACATAACATGTTTGAGGACTATGTACCATTTGCTTGCTGTAATGAATGAAGTTGTAGTTAAATTAATATCTTAAGCACTGTTAAAACTGAATAGCATTTTTTTTCTTTTCATTTTTTAACTCTTGCACATGTGGTTTAATACAAAGGAGCTATGCGTAGCATTCAACATATGCCGCCTATGCTATATATAGTTCCAAATGAGGGAAGCAATTATTTTCAATGAACACCACTCTGCACACACCATGAAGTGTTATTGTAAGCCCCATTCTAAAGATATTGAAGTACACAGCAAGGAGCCATTCACAAGGAATAAGGGGTGGAGTACAGAAGACAATTGCTTGCATTCACCTAGTTATCAAACAATACATGTGATTTGAATCATCTTGAGTTATGCTGTTGGAAGGTATAATGGGTATACATGTGGTGGGTCCTGAACACAGATCAGTGCAAGTAGCTAGGACAAGGACTTGGTTTTGGAGAGTGCCGTGTTTACTATAGACTTAGTCATCATAGGCTAAAATTAAACCCATTCAACATCATGCAGATATGTCTAGCTAGCACTGAACAGATCTGCCAGGAACACGTCAAAGGAGGCGCTCACATAAAAATGATGGCTGTTACAGAGCTTAAGAGTGTACTGTAACTTTTAGGGCACATTTGCATAAGCACAGAAAGCTGTATAGCATAAAAAAGCAAGCGTATCTCTGTGCCTGGGACTGATAGCTGTTAGTGTATAGCCGCCTGTATAAATTGGGTTGGTCATCCACGGTTCGAATCTCGGCCAGTTCAGCAAGAATTTGATTTGAGCCATTAATGTGCAGGCTGAATGCACCAAGTTGATCAATAGATCAACTTGGGTAGAACCAGCCTACCGGATTATCTTGCGATTATCGCTAGCGGCTATGCACAGTCTTCTAAAGTAAAGAGAGGTGGCCAGATAAAGCAGAACAGAAAGTGTGAACACAAAATATCAATTTAGTACTTTGGCACTGCCTTCTCTCAGCTTGCTGCCAAAGGCACTGGCATATTATTGCTGGATGATGGGTAGGGCTTTGTAACTAAGGCAAGCCTTACCCGGTTCGAATTTAAACTGGTTCAGCAGCATCCAGCCAAGATTCAAACTATGTTTGGGCAGGCTGAATGTATCAAGTTGATAGATTAAATTGGGTACAACCAGCCTGATGGATTTTTACTTGCGATTACTTTCTGGTATAGCCGCTAGAAATAATCACTGTCTTCTCCCAGTGTGGACGGCTTCCCCCACTGAGAATATACAATGGCTCAGCAGGAGGGATTCCTGCATCAACACTATCTATGTTGGTGGGAGAATTGAGCAAATTTCTTTCCTGCAACTCGTAGTTGCAGGAAAGAAAGTTGCACCGTGTATGGCCAGCTTAAGTGCTGTGGGGTAGGGTTATGAGAGTTCTGACTATATATTACAATCTGAAGGGAGTAGGTGGATGGAAAATCCTTTCAGTCCATATTGAAAGTCAGATCCAGCAGTGTCTAGCTTACTTGATTGCATGATTGGGTAAAGTGTGACACTGACATGGTTAACTCAGCATTATAATTAAGCCTGTAGTGAGTTAGCATGATGGACATACATACAGTGGTTTAAAGTCAGCTAAGGCCTTATTTAAATATTCTCACCTTCTGTTTGGGTTAAAAATAGCTCCAAATACCTATTGATTTCCCATGGAATACTAAATGGCCAGGCTGAAAAATCAGTTGCTAGAATGATTGGATTGGTGCATGAGGTCATTATCCTTCAAAGTTATCCCACAGCACATACAGCTTAATTCATTAAACCAGATCTCCCAGCACTTGGGTGTTAACAACTAGTTCCCCAGTTCTCAAACTGGAGAAAGTGCAGAGAAGGGCAACCAAACTGATAAGAGGAATGGAGGAACTCAGCTATGAGGAAAGATTAGAGGAACTGAATTTATTCACTCTTGATAAGAGGAGATTAAGGGGGGATATGATCAACATGTACAAATATATAAGGGGTCCATATAGTGAACATGGTGTTGAATTATTCACTTTACAGTCAACAAAGAGGGCAAGGGGGCACTCTTTATGTCTAGAGGAAAAGAGATTTCATCTCCAAATATGGAAAGGTTTCTTCACAGTAAGAGCTGTGAAAATGTGGAATAGACTCCCTGCAGAGGGGGTTCTGGCAAGCTAAGTAGATTGGTTTAAGAAAGGCCTGGATTATTTCCTAAGTGTACATAATATAACTGGCTACTAACATTTATAGGTAAAGTTGATCTGTGGAAAACCTGATTGCCTCTCGGGGATCAAGAAGGAATTTTTTCCCCTGCTTTAGCAAATTGGATCATGCTCTCCCAGGGTTTTTTGCCTTCCTCTGGATCAACTGTGGGTATAGAATTGGGTATATGGGATCGTATAATATAATTATTATTTTTGTGGTTGAACTAGATGGACGTGTGTCTTTTTTCAACCTGACTAACTATGTAACTATGTAACCTTTTGCCGCGTACACACGATCAAATTGTCCGGCAGATTTAGTCCGGCAAACAATCCGGCAACCAATCCGCCGGACTTTCTAACGAACGAACTTGGCCACACACGGACACTCCGAAAGTCCGGCGATTTCTAACATGATGACGTACAGCACGTACGACGGGACTAGAAAAAGGAAGTTCAATAGCCGGTAGCCAATAGCTTCCTTCTCGTACTTGCTTCTGAGCATGCATCATTCTTCGTCCACCGGACTAGCACACTGACGAACGGATTGTACGCTGAAAGCCAAGTCCGGCAGACAAATTTTGAGTCAAAACTACTTTTAAAGTCCGCTGGAGCCCACACACGATTGAATTGTCTGGCGTAATGCGGTCCGGCGGACTAAGTCCACCAGACCATCCGATCGTGTGTACGCGGCATAAATCTACCTTTTTATCCTTGAGGAACCCCTGAAATAATTTTCAGGTTCTAGAGGAACCATTGTTAACAAGGGCTACACCCACAGCTAATGGTGCATTAGCATGATCAATAGGTTGAAGAAAGTTTTAAATAAAAGAATAAATATGTAGTGTACCTAGTGGAGTAATAGGCTTGAAGTAAATAATAACTCAGAAAACTAAGAAAGGAATGGCACATGGTAAAATTTGTGGTGTCTTCTAACATTAGTGGTCACATAGGTTGCTAGTAGAAAATTGCCCCCTTGCATTGGTGATCAGTGCAGGGTGATGCAACGCTTAGGAAGTGTAGTTCTTGTCCTGCACTCATTGACACAGTTCTGCAATCAGCAACACTTTTAGGCCAATAGCCTCCTCACCCATCCCCTTATAAAGTTGAAGATCCTTTTGGTACAAGGGGCCCCCTTAAATCTTTCCCCCGGAGCTTCCAGCAAGTAGCAGTGGGAGCCTAGCTACATTTTGGCCTTCTAGAAACAGTGGTCTGGTGCTGGCAGATATATTGAAGCCTTGCTACACTAGGTACTTTCTACCTACAGTCACCAAGCCCAGTTCTCAGGGGCCAAACTCCCTGGGAGCAGGAGTGGATATACGACGGTCCTCTCTAGCTCTCTCCCGGCAATAAAAAGCCCCATACAGGAATAATGATAAAAGATCAACCCTCTCTCCTTCTCAGTCCATTGGGGCTTGTAGTTCCTGTTCCTTGCACATTATCATGATCTTTGTTTTTGCAAACATCTCCCGGGATGGAAATCGATAGCCCTGCCCTCCTCCTCCAGTGAATTGACCAGAAAAGTAGGGAGGAAAGGATTCTCACACACAGACTGCCCGCTGCTACTGTGTCCTATCTCAATTGCAGTGGTGGTGGGAGAACAAGGAACTATAGCCATTGACATCTGGCTACTTTACGTTATCTCAACTACTGTTATTTTGTCACCACTTCAATGACCCCCTTTACGTTCATCTTTTATGCATCAGCTAAGAAACACTAAAAAAGACAACAGTTTCCTTTAAACTCTATATGTATATAGTTAGGTGCAGGGGCAGACTGACCATTCGGCAACGCGGGCGCTGCCCGGGACCCGAGCCACTTGGGGGACCCATCAGGGTTGCCAGCCTCAGTAAAACCAGGGACGGTATGTAAAAATCTGTGTTTTTTTTATACATGTGTCTCTGAAATGTCCCTTACTGACATCCTTTTGGTCTAAAAATCCAGAGATTATAGCTGCCCCTCCTCTCCAGTACCTTCTCAGCCAATAGAAACATGTCTGTGTATACTGTTTGATTGTATACTGTGTGTGCGTGTTTGTGTATACTGTGGGGCCCCATAACCTCCATTTGCCCGGGGGCCCCATAATCTCCTATTGCCCGGGGCCCCATGAGTTGTCAGTCCGCCCCTGGTTAGGTGATCCATCCTGTCGTGAAGATATTTTAGATTGATTGTCTTTATCTTCCTGTGAATATCAGAAAATAGACCTACACATTGTTTTTTTTGTAAAGGACCAATGAACATTTCCTTAAGCCATTTTTTTTTTTGTTTGTCAACAAACTTCTCAGGTCATGGCGAGCTATTATCATTAGTGGCAAAGCATTTGTTGTGGATTCTTTCTGCGTGACCTCAGGCTATGAACAAGCAGAATCTTGCAATACCTTTGTGTCAACCTTTTTTTTTTTACTTTGTAAGCTCCCCTGAGAGATGTACAGATTTTTAATCAAGCAAAATTGAAGAAAAGATTTTTGGGAGTGCAATATCTTTTGTGACAGGTTTTCCATCATACACCGATAACATCTTTCTTCTTCAACTCCACTGTCCTGACTTAGGCAGAATATTGTATTTTAATAAATTTATCTTAGATACAAAATTGTATCTCCAACTTTCTTAACTGAATTCTGCCAGCAAATCTGTTTCTGAAAAGGCCATCCGAGCTGGTACAGGCAATTGCATCTCATGCATGCTCTCATTGTTTACATAGGCCTAAGAAATGTAGTAATATATATATATATATATATATATATATATATATATAGTAGCTCACAAAAGTACACCCCTCACATTCTTGTAAATATTTTATTATATCTTTTCATGTGACAACACTGAAGAAATGACACTTTGCTACAATGTAAAGTGGTGAGTGTACGGCACGTATTACAGTGTAAATTTGCTGTCCTCTCAAAATAACTCAACGCACAGCCATTAATGTCTAAACCGCTGGCAACCAAAGTGAGTACACCCCTAAGTGAAAATGTTCAAATTGAGCCTAAAGTGTCAATATTTTGTGTGGCCACCATTATTTTCCAGTACTGCCTTAACCCTCTTGGGCATGGAGTTCACCAGAGCTTTACAGGTTGCCACTGGAGTCCTCTTCCACTCCTCCATGATGACATCACGGAGCTGATGGATGTTAGAGACCTTACACTCCTCCACCTTCCATTTGAGGATGCCCCACAGATGCTCAATAGGGTTATGGTCTGAAGACATGCTTGGCCAGTCCATCACCTTTACCCTCAGCTTCTTTAGCAAGGCAGTGGTCATCTTGGAGGTATGTTTGGGGTCATTATCATGTTGAAATACTGCCCTGCGGCCCAGTCTCTGAAGGGAGGGGATCATGCTCACCTTCAGTATGTCACCGTACATGTTGGCATTCATGGTTCCCTCAATGAACTGTAGCTCCCCAATGTCGGCAGCACTCAGTCCCAGACTATGACACTCCCACCACCATGCTTGACTGTAGGCAAGACACACTTGTCTTTGTACTCCTCACCTAGTTGCTGCAACACACACTTGACCCCATCTGAACCAAATAAGTTTATCTTGGTCTCATCAGACCACAGTACATGGTTCCAGTAATCCATGTCCTTAATCTGCTTGTCTTCAGCAAAATGTTTGTGGGTTTTATTGTGCAATCATCTTTAGAAGAGGCTTTCTTCTGGGATGACAGCCATGCAGACCAATTTGAGGCAGTGTGCGGCGTATGGTCTGAGCACTGACAGGCTGACCCCCATCCCTTTAACCTCTACAGCAATGCTCGCACCACTCATATGTCTATTTCCCAAAGACAACCTCTGAATATGATGCTGAGCATGTGCACTTAACTTCTGTTCTGAGTGGAACCTGTCCTGTTAAACCCCTGTACTGGGTTTTTGTTGCACTTTTCTTGCTAGCAGTTTAGACATTAATGGCTGTGTGTTGAGTTACTTTGAGGGGACAGCATATTTACACTGTTATACAAGCTGTACACTCACTACTTTACATTGTAGCAAAGTGTAATTTCTTCGGTGTTGGCACATGAAAAGATATAATAAAATATTTACAAAAATGTGAGGGGTGTACTCACTTTTGTGAAATACTGTATATATATATATATATATATATATATATATATATATATATATATATATATATATATAGTTTTGCTTTTTCATTTAGAGAGAAAAGTTTGATGATGTCTTGGGTGCACACTTGCTTTGTTCTTTGAATAGCTATCCTCATTCAGCATTTGACAGGCAATGAGGAGGCATTGTATTGCCTTTTCACTGCCCACTTTAACCCCTTGAACCTCAAACTAGCATGCTGTAACTACATGCATAGCATGTGGTTGTGGCACGCTTGCATACATGCCCACAGTCCCAATTTTTCCAAGACATTCACGGTATTCAGATCCTTGTCCCAGTCTTATCATGTCCTCGGAAGAAACACGGAAAATTGGCTTTGTCCCCACTTCTGGAGTATCGTCAGAGCTGCCGTTAGAGGTCCGGGGCCAGCACTGGTGATTTGATCTCTGCCGCCATTTTACAGAAGACCATCTCTTGTGGAGATGAAAGGGAAAAGACAAAAGGCGGAGCCTGGTTTGCTGGCAATAGAAATGGAGCTGCCACCAATCCCCCACCCCGCGTCTTGCTGCTGGTCTGTGACCTGTTGTGGGAAAGGTAACGGGGCGGGGGATTGGCAGTAGATCCTTTTCTATTGGCAGCCACTCGGGCTTTGCCTCTTGCTTCTTCTGCTCGGCCTCCATGAGAGCTGGTCTTCTGTAAAATGACATGGAGATCAAATCACCAGTGCCAGCCCCTGGTGACAAGGGAGGTGCTGCATTTGGTGACAACGAAGTGCTGCATTTGGTGACAAGCTGCATTTGGTGACAAGTGAGTTGCTGCATTTGGCGACAAGCTGAAACTGGTGACAAATAAAGTAGCAGGTGACAAGCTGCATCTGGAGGCAGGCGACGTGGCAAGTGACACTCTCAGGGCTCTCACTGATTCTGCATTATGGTGAGCTGAACTATTTAATTTTATATTACAATGTAATAATAGAAAAAATGTGCTTCAATCATCCTGACACCATATCAACCATGGTGCCGTTATGATTGAAGTGTTCACACCAGGTGTTTGGAGTATCTTTATCTGCTGATTGTTAAACTTTCTGGAATACACATATCGCTATTGTGGTATATGATCTGGGCCTGCTGTCTCTCTATCCCTCTTTCTTTCCTTCTTTCTTTCCTTCCTTCTCTCACCTTCCCTCCCTGTCTCTATCTTTTTTCTCTCTTCTTCCCTCTCTCTATCTCCTTCTTTCCCTCTCCCTCTCTTTTTCTCCCTTTCTTTCTCCCTCTATCCCTCGTTCATCTCAGGCTCTAACCACACCCCATTTAAACCATGCCTATTCTTCCAGCATGGCGCGCTACTGATTTTTCACCCTCTACTACACCACACCTACAGATGAATGTCCCACCCTCTAATTGTAATAAGACTCCACCTACAGACCAAAAAGTGTCCCTATAAATGTTTTTACATTGTTGACAACTATGCGCTTGCAGAGTGGCCCAATTCACTCGAATGGGTTGGCTTTGGCAGGCACTATGCCCCATAAAAGTGACAAGAGATCTGATTGAGGCCATGGCATGTGTAGACCCTAGGCCGCTGGCTCTCAGATTAAAGGTGGAGCAGTTGGGGAAAGGTGTTTTATCACCCCTCACCCTCTAGTGTGAATGAGCCTTAAAGGATATCCAACAAGTAAACATGAAAGTCAGGGGGCACTTGCACGTAGCTGAAAGAGCATAAATAATCAAAGGCTTTATTCACTGGGGCACAGTGCACCTTTATTAAGGCTTTAGGCCTCATTTATAATGACACTATCAAACCTGAATTTGTATGCAATTATAGAAAATTTCAATGGTACTGATCTTTCCGAGTGTTTATGTGTGTTCAATCAGTTTAGCTGCTTTTTGAGAAAATAGAATTTTATGTGTCCGATTAGGCACTTTAAAGCAGGAACTTCTAAATGCAGGAAAATGTGATCTGGAAGGCACAAGGCACCATACACACTGGGGTTTTAATGCTGGTGCATGAGGCTCTGGTGTTTAGCCGAAGGAGGAAGGCATAAGTGTCCCATCCAGTCCTGCTGCCAGCAGCCTGGCAGTATGCAGTTAGGTAGTTAAGCACCCAGGAACGAATGTTTGAAGCACAGACTTCTTATGTTTCAGGCATTCATCCCTGAGTGCATACTGTCCTATATGTTTATACTGCTAGGTGCCTGTTTTAGCCAATTCAGCCGCACCAGCTGTCAGTTTATCATAAAATTTGACAGGCTGCCACAGTGCTACCCAATGACATGTACCTGTAGGCAAGTTGCCTACAGAAATGTTAGTGTAGACAATGGCTGTCCCAGGCGGGGGGGGGGGTTAACATAAATGCTGCTTTTCCCAGGCTGCACCCTACAGTCCATTGGAGGCACCAGGAGCCTTGAGATCTTCCAAGATTTGGAGAACACCTTAAATGGCTACTACCTTTTGGCCAAGTAGAAATAGTTAGGGACAATTTGAAATTATCGTTCACACCGAACAGTACTGCTAAGAAGTGGTGTTAAAGGTTCAGATTAAAAACAAAAAACAAAAAGCAAACAAACATGTTATACTTACCTACTCTGTGCAATGGTTTTGCATAGAACAGCACCGATCCCCTTCTTTTCAGGTCCCCGCTGGCGCTCCTGGATCCTCCCCCTTGACCAGTGCCTCCAATAGCAAGCCACCTGCTATGAGAGCACTGGTGCATGCTCGCTCCTGAGCCCTGTTCTATGTATCCATAAGACATATAGAGCTGCCTCTCAGCCCCACCCCCTGCTCTCTCCTCATTGACTCACTGGCTGTGATTGACAACAATGGGAGCCAATGGCCCCTGCTGCTGTCTCAAACAATGAGGAGAGGGAGTCCCGGGACAGTGAGGCTCTTGTGCACATCACTGGATCAACTGGAGGGAGCAGCACACTGTTTTTTTCTACCTTCATGCATAGAATGCATGAAGGTAAAAAACCTCAGCCTTTACAACCACCTTAAGTAGTTTGCATCAACTATTTTAAGCCTGGTCTGAAGTTCTTTAACCACTTGGGACCCACGCTATAGCCGAATGACGGCTACAGTGCGGATCTCCTTTTCCGGGACTACGTCTATTGACGTAGTCCTGTGCACGAGCGGCCTGCGCACCCCCTGAGGGGCGCGCGCGGCGCGCTCTGTGATCGGCGAGTCTATGAGACTCGCCTGATCACCGATCAGAGCAAAGGGTCGATCCCGACCCCTTATCACGTGATCAGCTGTCAGCCAATGATAGCTGATCATGTAATATAACGGAGCCAGTAATCGGCTATTATTCCTCCTCGCGCTGACAGCGCGAGGAGAAAAAAAAAAAAGCCGATCACCGGCGGCCGTGATCGGGACATCAGTCCCGATCATGGCCAGCCCTGCCAGTGCCTACCTGCCCCCTGCCAGTGCCCACCTGCCCCCTCATCAATAAAGATGATAAAAAAAATAAGTGCTGCACATAGTGCCACCCAGCAGTGCCCACAGTGCCACCCAGCAGTGCCCACAGTGCCACCCAGGAGTGCCACCCAGCAGTGCCCACAGTGCCACCCAGCAGTGCCCACAATCTGCCTCAACAAAGGTGCTGCACCCCAGTGCCACATATCCGTGCCCATCAGTGTCATCTACCAGTGCCCATCAGTGCCCAGCAGTGCCACCTATCAGAGCCACCTATCAGTGCCCATCAGTCCCATCTATCAGTGGTACCTATCAGTGCCCCTTAGTGCCATCCATCAGTGCCACCCATCTGTGCCACCCATCCGTGCCATCTTATCTGTGCCCATCTGTGCCCATCAGTGCCGCCTTATCTGTGCCCATCGGTGCCGCCTTATCTGTGCCTATTAGTGCCGCCTTAACTATGCCTATCAGTGCCCACTAGTGCAGCCTATCAGTGCCCACCAATGCAGCCTATCAGTGCCCACCAGTGCAGCCTATCAGTGCCGCCTCATCAGCGCACTTCAATGAAGGAGAAAAATTACCTGTTTGCAAAATTTTATAACAAACTATTAAACATGATTTTTTTTTTTTTTTTTTGCATCTTCTTTTGTTTGTTTAGCAAAAAATAAAACTCCCAGCTGTAATTAAATACCACCAAAAGAAAGCTCTATTTGTGGGAAAAAAATGATAAAAATTTCATTTGGGTACAGTGTTGTATGCCTGCGCAATTGTCATTCAAAGTGCATCAGCACTGAAAGCTGAAAATTGGTCTGGGACTGAGGGGGGTTTAAGTGCCCAGTAAGCAAGTGGTTAAAGGGGTGAATGATGGTTCCTGGCATATCAAAAGAACTAGGGTCAGTAAAGCAGAAGTGGGGTTTGAAGCAAAGCCACTATAAAAGGTTTCCTCTGCAAGTCTAGCAGAAGTGCAAGGTACTTCACAGCCATTCGTGAGGCATAGTGCCTGGAGATGGGTGCCATTAAAGTGGTTGTAAACCCTTACAAACCACTTTGACCTACAGGTAAGCCTAGATTAAGGCTTACCTGTAGGTCCAAGAAATATCTCCTAAACCTACACGGTTTAGGAGATATTTGCCCAAAGACAGGCACCGCTGTCTACGGCGCATGCGCCGTAGACAGCGGCGCGCAGGCGCACTGAGCGTGGCATTTCCAACAACGGAGCTGCTGCGTGTGTCGGCTCCCGTGTGCATGCGCGGGAGTGACATCATCGCGGCTCCGCCGAATGACAGCGACGGAGCTGCGAGACCCCACCGAAAAGATGGATGTACCGGACTACAGGGGACAGCGGTGATATCGCTGGCTCCTGTGTCAGGTAAGCGACACATAATGAACTACTATGCGATGCCTAGTAGTCCATTATGCTTTACCTTTGCAGGGAATGAAAGAGGAAGTAAACCCATCAGTGTTTACTTCCTCTTTAACAACCATAACCGAATCCGCTTCACGGAGTCCCACAGGCTGGCCAAATGCATAAAATATAACTGAATATTATTTTTTGAAGGGAAAAATTCCAAGGGCAGTTGATCCAGGGAATATCTAATAGACATGTGCGGTTCGTTTCTGAGAATTAGTACATTCAGAAGCATCCGAAATACGAATTTCTATGCTTCCAGATTGTATACGAAATACGAAATTTCGTTGACGAATTTCGGATCCAAATTCCGTTACAATGGAAACGTGACTGGTGTTTTGTTGACCAATCAGAGGTTTTCTTCTGCTGCTGAGTGAGGGTTGGGAAAATTACCTTTTTTAATATGGGAGTGGGAGACTGGTAACGATTAATACCAAACGGAACGGAATGGAAAAAATCTAAATTCATTTATTGATGAAGTACATGTCTAATATCTAAGTGGATCAAGTAGGAATTTCCCCCCCCCCCACTGGAACAAATTGGATTATACAATATTTATTTATTTTTCCTTCCTCTGGATCAACTGTGTGTATAGGACAGCCATAAACAACCTTATATTATTCAAGTGCCTATACAGCCCACCAGCCTTTAAGGCTGGGCCTCCTGTCCTAGTACAGCGTATCACTACTTCCGTTTATCAGTTTTCTCCACAGGGGTTCAGGTACCCCACTTCAGTGTGTGCAGCAGTACGGTTTCTTTCCTTTTCCTTGATTAGGCGCAGGAATACTTTCTTATACTTATTTTTTTTAAACTGGTTGACTTGTGTCCTTTTTCAACCTGACCAATTATGAAACTATGTAAGTTCACCTTTCACAGAAAAATAATAAATGCATATGTTTCTGCAGGTTAAAAAATGTGCGTTTATAAAAAAAAAGAAAAAAAAAAAGGAGCCTGGGAAGTATTGATCAGCAGAACGCGGGTATAATTCCAGACGTCTGTACGCTCTCCCTCCAGCTTTCATCCTGTACCTGTTTATGAGCTGTCAGTTTGCAAGCTAGCGGGCGTGTGAATGGACCACGAGCTACCTAATTTGCACGCTCATGGTAGATTCAAACTACAAGTCAGTCAGCGGCAGTGGAAGACGTGACTTGTAGTTTTCTCATTCACAGATTCCTGTGAATAAATGATGCTACTGTGTGGGCAGTGCCCCGCATAGTTGTGGCGATTTTAAAAGGTGACAGTGGGTGCGGAGAAGAACTCCCACCCATCTCCACAGGGAATGGGGATGTCAGGGGTGCAGGGGGAGGTTGCTGAACATGTTACATGTTACACCCTAAATACGGGTGGAACGTGTAGCTTTCAGAAGGCAAACTTAGCCTTTAATGTGATGGCTATTGCATCCATACGTCTCTTGCTTTAAAATTAAAGTTTTAAAAAAAGAATAAATACTGGGACAAATGTGCATGTATTGCAAAAATTCTCTGCATATTTTTTTATTTTTCTTGCCCTGACATACACTTCAAATACTGTATGTTGTATAAACCAGCAATAGAAATTGAGACTGAAATCGACCCCAGCAGCTGGGGTTGTAAATCTGGCTCTAGCTGGAGGTCTTTTATTGATTTGCGCCAAGACTGTAATTTAAACATTCAGTAGAAGACGTTATAATCAAAGGCTATATTTTCCCACAACACTGGGTTTTACCATGTGCCAGTAACATCTGGCTAAACTTGTAGTATTTTACAAATGGATGTTTGTCTGTTCCACATTCCTCCCAAAGCCGCCCTTATATCTCACTTTACTCTAATTATTACTTTACACTTCAGTCCCAGGAGGATTGTGGGATAAAAACACACAAAGAGCGTGAGCTCGGGGGTAAAGGAAAGGTGTTATAGAGAAAACCAGAGGAGCGTGATCCTTGCAGGTAAATATTGTACACAAGACACCTGGCAAGGGGAGCTTTTGATGCACGGCATGTTGGAGAAGCTGCCAAATGAACTTTATGTGCCTTAAATGCCACTTCCCATTTGTTCTTGGTTTCGGAAATTTGGCAATGGTAAAGCACATCTGTCTCTGTGTTCTCAAAGCTTCCCATGTCATTGACACATGGTCTGTATAATGTATATAATAATAGCTCAGTAGCTGGATGAATACAGCAGACAATATAAATACTGTAATTAATAAACAAAACCACAAAACTGGTGGCTACTTTATAAATAACAAAAACAACATAAAAAAAATGTAATAAATACGGTATGCAGTATATTTGTTTTTGTAGCCTTTTACATTGTTTCCCAAGTTATGGCAAATGTACATTGTAAGTCCACTTTAAATAATTTAAATAAAAAAATAATAATAATATACCTAAGCCTTTTTCTTTTTTTGTTACCTACAAGTTAAAATCTGTATTTTTTGCTGGAAAATTATTTAGAACCCTCAGATATTATATATATATATATATATATATATATATATCTATATATATATCTATATATATATATATATATATATATATATATATATATATATATATATATATCTATATATATATATATATATATATATATATATATATATATATATATACACTTTGTAAATAACAAAAAATAAAAATGTAATAAATACGGTATGCAGTATACTTGTTTTTTGCAGCCTTTGCATTATTTCCCATGTTATGGCAAATGTACATTGTATGTCTACTTTAAATAATCTCAATAAAAATGTATTGAAATAAAAAAAAGCACCTTAATAAATAAGGTTAGCCCCTTATGCCTAAGCCTTTTTCTCACATTTGTTGCCTAAAAGTAAAAATATGTATTTTTTGCTAGAAAATTATTTAGAACCCCCAAACATTATACACATATATATATACATATATATACATATATATATATATATATACATATATATATATATATATATATATATATATATTATTTTTTTTTAATTTAGGCAAAGACCCTAGAGAATAAAATGGAAATCGTTGCAATATTTTATGTCACATAGTATTTGCACAGCAGTCTTTCAAACACAGTTTAAAAAAAAACAAAAAAATTTTTATGAATAAAAAAAAAAAAAAAACAGTAAAGGTAGCCCAATTTTTTAGTAAATAGATACCTAACATGTCTTGCTTTAAAATTGCACACATTTGTAGAATGGCGACAAACTACGGTACGTAAAAATCTCCATAAGTGAATCTACAGGTTACCTGTTTAGAGTTACAGAGGAGGTCTAGTGCAAGAATTATTGCTCTCACTCTAATGATCGTGGCGATACCTCACATGTGTGGTTTGAACACTGTTTACATTTGTGGTTGCGACTTACGTATGTCTTTGCTTCTGCGCTCAAGCACGGAGGGATGGGGCACAGTAAATTTATTTATTTATTTTTACACTGTACCTTTGAAGACAAAAATTCTGATCACTTTTATTGCTGTCAGAAGGAAAGTTAACATCCCTTGTGACAGTAATAGGCGGTGACAGTCAATAAGACCCCAAACCCCTCCTCTGCACTTAAAAGTATTCTAAACGCCAAGTTTGGCGTCTTTGAATGCTGACTTTTTTTTAAAGTTGGCACCTTTAAGGCTTTCTATAAAGCTCACCGCTTCCCGGGTTACTGGATCGAAGACCCAATCAAAGTAAATTCCGGCTTCGCTTGGGTCCCTGTAAACACTGTTTACATTTCCGGTTGCAACTTACATATGCCTTTGCTTCTGGGATGGGAAACTTAAAATTGTTTATTTATTTCTTAATTTATTTATTTATTTATTTCGTTTTTTTTTACACTGTACCTTTGAAAAGAAAAATTCTGATCACTTTTATTGCTGTCAGAAGGAATGTAAACATCCCTTCTGACAGTAATAGGCAAAAGGAGGAGAGCAAGGGGGCGGGACTTAAATGCCTTAAATGCCACTTCCCATTTGTTCTTGGTTTCAGAAATTTGGCAATGGTAAAGTACATCTGTCTCTGTGTTCTCAAAGCTTCCTATGTCATTGACACATGGTCTGTATAATGTATATAATAATAGCTCAGTAGCTGAATGAAAACAGCAGACAATATAAATACTGTAATTAATAAACAAAACCACAAAACTGGTGGCTACTTTGTAAATAACAAAAAAAAACAACAGCAAAAAAATGTAATAAATACGGTATGCAGTATATTTGTTTTTGCAGCCTTTGCATTGTTTCCCAAGTTATGGCAAATGTACATTGTATGTCCACTTTAAATAATCTAAAGAAAAATGTATTGAAATAAAAAAAAAGCACCTTAATAAATAAGGTTAGCCCCTTATGCCTAAGCCTTTTTCTCACATTTGTTGACTAAAAGTAAAAATATGTATTTTTTGCTAGAAAATAATTTAGAACCCCAAACATTATTTATATATATATATATATATATATATATATATATATATATATATATATATATATATATATATATATATATATATATATATATTTTTTTAAGCAAAGACCCTAGAGAATAAAATAGCAATTATTGCAATATTTTACGTCACACAATATTTGTGCAGCAGTCTTTCAAACACAGTTTTTTTGAAAAAAAATAAAAATTTTATGAATAAAAAAAAATTAAAAAACGGTAAAGGTAACCCAATTTTTTAGTATAATGGGAAAGATGATGTTGCACTGAGTAAATAGATACCTAACATGTCATGCTTTAAAATTGCACCCATTCGTGGAATGGCGACAAACTATGGTACTTAAAAATCTCCATAGGTGATTCTACAGGTTACATGTTTAGAGTTACAGAGGAGGTCTAGTGCAAGAATTATTGCTCTCACTCTAACGATCATGGTAGTACCTCACATGTGTGGTTTGAACACTGTTTACATTTCTGGTTGCGCCCTACGTATGTCTTTGCTTCTGCGCTCAAGCATGGAGGGATGGGGCACATTAAATTTATTTTTATTTAAATTTTTTTACACTGTACCTTTGAAGACAAAAATTCTGATCACTTTTATTGCTGTCAGAAGGAAAGTAAACATCCCTTGTGACAGTAATAGGCGGTGACAGTCAATAAGACTCCAAACCCCTCCTCTGCACTTAAAAGTATTCTAAAGTTTGGCGTTTTTGAATGCTGTCTTTTTTTTTAAGGTTGGCACGTTTAAGGCTTTCTATAAACTTCATTGCTTCCCGGGTTACTGGATCCGAGACCCGTTCAAAGCCAATTCCGTCTTCGTTTTTGGGTCCCTGGCTGCTGGTGGATGTGCCGGCCGGTGGGACGGGAGAACCCAGACAAGCCATGGAATGCGTTCGGGGGGGGGGGGGGAGTTCCCTCCCACTGCTTGGGATAACAGTCGAGTGGCTTCTTAGGCACATTGGTTGTTATCCTAAGAAAGCCAACAGCCAGCTCTAAAAAACGGTACTGGGGTGATGCCAGGGTGAGATCAAGCCCTGGCCACATATTTGTGTTGGCAGGATAGTGTTTAGCTGTGTTCGCTTTGAATATCAAATCGTGTGCAACGGATATAAAAAAAACTCAAATAAGGTTGGATAAGCGGTAATAAACCTAAAACCAAAACTTTAATATATTGTAGATTACCGATCATTAGATGTGGTAGCTGTATTAGTTTTCTTTTTCTTAGGCTTTCTTCCCCTCTGTTTTCACCTGGTGATCTGGCCAGTAACACCCCTCCTGTATTAGTGAGACCCAACTCTGGATGAAGGAGCACAGAGGTCACCTTTGGACAGCAGCATTGTCAGTCTTGGGGGGGAACGGAGTGTTAAATGGACTAGAAGATTTACGTACACTAACAAATTGAAGCCAAACTCCAGCTAACATTTTATAGCAGTAGAATAGAAGAAAAAAAACACATATGGGAGAGGCAGCATAGCTGCACAGCCCAAAATAATGCAACATTCTTCCAAGGGGTTTTTTAGCAGCAAAAATAATCAAATCCACGAAAGATAGTTTTTATTGTATCAAAAAAGTGAATTTCGAATTTCACATGAGGTTTAAAAAATGGGCTCTGGCAATTGACATATAAAAAACATAATCCAACATTCTAGGCAAAAAACACACACAGTGGAGCCAGTTGTTTACAGGCATTACAACGTGAATGTCCACATGAATACGCCAATGCGTTTCGACCCCTATTGTCATTGTCTTCTTCTGGGGATTTATATTCTGAGGAGATATATCAAAATGAGTTCCTTAAGAATCAATAAACTTTACATTAGTATTACAAACATTAGTATATAAAGCATCTCTCCGGATGTGTGGTGATATATTTACCATTCAGATGATTGAAAAGAAGGAATATGTCCTATAACCAGAGTCTGCTTATTGTGATCCTGTGGTCTCCGTGTGCTATCTCCACCTCCTCTCGGCAAGTCTCAACTCCAAAGTGCTTGCAAGAGACCACACACCTGGACCTCTGAAGGGAGAAGGGATAAGAGGCACCCGCGATATATTATTTAAACAATTTTGATGAATAGACGGCATGTTTTTAAAAATGGCCGTTTTGGCGGGAGCACTGATTTTAATGGCAATTAAAGTGAAAAAAAGTGAAATATTCCTTTAAATATTGTGCCTGGGGGGTGTCTATAGTATGCCTGTGAAGTGCCACGTGTTTCCCGTGTTTAGAACAGTCCCTGCACAAAATGACATTTAACGGAAATAATGTCATTTAAAACTGCTTGCGGTTTTAATGTTATCTCTGGTTCCGGCAATATGTATGAAATGGCATGGGTAGCCCCCCCTGCCCATTACCAGCCCCTTTGGGTCTTGTACGGATATTAAGGGGAACCCTGTACCCAGGCCCTATATACTCAGAACAGCAGTATACAGGCGGTGCAAACAAGACAGGGACTGTGTAGGTTTGTTGTGTTAAGTAGAATCTGTTTATAATTTTCAACTGGTACATTTTTAAAGTGTAGCTCCAGTCAAAAAATCTATTTTTAAGCTTTTTGGAAAACATAGGGAAGGGTTATCACCCCTGTATAATTTGTTTTGCCGTCCGTCTTTTTTCATCTCACTTGCTGTTGTCTCCTTCCGTTTGCAAGTAGGAGACGTTTGTAAGTTGGATGTTTGAAAGTAGGGGCCTGCCCTATATGCTCTGCAGAAATGGCGGAACAAGGTGTTGGTGTTGCCACAACATTGTAAGCCCTCAAAGTGACTCTTGGTGGGCACTGGAGTGCCCTGCTGTGAATGATTATATCAAGAATTGTAATTACATGCCATTGTTGAACAGTGGTAGAAAAATTGACCTTTGGTGGTTGTGGTGCTGGTGCCACAACACTATAAGTCCTCACAGTTACTCTGGGTGGGCACAGGAACGGGCCCTCCTGTGAACTATTATATCAAGAATTGTAATTACATGCCCCTGTTAAACAGGGGCTGAAAAATTGGGCTTTAGGCACTGGTGCTGGTGCCACGACACTGCAACCTCTCCCATATACTCTAGTTGTGGTGCAGGAATGAGCCCTGCTGCAAAGCATTGTATCAAAAATTGTAATTAAACGCCCCTGTTAAACAGGGGCAGAAAAATTGGGACTTAGGCACTGGTGCTGGTGCCACAACACTGCAACCTCTCCCATATACTCTAGTTGTGGTGCAGGAATGAGCCTTGCTGCAAAGCATTGCATCAAAAATTGTAATTAAACGCCCCTGTTAAACAGGGGCTGAAAAATTGGGCTGGTGGCATCACCCAGAACCAAAAAATCAACATAACAGGACAGTCACTCAGCATCAGCATAGGCAGTCTTGAAGGGATGTGATATTTAAAAAAAAAATATTTGGTTACATCAGCTTCAGGTGCTTGGTAGCTGTGGGTGATCCAAGACTGATTAATCTTGATGAAGGTCAGTCGATCAACTGAGTCGGTGGACAGGCGCACCCTGTGATCGGTAACAAAGCCACCAGCAGCACTGAAGGTGCGTTCCGAAAGAACTCTGGATGCAGGACAGGCCAGTAGCTCAATTGCATACTGTGCAAGCTCTGGCCAGTGATCCATCCTCAAGACCCAGTTTCATAGTTTCATAGTTAGTTAGGTTGAATAAAGACACCAGTCCATCCAGTTCAACCTGAGTGAGTGTCTACAATTGTTCCTATCCCTGTACATTGCACACTCATGTTGGTCCCTACCCTCAAGGAGCCCACAATCCAAGGTCCCCATTCATATACTAGGGTCAATTTTGGACAGAAGCCAGTAAGCCAGAGGATTTTCGGTGGGAAAGGTGTCCAAGTCTGACCTTGCCCCTAGGTATTCCTGCACCATGTAAATCAGACGCTGGCGATGGTTGCTGGAACTGATCATACCTTGGGGCTGCGGACTAAAAAATTGTCTGAACGCATCAGTCAGACGGCCACCTTCTCCACTGCTCCTTCTGACCGATGCCTCAGCAACACGTTGTCCAGGACCAGGAGTTTGTAACCTCCCAGTTCCTGGGAACCCATTGCACAGACCATTCTGCAAGGCCTCCCGGAGATGTCTCATCCTCTGCTCCCTCTGCGACAGCAAGATAAGGTCGGCAACCTTACCCTTGTACCGTGGATCAAGGAGAGTGGCCAGCCAGTAATGGTCCCTCTCCTTGATCCGAAGAATACAAGGATCCTTCCGCAGGCTTTGCAGGATCAGGGAGGCCATGCAGCGTAGGTTAGCTGAGGCATTCAGTCCGGAGTCCTCTGGGTCACTAAGGATAACATGATCCGCAGCTACCTTCTCCCAGCTACGTACAAGTCCACGGGTTTCTTGGAACTGTAAATCATCCCTACAAGACTGCTGCTGCTGCTGATGCTGAGTATCAGCCTCCACCTCCATGCTGACACAATCATCCTCCTCCTCCTCCTCCTCCTCCTCATCCTCTTCCTCTTCCGTGTGATGGGTGGCACAGCAGGAACACTGTCTGGATAAAGGGGGCCTTGAGAGGCAAGGAAGTCCTCCTCTTCCTGCCTCTGTTCTGCCTCAAGTGCCCTGTCCATTATTCCACGTAGCGTATGCTCCAAGAGGTGGACAAGAGGTACAGTGTCACTGATGCATGCACTGTCACTGCTCACCATCCTTGTGGCCTCCTCAAACGGTGATAGGACAGTGCATGCATCCCTGATCATGCCCCACTGGCGTGGTGAGAAAAAACTGAGCTCCCCTGACCCTGTCCTGGTGCCGTAGTCGCACAGGTACTCATTGATGGCCCTCTGCTGCGTGTGCAGAATGGCCAACGTTGAGTTACACATGGTGGGCATGTCACATATAAGGCGGTTCTTGGGCAGGTTCAACTCCTTTTGGAGCTCAGCCAGCCAAGCACAGGCATTAAATGATCAGCGAAAATGCACACAGACTTTCCTGGCCTGCTTCAGGACATCCTGTAAGCCCGGGTACCTGCCCAAGAACTGCTGCACCACCAGGTTAAGGACATGAGCCACACAGGGCACATGGGTCAGTTGTCCCTGTCGGAGGGCGGAGAGGAGGTTGGTGCCATTGTCGCAAACCACCATTCCTGGCTTAAGCTGGCGTGGCGTCAAACACCTCTCGGCCTGCCCCTGCAGAGCTGACAAAACATCTGCCCCAGTGTGGCTCCTGTCCCCCAAAAAAAACCAGCGCAAGCACGGCATGGCATCGTTTTGCCTGCGTACTTGCGTAGCCCCTGGAACGCTTATGGAGCACCGCTGGTTCTGAGGACAGAGCACTGGAAGAGGCCATGGAGGAAGAAGAAGAGGAGGGGGTGGAGGAGAGAGGTGTGTCACAACCAATAGTAGCATTTTGGAGGCGTGGTGGAGGAACAACCTCCAACACTACTGCACCTTGTCCTGCATCCTTCCCAGCTGCCAGAAGAGTGACCCAATGGGCCGTGAAAGACAGGTAACGTCCCTGTCCATGCCTGCTGGACCATGAGTCAGCGGTAATATGCACCTTACCGCTGACCACCCTGTCCAGCGAGGCAAGGACATTGCCTTCCACATGCTGGTAGAGAGCTGGAATTGCCTTCCGTGAGAAAAAGTGGCGTTTGGGGACCTGCCACTGAGGAACCGCACATTGTACAAACTCACGGAAGGGGGCCGAGTCTACCAACTGAAAAGGCAGCAGTTGAAGTGCTAGCAATTTAGCCAAGCTAGCATTCAACCGCTGGGCATGTGGATGGCTGGGAGTGAACTTCTTTCGGCGGTCCAGCAGCCTGGGCAGGGACATTTGCCTGCTATAATCGGACGTGGGTGTACTGCTAGCAGAGTGCACTTGGCTGTGACACACCTAATTCTACACCTTCATTCCTCTCAGAGAAGGTTTCAGAAAGGACTGAAGGTCTAGTGGGGTTGGAGATCCCAGCTGATGAGGAGCAAGGAGAGGTCCGCTTTGTTCTTTGGTGTGGGTCTTTGAGGTAGGCTTGCCAACGAGCTGCATGGGAGGTCAACATATGTCTGGTCAAGCATGTGGTGCCCAAGCGGCTGATGTTTTGGCCACGCGAGATACGCTTGAGACATATGTTGCAAATAGCAGCGGTGCGATCTGATGCACTCGTCTCAAAAAAGGCCCACACCAAAGAACTTTTAGAATAACGCGCAGAGGCAGCGCCCTGCACAGGCGGAGCTCTGCGGTGTGATTCAGTCGGTGTGCTGCCCCTAAGCTGGCCCCCGGAGGGCATCCTGCCTCGTTGGACATGTGCCTCCTCCTCCTCTCTCCTACCAGGCACCCACGTGGAGTCAGTGCCCTCATCATCCCCTCCCTCTTCATCGCTGGAGCAAACCTGGCAGTATGCTGCAGCTTGTGGAACATGACTGCCAGATTGCTGTCCTTCTTGAGCATCCCCTCTCTCTGTGCTCACGATACTGCATTCCTCTAGCTGAGTATCATCATCAGAGCCTACAAAACACTGGGCATCCTCCTGGAGCATGTACCCAACACTGTGCTCAAAGAGTTCAGGAGACTCCTCAGGAGGACATGGTGGGTCTAGGGAAGGAGTCACTGATTATGACATTGAGAGGAGGGAAGATGATGTGTTGGCAGCTGCTTTGCTAGTACTCTGAGCCTGGGTGAAAGAGGATGAGGAGGATGAAGAGGGCTTGGTCATCCACTCTACCAAGTCTTCGGCATGTTGCGCTCAACATGTCCAGCTGTCGAAAAGAAGGACAAGGGTGTCCCATGGCCACGTGCTGATGATGACGATGCACCGCGTCCACGACCAGCACTGTTGTCTCTAGACACAGAACCTGCTTGTCCTCTTTTATCGGCTTGCGCCTGTCTGCCTCTCCTTGCTGGCCTTCCAGACATGGTAATGGCCTGAAGGGAGATGGGAAAACCAGCAATTGGGTAGTGTATATTGTGCTGGAGGCACACACAACACCCACTAACTCCTGCAGATGGCAGATGGCTCAATTAGAGAAGAGCTATGTAGGTTGATATAACGGTGTATACTGTGGTCAGGGCACTCAGACAGCACGCACAATCTCCTACAGCTGACAGCAAGCTCTATTTAAAAAGAGCAAGATAGCTAGCTATCTAGGTGGATATAACGCTGTATTTTGCGGTCAGGGCACGCAGACAGCACGCACAATCTCCTACAACTGACTGCAAGCTCTATTTAAAAAGAGCAAGATAGCTAGCTATATAGGTGGCTATAACGGTGTATTCTGCGGTCAGGGCACGCAGACAGCACGCACAATCTCCTACAACTGACTGCAAGCTCTATTTAAAAAGAGCAAGATAGCTAGCTATATAGGTGGATGTAACGGTGTATTCTGCGGTCAGGGCACGCCGACAGCACGCACAATCTCCTACAACTGACTGCAAGCTCTATTTAAAAAGAGCAAGATAGCTAGCTATATAGGTGGATATAACAGTGTATTCTGCGGTCAGGGCATGCAGACAGCACGCACAATCTCCTACAGCTGACTGCAAGCTCTATTTAAAAAGAGCAAGATAGCTAGCTATATAGGTGGATATAACGGTGTATTCTGCGGTCAGGGCATGCAGACAGCACGCACAATCTCCTACAACTGACTGCAAGCTCTATTTAAAAAGAGCAAGATAGCTAGCTATATAGGTGGATATAACGGTGTATACTGCGGTCAGGGCATGCAGACAACACCCACTACGGAAGAGCAAGAACGCAAAATCGGCCAATAACGAATGGTGTATACTGCGTTGAAGGTACACAGAACACCCACTAACTCCTACAGACGCCAACACACCACACAAGGCCGCCGCACTGGCGGCCTTATATAGTGTGGGGCGTGTACTACACAGCCTGAGCTATGATTGGCCAGAGGCATCCTGCCTGTGGCCAATCATAGCTCTCCTTGCTGCCGGCGCTGTGATTGGCCAAGCATGCGGGGTCACAGTGCATGCTTGGCCAATCATGAGCCAGCAATGCACTGTGATAACGCAGTGCATTGTGGGCCGTGAGCGCCACACGAATTTGGCGCGAACGGCCTATAACGTTCGGTATTCGCCGAACGGACGAACAGCCGATGTTCGAGTCGAACATCCCTACTCCTGAGTATGGCGATACCACATGTTTGAGACTTTTACACAGCCTGACCACATACAGAGGCCCAAAATCCAAGTAGCACCTCCAGGCATTCTAGCAGCATTAATTACACATATCATTTTCTAACTACCGATCACATTTTTGAAGGCCCTTCATATTTCTAACACTTAGCAGGTACATACCAAATAACAAAAGATTACCTGTGGTTTTAGAAGTGCAGTGGTCCACAGAGAAGAGCATCAGTCCAGGCAGCAAGCAGGAAGGAGGTCAGCGGCAGCAAAAGCAATCATCCAGGCAGCAGGCAGGAATACTGTCCATAGTTCGTACAGGCAGAGATACTGTCAGCACAGCCAGAGCACTGCCAAAGCACAGGTCCAGGTAGCAGGAAGAAACATGGTCCATAATGTCATGGGTCATTACAGGCAGCAATATGGTCAGCACAGCCAAAGAATTGGTCCAGGCAGCAGGAAGGACCATCAAGCTTAGGGCCAGGGGGACAAGGGTAGAGGCTTCTCCCACCCAAATTGCTTTGAAGCCTCCAGGCAACCAGACCTTGTTCTGGGAGCATAGAAAATGAAAAACAGTTTTTCTCTACTGAGAATGCTATTCGAAAGCCCCTCACATATGTGAGACCCCTGTGTACTAAAGTAGATGGCCAAAACATCAGTCCAAGTGGCAGGCAAAAACATGGTTGATTAACAGGCCAAGGTCGGTGCAGATGGAAGTCAACAACGTGGTTTAAATTGGCAAGCAAAGATATCGTCGGTAAACAGGCCAGGGTCAGTTAATTAACATGGAAGGTAGTAACATGGTAGCAGGCAAATGGGGAAATGGCAGTCTGTTCATAATAAGGGGAACTAATATTGGATGTATGTATGATAATTTTTGAAGCAATCTCCGATGCACAGGCCAGGGTGGGAGGGACATTGGGGACAATAATAGCTGGTATCTCTTCTTACTCCTCCTCTGCTGCATACACTGCATTTCATTTGGCATCTTCTTCCAGCTTCTGTGGGGGGAATGTTATAGGGAAAGTGTTGCTCATGAAGTCGACTCACACTATCAGAGTGAATACTTACTGGGGCGGGACCTTGTTGGTAAATGAGGGCAGTGGCAATATCTTCAATATACTTGAGGTATGATTTGTTGGTTTTCAGTTACTTTTTGGGAGCAGACAAATGAATTAAAAAGGGCCATGTGAAACAAGTGAAACAAGTGAAACGCAACTTTCTTATACCAATAACATGACTTTCTGGTTGATAAATAGTAGCATCTGATTGTTTAAATCCATGACCCCATGTACATATTGTAGTCGTGGACATATTCTGGCTTTACAATGGCGCAGCGTCTTCTTTGGATCTCCACCACGGGGTCATTGGGAGGATGTGGGCATCTTTCTTGTCCCTCCACTTCATGGCCAACACCTCCTCGTTCCTCATGAATGCTGATTCTCCGTTTTGCAATTGTTTTGTCAACAGGTTTTGTCAACAGGTTTTGTGGGAATCCCTTCTGTTTTTTTTGTAAGGTACCACAGGCCAGGGTTTTTATACTGTAAAGGTGACGAAAAAAGAGGCAGGTTGGTATAATAGTTGTCGACATATAAATGGTATCCTTTT
This sequence comes from Lithobates pipiens, assembly GCF_037356315.1. NCBI lineage: Eukaryota > Metazoa > Chordata > Amphibia > Anura > Ranidae > Lithobates > Lithobates pipiens. Next base: position 67,834,511 of record NW_027507903.1, read on the forward strand.
TCAAACAGGGGTATGCCAGCTCCCAGAAAATTTTCCCACTGGTTCTAATATATGTGGGGCAATCACGGGGCTGGAGCTGGGAGTCTTTGCCTTCGTAGATCTGGAATGTGAAGACGTATCCAGTGGCTCGATCACATAATTTATTTAATTTTAGCCCATACCTGGCTCTCTTGCTTGGTATATACTGCTTGAAGTGCAGTCGCGCAGTGAAATGTATGAGGGACTCGTCCACACAATTTTTTTGGTCTGGGATAAAAACGTCTCTAAACCGCTGGGAAAAGGAATTGATTAGGAGGCTTATCTTGTACAATTTGTAGTGGTTGGGATGATCTCGGGGAGGGCACTGTGAATTGTCATTGAAGTGGAGAAAATGCATAATCATGTTGTATCTTGTCCTGGACATGACAGCGGAATATATGGGCATTTGTTGGATGGGGTTGGTTGGCCAATATGCATGGACTTTGTTCTTTTTTGTAAGCCTCATATTAAACGTAAGGCCCAAAAACAATTTAAATTTGTCCAGTGTTAGACGTCGCCACTGGAACATGCTGGAGTAGGAAGAATTGGGGTTGGCAGCAATAAATTAGGATGCATACAGATTAGTTTGATCCACCATATTCTGCAGCAAATCTTGTGGAAAAAATAAACACAAATAATCGAATTGAGAAAAATTCGTAGTGTCGGGCTGCACATCTGGCTGTGCGGTGAAAGGGGGGATGATAGCGGCAGTACCGATGGCGGTACGGGTGGTGGTGGTGGTGGTGGTGGTGGCGGTACGGGTGGCGGCACTGATGGCGGGCCTGATGGAAGTACCGATGGCGATACTGGTAGTGGGCCTGTGTGGTGGTATAGATGGTGGGTCTGATGGCAGTACCGATGGTGGTACTAGTGGCGGGCCTGATGGTGAAACTGGTGGTGGTACCGATGGCGGTACTGGTAGACTTTGTGGTGGTACCAATGGCGGTGGGCCTGTGACAGATGATTGACATATGGGCTGATTGACTGACCGATGGGCTTATTGATTGATTGACAGATGGGCTGATTGATTGATTGACCGATGGGATGATTGATTGACTGGGCTTATAAACAGATGGGCTGATTGATAAGCTGGGCTGTGTGACAGGTCCTCTTTATTGGGGGGCGGGGTGTTGTGTACAGTATACAGTATATAATAGAGACCATATACTACACTGACAGCTCACTTACTGATCTCTGCTCTCTCCTCACATGATCGGTGTGTGAGGAGAGAGCAGAGGTCAGATAGTAACTGCTCCTCAGTGTTTACATATGTGACTGGCTGTGATTGGACACAGCCGGTTACGTGGTAAACAGCCAATTTCATTGGCTGTTTACCCTGATCAGGGAAGCACTGTGTCCACGGGACATGCTCCTTCCTTGACCCTTGCTCTGCACGCTTACAGTGGCGTGCCGCAGAGTCTGTTATGCCATGTGATCGGCTGGGACATTGACACAACTGATCACGTGGTAAAGAAATTCATTGGCAGTTTACTGTGATCGGGGGGAATGCTGTGTCCAAGGGACACATGCCACCCCTGATCGCCGCACTGCGTGCCCCCCTTGGACATCATTAGAAGCCCAATCAGGATAATGCAACCACTTCCCGGCCATCAATATGCTATAGGCCAGGCGGGAAGTGGTTAAGCAGCTCCTTTGGGGGTATCGCTACATATATATTGACTAATGCTAGCAGAATAAGGATAAAGGATAAAGGATAAAAATAGTCAATGTTGATTGAGAGTGTGAAGTTCTGCTTTAAATTATAATGCACTGATATAAAGCTGAGAATTCCAGGTCTGAGACAATGGATTGCCAGATTTAAAGACTGGAAATCTGCAATATACAGGTGCATCTTAAAACATTAGAATATCATCAAAAAGTTCATTTATTTCAGTAATGCAGTTCAAAAAGTGAAACTTGTATATTATATAGAGTCATTACACACAGAGTGATATATTTCAAGCATTTCTTTATTTTAATTTTCATGATTATGGATGAAAAACCGAAACTCAGTATCTCAGAAAATTAGAATATTGTGAAAAAGTTCAATATTGTAGACTCATGGTGTCACACTCTAATCAGCGAATTAACTCATAACACCTGTAAAGGTTTAAAGGCACTTTCAAACTGGGTTGTTGTCGGTAAAGCGCTGTTATTTTCCCACCCTGGCACTTTACCGTAATTTTAGCGTCACTTTTTGTCCGCTAGCGGCACTTTTAACCCCCGCTAGCGGCCAAAAAAGGGTCAAAGCGCCCGCAAAGCGCCCGCAAAGCACCGCTGCCAAGGTGCTTTGCAAGCGCTTTGGCGGCGCTGACCACTGATTTCAATGGGCAGGGGCACTTTGAGAGCAGTGTATACACTGCTCCCAAAGCGCTGCAAATATGCTGCTTGTAGGACTTTTTTTAACGTTCCCGTAATAGTACCGGAGTGACAGGAGAGGCGCTTTACAGGCGTTTTGCAGGTGCTATTTTTAGCACTATAGTGCTGTAAAGTGCCTCAGTGTGAAAGTGGCCTAAATGGTCTCTTAGCCTGGTTCAGTAGGTTACACAATAATGGGGAAGACTGCTAACTTGACAGTTGTCCAGAAAGCAGTCATTGTCACCCTCCACAAGGAGGGTAAGTCACAAAAGGTAATTGCTAAAGAAGCTGGCTGTTCACGGAGTGCTATAACCAAGCATATTAATGTAAATTTGAGTGGAAGGAATGTCAGGGCTGGGCTCAGCCCGTCCTTCTCAAAGCTGTCTGCTCAGCTCCTTTCTTTCCACAATGACTCACCTGTTGATGATATCCTGCTCATCAGGCCTGCCTACTTAAGCCATCCAGCCCAGATGATCTCTGCCTTCTCCTTGGTCACATCTCTAGAGACGCTCTCCTGTGTTCCTGTTAAAGACTTGCTTGGCTGACATTCCTTCTGGCTCCAGATCCTGCTTGCTATTCTACTACGTTCATCTCTGGCTCCCTGACATTTTGGCTTGTCTGACTATCCATTCTGGTTCCTGAACTGTGGGTGTGTTTTGACTATGCTTACTCTGTTTACCTTTTTATTATTATTATTAAACAAGTGTAATTTAACTGTACTTCTGTCTCAGTCCGATTCATGGTTTCTGACAAGGAAAAAGTGTGATAGAAAAAGTTGCACAAGCAACAGGGATAACCACAGACTTGAGAGAATTGTGAAGCAAAGGCCATTCAAGAATTTGGGGGAGATTCACAAGAGGTGGACTATGGCTGGTGTCAGTGCTTCAAGAGCCACCACAACCAGACGTATCCAGGACATGGGCTACAACTTTTGCATTCCTTCTGTCAAGTCACTCCTGAATCAAAGACAACATCAGAAGCGTCTTATCTGGGCTAAGAAGAAAAAGGACTGGACTGTTGCTCAATGGTCCAAAGTCCTTTTTTTTTCAGATGAAAGTAAATTTTGCATTTAATTTGGAAATCAAGGTCCCAGAGTCTGGAGGAAGAGTAGAGAGGCACAGAATCCAAGTTGTTTGAGGTGCAGTGTGAAGTTTACACGGTTCGTGATGATTTGGGGAGCCATGTCATCTGCTGGTGTTGGTCCACTGTATTTTATCCAAAGTCAGCAGAGCCCTCTATCATGAAATACTAGAGCACTTCGTGCTTCCCTCTGCTGACCAGCTTTATGGAGATGCTGATTTCATTTTCCAGCAGGACTTGGCACCTTCCCACACTGCTAAAAGTACCAATACCTGGTTTAATGATCATGGTATCACTGTGCTTGATCGGCCTGCAAACTAGCCTGAAAGAATCTGTGGGGTGTTGTTAAGAGGAAGATGAGAGACACCAGACCCAACAATGCAGACAAGCTTAATGCCAATATCAAGGAAACCTGGGCTTCAATAACATCTCAGCAGTGCCACAGGCTGATCGCCTTCATGACATGCCACATTGATGCAGTAATTCATGCAAAAGGAGCCCCAACCGAGTACTGCATGCATACTATACTGTACATGGATACACTTTTCAGTAAGCCAACATTTCTGTAATAAGAATCATATTTTTATTAATCTTATGTAACAGTCAAATTTTCTGAGATACAGAATTTTTGGTTTTCACTAGCTGTAAGCCATACTCATCAAAATTAAAAGAAAGAAATGCTTGAAATATATCAGTCTGTGTGTAATGATCTATATACATTTTTTGAGATGCACCTGTATTACCTTTTTGTTTTTTTGCTTTAGTTAGGCTTTAAAGCATGAGGGACAGGCAAAACCAACATCAGGCATATCTGAGTTCCTTAGTAATCCATTTGTTTGTAGTGCTGCTGATATATGGGATGCCACAACACCTTTTTGGACGGAGAAAGCTTGTCTAACATTACCCAGTGCCTGAACCATCTATCAGCATCCTGTGGCCCAGTCTCTGAAAGGGGGGATCATGCCCTGCTTCAGTATGTCACAGTACATGTTGGCATTCATGGTTCCCTCAATGAACTGTAGCTCTCCAATGCCAGCAGCACTCATGCAGCCCCAGACCATGACACTCACACCACCATGCTTGACTGTAGGCTAGACATACTTGTCTTTGTACTCTTCACCTGGTTGCCACCACACACACTTGACACCATCTGAACCAAAAAAAGTTTATCATGGACTCATCAGACCACAGGACATGGTTCCATTAATCCATGTCCTTAGTCTGCTTGTCTTCAGCAAACTGTTTGTGGGCTTTCTTGTGCATCATCTTTAGAAGAGGCTTCCTTCTGGGGCGACAGCCATGCAGACCAATTTGATGCAGTGTGTGGAGTATGGTCTGAGCACTGACAGGCTGACCCCCCCCCCCTTCAACCTCTGCAGCAATGCTGGCAGCACTCATATGTCTATTTCCCAAAGACAACCTCTGGATATGACACTGAGCATGTGCAATCAACTTCTTTGGTCGACCATGGCGAGGACCATTCTGAGTGGAACCTGTCCTGTTAAACAGCTGTATGTCTTGGCCACCTTGCTGCAGCTCAGTTTCAGGGTCTTGGCAATCCTCTTATAGCCTAGGCCATCTTTATATAGAGCAACAGTTATTTTTTTCAGATCCATAGAGGGTTCTTTGCCATGAGGTGCCATGTTGAACTTCCAGTGACCAGTATGAGAGAGTGAGAGCCATAATACCAAATTTAACATAAATGCTCCCTATTCACACCTGAGACCTTGTAATACTAACGAGTCACGTGACACAGAGGAGGAAAAATGACTAATTGGCCCAATTTGCAAATTTTCACTTAGGGGGGACTTTTCATTGTAGCAAAGTGTATTTTCTTCAGTGTTGTCACATGAAAAGATATAATAAAATATTTACAAAAAATGTGAGGGGTGTACTCACTTTTTTGAGATACTGTTATATACTGTACACAAGCAAAGGAAACACACATAAATAACCAAGAGAGGGACAGGAGACAAGGGGAACAGAAGACCAGGTATTAAGAGTGGTCACCAAGTGGGAGCTGGAAGCAGGTAACAGGGGACAAGATACACAAAATGGAGTCCAGGACAAGGCAGGAAACAGATCAGGTTCAGACAGGGACAAGGCTATCAGAGGTAATTCTGAAGCCCTGAGCCTTGGTGGGCTTATATAGTCCAGCAGACCCACATCAGGTGTAGCTTGATAGTTGATTATTAATCTTTGCAGGGAGATACCCGCTGGTGGCCACCAGAACAACACCCTTTGGTGCTGAACATAACAGTGCCACCAGCAGGTGAACCAAGTAATGACACCATTCCTGACAGCTCTATTCAGCCCTAGGTTTGACAGTCCGAGGGGGTGTGGAGAAACCTTAAAAGTTTCACTACTGAGTCTGTGAACTTCTACGCACTTCTTAGGCCAGAGTCCTTTAATTCACTGGGAGATGTGCCGCCTGAGTCTGAAAATAGTACACGCACCCCACCATTAGGGTCAGGAAGTTTGGATCTGGAAACAACAATTAGCAGGGCAATGGGCAAGAACCCATCAGAGGCAAACCACACAGGGGCATTACAGTCAGGCTGGGCATCAGGTAGGAGAGAAACAGAGGCAAGCCGGGCATCCAGCCGGGAGGCATCCAGCCGGGAGGCATCAGTGGCAAGCTGGGCATCAGGAACCAGTTTAGCAGGCCCCATGTCAGTAGGCTGGGTAATGGGTACAGGTCATTAGGCTGGGCAAAGGGCACCGGGACATCAGGCTGGGCAGCAGGCTCTGGGTAATCTGACTGGGCAGCAGGCTCCAAGTCATCTGGCTGGGCTGCAGGCTCCAAGTCATCTGTCTGGGATGCAGGCTCCGGGTCATCTGGCTGGGCAGCAGGCTCCGGGTCATCTGGCTGGGCAGCAGGCTCCGGGTCATCTGTCTGGACAGCAGGTTCCGGGTCATCTGTCTGGACAGCAGGCTCTGGGTCATCTGGTTGTCTGCGAGCTGGTGGTAAGTAGGCTTGGGTTTTTTCCTGGGCATTCCCCAGGCTTTGTTGTTATCTGGGTCATCTGTCTGGACATCAGGTTCCAGGTCATCTGGCTGGGCAGCAGGCTCTGGGTCACCTGACTGGGCAGCGGGCTGCAGGTCATCAGGCTGGGCAGCGGGCTCTGGGTCATCAGGCTGGGCAGCGGGCTCCGGGTCATCAGGCTGGGCAGCGGCACATCAAGCCGGGCAGCGGGCAGAGGCACATCAAGCTGGGAAGCGGGCAGAGGCACATCAAGCTGGGCAGCGGGCAGAGGCACATCAAGCCGGCAGCGCGCAGAGGTACCTTAGGCCAGGCAGCAGGAATGAGACCACCAGGCAGGGTATCAGCAATGGGACCATCAGACAGGGTATCAGGAACAGGACCACCAGGAACTTGATCGTCAGGCTGGGTACCAGATCACTAAGCAGATCATTGGACATTGGATCATCAGACTGGAAAGCGGGCACCGGGACATCACACTGGACAGCGGGCACTAGATCATCAGGCTGGAAAGTGGGTACCAAAACATTAGACTGGAAAGTGGGCACCAGGACATCATACTGGAAAGCAGACATGGGACAACAGACTGTAAAGTGGGCACTGGAACATCAGATTGAACAGCGGGCACTGGAAGAGCAGGCTGGAGAAAATCGGCTGGCGTGGATGCAGAATTGGATAATGGCAGGATGGTATGGGTTGGGAAAAACTTTGTTTGTTTTTGGGTTTAGCCACTGAAGCTTTGTATGTGGATACAGGGCTGTAGGTAGTGGTTGCAGCTGATGGAAGCGAAGAGCGGAAGGTTGGTAAAACAGAGGAAACCGTTGTTGAGGAGAGATTTTGAGGAACTGTTGGAGGCAGCCGAGAAGAAGCAGAAGGGTTAAAGTGGAAGTAAACTCCCCTATCGTTTTCAGCCAAGGAAGCTGCCATCTTTGCCTCTGTTTAATCTTCAACTGCTATGGTGCTGCACATGTGATTCGTTATGACACCAGCCATTGGATGGTTTGATAGTTTGGCTGAGAGCACAACCAATGTGCAGTTAGCATTCCTGGCATGCCTTTTTTTTTTAAACTGTTTAAATCGATGGGTTTACTTCCACTTTAAAGGCAGGGTAGGTGCAGCAGGAGGGAACAGGGTACTGGTACTTAATTCGTAGAAGGCTATATTGGGTGGCAACTGGGGTTGCTGTGGGAGAAGGAGAGGAAGACATCCCAGCGGGCTGTTATCTAGCCACAGAAATGGGTGGTTGGGAGCTGACAGAGGCTGAGTGCAACAAACTTGACCATGCCTGAAATAATGATTGTACAAAATCAGATTTGCACACTGCTTGTCTGACCAGAGACTGCACTGAATCAATACATTCCATAAGTACCTGTTGAGGACAAGCTGAGTATTGCTCAAAGAAAAAGGCTGAGTCATCCTCCAATAGCCAAACCAAAGACTCTACCTGAGCTGCACTAAAAGGGGGTGTATAATTATCACCTCCACTAGAGGCATCAGACAGGGCCAACTCTGTACAAATCTGAATCAGTGGTTGAGCGTCCTCAAACAGAAAACTACCCTGATCAATGAAAAGGTGGGGCATGAGGATACATTCTAACAGCTGCTCTCTAGTGTGCTCTCTCAATGTCTGATAGCAAAATTCCCTGTCATCTATTGCCAGGAGTGAAAAGTACAAAATATCTTCCAGGTGCATCTTGCAGTAACTGAGCAATTGCTCAGACCTAATTCCCAGGTGCAGCCAATCTGTATGGCTTCACTATTCTGTTAGGGATACCATACACAGGCATCCAGCATGGGGTGATCAGATCGTTGGGCTGCACTTAGGCTGCTTTCACACTGGGGCGGGAGCAGCGTCGGCGGTAAAGCGCCGCTATTTTTAGCGGCGCTTTACCGTCGTTTTAGCGGCGGTGTGCGGGCGCTAGCGGGGTGGTTTTAACCCCCGCTAGCGGCCGAAAAGGGGTTAAACCCGCCCGCAAAGCGCCGCTGCAGCGGCGCTTTGCCGGCGGTATTGCCGCGGTGTCCCATTGATTTCAATGGGTAGGAGCGGTATAGGAGCGGTGAATACACCGCTCCTTCACCGCTGCAAAGATGCGGCTAGCAGGACTTTTTTCACCGTCCTGCCAGCGCATCGCTCCAGTGTGAAAGCCCTCCGGCTTTCACACTGGAGTTAAAGGGGCCGGTTTTTTTCAGGCGTTACACAGGCGCTATTTTTAGCGCTGTAACGCCTGAATACCGCCCCAGTGTGAAAGCAGCCTTAAGGAATCAGGAACACAAGTGTAAGTGAAAAACTGTATATTTATTAAGGTAAAGACACACGTGCCACATCAGCAAACCATAAACAAGTGATAAAACACAACAAACCCCAAAACACCTAAGTAACTCTCTAACTAATATATATATATATATATATATATATATATACAAGCAAAGGAAACACACATAAATAATGAAGACAGAACAAGAGACAAGGGGAACAGAAGACCAGGTGCTAGGAGCGGTCAGCAAGTGGGAGCTGGGAGCAGGTAACAGGGACAGGTCTTAGGGACAGGATACACGAAACAGATTCCAGGACAAGGCAGGGAACAGATCAGGTTCAGACAGAGACTAGCAGAGGGAATTCTGAAGCCCTGAGCCTTGGTTAAAGGCGGGCTTATATAGCCCAGTAGACCCATATCAGATGTAACTTGATAGTTGATTAGTAATCTTGGTAGGGAGACACCCGCTGGTGGCCACCAGAATGACACTCTTTGGTGCTGAATGTAACAGTGCAGGTGAACCAAGTAATGACACCATTCCTGACAGGCACAGGCACTGACCAACAGTGTATGAGGGCAAGTCAAGATTTATTTCCTTCTTGCTGACCACTAATGCCAGACAATTTTTTCTCTTATTGACCAACGTTGAGGATGTGTGTTTCTATTGATGCACACGGTATAGGGAGACACAAATCTAATCTCCACAGGACACTTCAAGAGAAAGGAGCCACCCTGAAATAAGAAACCAAGGGCAGCGGTCATGGCAGCAGCTTAAACAGAAACATAGGCAAAAGTTAAAAGATAACAAAGTTGCATATTCAGCGTGTGATTAAATCAGGTACTGAAAATGCATGACCCCCCCCCCCCCAAGGTTAATTATTGCTTCACCTATCACCTTTTAAGCTCCTCCAAATGTTAAAGCAATTATGCCACATGCATAGTTACATAGTTACATAGTCGGCAAGGTTGAAAAAATACACCAGTATATCCAGTTGAACCTGTGTGGGTGTGTGTGTATGTGTTTATTTCAATAGTAAATTGTATATCCCTGTATGTTGTGATCTTTAAGATGCCCATCTAATAGATTTTTTAAACTATCGAAGCTCCCTGCTTGTGGCTAGTGAATTCAACATCCTTTCCATTCTGACAGTAAAGAATCCTCTCTTTCAATTTCAGGGAACGGCCACATGTCTTTTTAAACTCCCTTTCACTAAAATGTTTTTTCCCTATGCTAAGGTCACCAGTAAGGCATTTGTACATCGCTATCATATCACCTCTCAAGCGTCACTTCTCCAGAGAGAATTAGTTCAGTGCTTGTAGTCTTTCCCCATTACTGAGGTTCTCCAGTCCTTTTTTTAGTTGTGTTGCCCTTCTCTGGACTCTCTCCAGTTCCAGCATATACTTCTTGAGGACTGGTACCAAAAACTGGATGGCAAACTCAAGATGCAGCTGAAACAGAGTCTTTTAGAGCGGTAGAATTATTGTTTTATCTCTGGACTTAATCCTCTTTTTGATATATGCTAATATTCTGCTGGCTTTGCTTGGAGCAGCTTGTCATCTACTAAGACCCCCAGATCTTTCTTCACATTAGATTCCCCCAGAGGTTCTCCCCCTAGGAAATAAATTGCTTTTGTATTTTTGGCACCCAAATGTATTACCTTACATTTTTCAACAATAAACCTCATTTGCCATGTAATTGCCCACCCCATAATTTTGCTTAGGTCTTCTTGTAAGGTTTCTACATTCTGCGTGAATACAGAGATTGAGCTATTTATCCCATTCTATATATCATTAATGAATAGATTAAACAGAATTGGCCCCAGGACCGATCCCTGGGGGACCCCACTTACCGCACCGGACCATTCTGAGTACTTGCCATTTATTACCACCCTTTAGACATGCCCCTGTAACCAGTTTTTAATCCAGGTACTCACCCTATGGTCCATGCCAAAATACCTCAGTTTGTAAAGTAAATGTTTGTGGGGGTCTGTATCAAATGCCTTTGCAAAATCCAGATAAACCACTTTCACATGCCTTCCTTTATCTAGATGGCAGCTCACTTCTTCATAGAATGTTACTAGAATGATCCTTCATAAATCTGTGCCGATTAAAACTAATGATACTGTTTTCATTAGCAAAATCATGTCCATCACATTAGCCCAGGAGAAGATGTACTTGCGATGTTAGTGGTACCCCAGTGAGATCCAGCGAGACCTGGTGGTTAGCACCACCGGAGAGGGAGAAAGCAAAGAAAACAAGGCCACAAACAGGTCTGCAGAAAAGTTGAAGATGCGGTCCACTCTGTGGGAGGATGCCACGTGTCCTTTCTCCTGGATCCAGAGGATAACATTCCAGTCAGTATACTGTCCATAAAAATTAGGAACATTGGTCTAGCTATTGCCTGACTGAGTTCCTTAAGGACCCTTGGGTGTAATGCTGTGCTCACACGACCGTTTTTTCCATCAGAATAAACTCTGACGGTCTTTCCGACGGAGTTCCGACAGAGTTCTGCTGAAACGGACTTGCCTACACACAATCACACCAAAGTCTGTTTGTTTAGAATGCGATGACGTACAACAGGACTAAAAAAGGAAGTTCAATAGCCAGTAGCCAATAGCTGCCCTTGCGTCATTTTTTTCGTCCGTCGGAATAGCTTACAGACGAATGGTTTTCCCAATAGGAATTGATTTAGTTGGAAAGATTTAAAACATGTTCTATTTCTAGTAAAAAAAAGTCAGATGAAGCCCACACACGATCGGATGATTCCGCCTGACCTTTCTGCCAGAAAGTCCAGTCGTGTGTATGCGGCATAAGCCTTCTGGTCCTGGTGACTTATTTGTATTACGTTTTGCAAGTGTATTTCTGATATTGGCTTTTGTTAGCCACGAGGGTACATTCTGTAACATGTTGCTAACATTACAGTTTTAGTTACCTCTTTTTTCCTTTATGAAAACTAAAGAGAATGCATTTAAAACTTTTGCCTTCCCCTTGTCTTTAGTAACCAAATTCCCTTCATTATTCTTTATGGGGCTAATATGCTCTGGCCTCACTTTCTTACTGTATTAAAAAAAATCTGGGCATTTCGCATCATTCAACATGGCACACGTATTGCTCTGCTTCAATGCTTTCCTCGGGGTGTCCAAGCGTGCCTCATGTCTTTTACAGTCCTTTCTATGTCCCTGATTTCTTCTACGTTTTACAGCTTAGACAAGTCCTCCAGTCATAACACTGGTAGAATCCGTCTTTTGCATTTTTCTCATTTTTGTTTACGTGGGCCGACATTTAATTGTAATTCTGTTTTTAAATGATGCACTGATCTTTGTACAGTTGGAATGAATGTTTTGCAATGCTTTGGGGTATTGTGAAGAAATTCCAGGAGCTGTTTGACCAAGAGTCAGATGATTTTCAGGCACTCTAGTAGCAGACACTGTACATTCTTCTTGTCTGTGCAGGTCGATAGACCTCTAGCATTAAGCTGCGCTCACGCTGTCATGTTCATGCATTTGCTTAAGAAAAAAGTACAAGATTGTGCCTGTTACATAACCCCTCTTGGCAGTTATACTGTATGTGTTGTTTTGTTCCTTGTGCCCTAAAGGCTTGAAAAGCAATAGGCTTACCTGAGGGGCAGGGGTTATGGCAGGTAATTGGATACATTGAGAAGCTCATTGTTGAGAAAGACATTTTATGGATTGTCACTGAAAGATTCATATGGTATAAACATAGTATATAGATTATATACAATATATATATATATATATATATATATATATATATATATATATATATATATATATATATACTGTATAATATATTTTATATATTTATTTATATACTGTATAATATATATTTTATATATATATATATATATATATATATATTTATTTATTTATTTTATTTAAAAAAAAATTTCTGCGGGTAGCATTTGATCAATCATCATGCAAAGCCTAGAATTTTATTTATTTGAAAATCTTTATATGATTTTCATGCACAATTTATTTTTACCTGACCAAGTAAAATCCTTACTTGTGAGGTTCTCTACATTTCACCTTTTTTATTGAATGGAATGTCAACTTTATTCATCTTTGCTTTATCAGCAGAAATACAGTAAAGAGAAAATCAGTAATAAAATCAAATAATTGGCAATGCCTAGTTTGATTAGGTTATACATGGAGCAATATTCTAGCTGCCCATAGACATCAAAGAAGAGTTAACTGAATGGGACATTACTCCTACACTAATTAGAGATGCTTTCATCAGCACCTGAATTTGGAGGTTCTGTTTTACATTTAGGTTTAGGTTATTTTTGGGTGCTAGTTTTTTTATCTTTACTGAACTTGTCTTTTAGGGGTTTGCAAGTTTTGTTTAATTGAAATATGCAAACAAATCATGTGCTTACACAGAAAGAAGGCCAAGGTTCCTATGTGCTCTCACGGTTTTAAGGACACTTGTTCTTTTCAGAACACAGCCTGCCAACGCTGTTTTCCAAGAGCTGGTTGGCAGATTCATTTTTAGAATATTAAAAGTTAAAATGAAGTCAATATCAAATGGGAAAGTAAGTTCCAGAGATTCTGACCATCTAGTGTAACTGGTCATGCACAATAAACGATCACAAATCAATATACTTGCTTAGCGCTATGCCTAGAGGAGCAGCTGAATTATTTTGTGATTTCTCTTCACACCTGAAGATGATACACCCTACTCACCCAGCACTCACTTACTGATGTAGCGCTACTTTCATAGGAGCCGCAGGAATATTGCCTTGGGCATCCCCAAAAGCTTTGCCTCGCAGCCAGGCACACAGACTCATTCATATATTTCTTCAATGACCAGTCTAGGGGTGTTATTTTTGTTCTTTCTATTTTTGGAGAACTTGGATAGGGTTGAGGGAATTGAGTAGGATACTCCAAGAACAGGTACTATATACAACTTGAGGACTAAATATTCTCTTTCTGGACAAACTGTAGTAAAGTCTGTGCTTGCAACAAACAGTGGACTTAAGCTTTGGAACATCAGTAGTTTGCCGCAAACTTGTTAGAGCCACAGGAGCAGAGTCCCTTTATAAGAGGAATGAATGGACTAAGCTCTTCAGAAAACCAGCCAGTGTCCCCTTTAACCGTTTGCCAACCGTGTCCTGCACATATACATTGGCAGAATGATATGGCTGGGCAAATTAACATACCCCTATGTTACTTTGAATTTCCTGCCGTGCCCTCGCGCGCCCCTGCCGTGAGCTCCGTGACTGTGCCCATGGGACCCGCGGACTTGATGTCTGCAGGGATACCCGCGATCGTGTCACGGAGCTGAAGAACAGGGAGATGCCGATCTAAACACAGCATCTCCCCTTTCTGCCTAGTGACAGGACACTGATCATCTTCTCCCTGTCATCAGGAGCAGCAAGCAGTGTCGTGTCACTGCTAGCACATCCCCCAGACAGTTAGAATCTCTCCCCAGGACACACTTAACCCCTCCTCCGTCCCCTAGTGGTTACAGGGCTGGTGCAAGGATTTTTGGCACCCTAGGCGAAACCTAATTTTGCCGCCCCGTTGGCTCCGCCCCTTCACTGAGACTTTTGCGGCGCCTCTTCACCCATTTCTTCAGCCGTGGTCCACAGGCCTGTACCTGTGCCTCTGGACCCAGCCCGAAAACAAATAGTGGATGGCACCGGCTTGCTTAATCAAGCCAGCTGTGGTCCACAAGCTAGGGCAGTATACAGACAGGCTAACTGTATAATTGCCTGTCTGTACAGGTATACAGATACACTTACCATGCTTTACAGGCACCTACTAAAAATAATAATAAATGCACATTTTTGTACCTTTTTGTATGCAAAAAGATCTTCATTTCTTAATTTTTTTTTACAAAGGTGGACTTGAACCTCCACAACTCAAATCACCCCAATTTCTTTATTTTCAAGTTTCAGATCACCACAATTCTTCCATCTTCACACGTCAGATCACTCCATCACTTTATCACCCTGAATACTTGTTCCCCTCTGCACCCCTCCTCTGCATCTCTGTTCCCCTCAAACCCCCCACACACATCAGTTCCTCTCACACACAATCTACCCCTCTGTACCCCCCTGAACGTCTGTCCCCCCCACACACACACACCTGTTCTCCCTCTGTACCCCCTGCAAGTCTGTCCCCCCCACACACATACACCTGTTCCCCCTCTGTACCCCCTGCAAGTCTGTCCCCCCCACACACATACACCTGTTGTCTTTCTGTACCCCCCTGCATGTCTGTCCCCCCCACACACACAATCTGTTACCCCTCTGTACCCCCCTGCATGTCTGTCTCCCCCCTACACACACACACAATCTGTTACCCCTCTGTACCCCCCTGCATGTCTGTCTCCCCCCTACACACACAATCTGTTACCCCTCTGTACCCCCCTGCATGTCTGTCTCCCCCCTACACACACCTGTTTCCCCTACATACCCCCCCACACACACACCTCTGTCCCCCCTACGTACCCCCCCCCCACACACACACACACCTCTGTTCCCCCTACGTACCCCTCCCCCCCCCCACACACACACACCTCTGTTCCCCCTACGTACCCCGCCACACACACACACCTCTGTTCCCCCTATGTACCCCCCCACACACACACACACCTCTGTTCCCCCTATGTACCCCCCCACACACACACACACCTCTGTTCCCCCTATGTACCCCCCCACACACTCACCTCTGTTCCCCCCACAGTAAAATACACTATAAACTTGACAGAGTACATTTTTTTTTTCCATGTGATTGCAGGCTGCAGCACTAACCATGCTGCCTGAGCATCCACTATACCTGAGTCAGCGGCGGTGATGGCTTTACTCCAGGAGAGTGGTGCTGCTGCCTGGCTGTTCTTCCATAACAGATGCCCGAGCGGCCAGGAGGAGGGGGAGCGGATATCGGCAAGCCCAGAGTTACATGCCATCTCATCCGCCCCAGCCAGTTCCACCGATCATGCTGCACTTCCGGACCGGCCGGCTGTCACCCCTCATCTTCTCACTGCCGCTGCTAGGGCGGCACTGCAGGCTATGGACAGAGCGGTCCGGGATGTCTTCACAGGCGCAATCGCCCTCTAGCCTGGCGGCTGGCACCATGAGGCAGCATGTATTTAAAAAATGACAATCCTGGAGATATTTTATAAACTGAATCACAGCGAGTGTTTGGGGATCCGTATTTTGCCGCCCCCCCCCTACCCTGGCACCCTAGGCAGCCGCCTGACCCGCCTATTGCTAGCGGCGGCCCTGAGTGGTTAACCCCTTCACTGCCAGTGACATTTTTACAGTAATCAATGCAATTTTATAGCATTGATCGCTGTAGTAATGCCAATGGTCCCAAAAATGTGTCAAAATTGTCCGGTGTGTCTGCCATAATGTCGTAGTCACGATAAAAATCGTTGATCGCTGCCATTATTGCATTATTGCCATTATTGCATATTGTGATTTTTTTTTACTTAAAATATGTCAAAGAATAGGTATCAGCCTAAACTGTGGAAAAAAAATGTTTTTCTATATATTTTTGGGGGATATTTATTATAGAAAAAAGTAAAAAATAATGTGCTTTTTTCAAAATTGACGCACTTTTTTGTTTATAGCGCAAAAAAATTAAAAACGCAGAGGTGATCAAATACCACCAAAAGAAAGCTCTATTTGTGGGGAAAATAGGATTTTTGTACTCACCGTAAAATCCCTTTCTCTGAAGTTCATTGACGAACACAGCTTCATTAAATCTTGACTGTAGGATTATCACGCCACCTTCAGGAGAGGACTAGGCAGAACATGTAATACATGTAAAAAGAACAGAACTGTACAGTTCCGCCCAGGGTGCGGTCCCTCTGGCTATAACCCCTCAGCCTGCTTCCTGCAGCTCAGTATGTCAACAAGCAGTATACCGTAAAATAATGAGTGCTGTGTCCGTCAATGAACTTCAGAGAAAAGGATTCTACATGGAGTACAAAAATCCTATTTTCTCTTTCGTTCATTGACGGACACAGCTCCATTAAATCTTGACCATAGGGACATCCCCAAGCAGTGTCAGAACGAGGGGTGGAAACAGCAAACATAACTTCCCCCACAGCCAGAGGCGCTCCTCAATGGAGGAGTTGCCATCTGAAATGACCGCATCAGAACTTGCGGCTAACATATGCATCAGAATGCGTTTACAACCAAAATGTAACTTTCTCTTACAAGAAAAAAGAGTTTAAATTGCAAGGATTACACAGCCGCCTGCAAAACTTTGCGGCCAAAGCAAGCATCTGAAGATGTGCTCACGTCAACTTCGTAGAACTTTGTGAAAGTGTGAACGGACGAACAAGTCGCCGCATTACTCGCCTGGGAGACAGACGCTTGATGTCGGAAAGCCCAGGAGGTCCCAATTGCCCTGGTGGAATGGGCCGTGACAGGAAAGGGGGGCACCTGCCCCTTCAAGGTGTAAGCCTGGACCATGATCTGACTGATCCACCGTGAAATGGTGGTCGACGAGCCCGGCAGCCCTTTTTTTGGACCAGCCACCAAAACGAACAGAAATTCTGACTTCAGGAAGGAAGCTGTGTCAGTTTAGGACACAGAGATGGTAGCACAATGTCCTCATTGAGATGGAAAGCCAAAACCACCTTCAGAAGAAACGCAACACCACCAACACCACGCAACACCACCTTATCCTTGTGGAAAACCAGATAGGGTGACTGGCCACCAACTCAGAAACCCTCCTGGCAGATGTAATAGCCACTAGAAAGACTACTTTCTGAGAAAGAGTCAACAAGGGAATTTCACTGATGTTCTCAAATAGCACCAGGTTCAAATCCCACGGAGGTAGGGGTGTTTGAACAGGAGGGATTACATGCCGAACTCCTTGCACAAAGGTGCTTACCAATGAGTGAGACGCCAGGGGGCATTGGAAAAAGACAGCAAAGGCTGATATCTGTCCCTTGATGGTGCTTAAAGCGGTAGTAAACCCGCTATTTTTTTTTTTTAACACCTGCAAAGCAAAAGGCATAATGAGCTAGTATGCACCGCATACTAGCTCATTATGAAATACTTACCTTAGAACGAGGCCCCGACATCTGGCACGATCCACACAGAGGGAGCTGACATGCTCCCTCTGCGTTTCTTCTGGGTATCGCGGCTCCGGCGCTGTGAGTGGCCGGAGCCGCGATATCGTCACTCCCGCGCATGCGCGCGGGAGATTTCATTCCGGCCGTCCGGACACTGCCGGATTTTACTTACTTACTTATTATAGGCTTTCCTGTAGGTAAAAGTAAAAAAAAAGAGTATACAACCACTTTAAGGCCAGTTTCTGATCCACTCCTCGCTGTAAGAACAGCAGGATACTGGAAACGGAAAAGGTGCGCGGATGCCACCCCATCTCCTTACACATAGAGATATAAGCCTTCCACGTACGTTGGTATATCTTCTGAGAAAAAGATTTTCGTGCCCTCAGCATAGTGGGGATTACCAAGTCCAACAGACCTTGGTTCCTTAGCACCTGGCTTTCAACAGCCATGCCGTTAAAACCAGCAACGATAAAGCAGGATGGAGTATCGGACCTTGCAATAGGCGGTCTTCTCGCATCGGTAACTGCCAAGGGGCATCCGCCACCAGGTGTACTAGATCGGCGTACCAAGGATGCCAGGGCCAATCTGGGGCAATCAGTATCACTGGAATCCCCTCAGCCTCCACTCTGCGAAGCAGACAAGGCAACAGCTTAAGCAGAGGGAAAGCGTAAATCAGCCGGTACCGCTCCCATGGAGCCACCAACGCGCCTGTCCAAGTGTTTCTTGTCCTGTACATGAACCTGTGCACCTTTTGATTGAGCCGAGAGGCCAGGAGATCCACATCTGATGTGCCCCACTACAGGCAAAGAAGCCTGAACACCTCCAGATGCAACGACCATTCTCCTGGGTCCAGCATCTGGCGACTTAAGTAGTCCGCCTGCCAGTTTTCTACTCCTGGGATGTATATGGCTGACAGGGCCGGTACATGTCACTCTGCCCACCAGAGGAAGTGAGTGATCTCTCATGCTGCAGCCGAGCTCCTTGTTCCACCTTGATGGTTGACATATGCCACCGCCATGGCGCTGTTTGACTGGATCCTGATCGGTTGCCCTCCTAGCCTCATTGACCATGTGGAGAGACATAGTCTGATCACTCGAAGCTCAAACACATTGATCGGTAACTGGGATTCCTCCCGCGACCAGAGGCCCTGGGTCGACTGTACCCCCAGGACTCCACCCCAGCCAGTCAGGCTGGCGTCCATTGTGATCACCATCCAATTGAGAGGTAGGAACGATTTTCCGGACCGAAGGGCCGGAGATCTCAGCCACCAGAGAAGAGAGTCCCTGATTAACTGGCTCACCCGAATCTGCCGATCCAGGGATAATGGAGATTTGTCCCATTTGAACAGTATCTCCCTCTGCAAGACTCTGGTGTGAAATTGGGCGTATGGTACCACCTCGAAGGAGGCCACCATTAGGCCCAGAACTCGCATGCAGAAACCCAGCGACGACCACCTGTGGTTCATCAACAACTTCACCGTGGCTCTTGGAGTCTGCAGTTTGTGTGAAGGGAGAAACACTCTTCCACGGAGTCCAGCAGTAAGCCTAGGTATTTCAGGCACTGAGTCGGCACTAGCACCGACTTCTTAAGGATCAACACCCACCCAAACTCCTGTGGATTTTACATGGTGATTGCCACATCCTCCTTTAATTCTGAGGCGGAAGCTGCCCTCAAAAGGAGGTTGTCTAGGTAACCCACAATTGCCATGTTGTCACAACAACGCCAAAATTGGAGCCAATACTTTGGTAAAGACTCGGGGTGCTGATGCCAGGCCAAAGGGGAGAACCACAAACTGGTAGTGCTTTTCCCTCACTGCAAACCGCAGAAATCTCTGATGCCTGAGGCATATGTGTATATGCAAGTACGCGCCCTGGATATCGAGAGATGCCAGGGAGTCCCTCTGATGGAGTGCAGCGACTACGGAGCGAACTGATTCCATTCTGAACCTTTTTACTTTCACAAAGCAATTGAAGGCTTTTAGGTCCAGAATTGGACGTACCCCTTACTTTTTGGGGACTACAAACAGATTGGAGTAGAATCCCTGAAACCTTTCCAGCTTTGGAACAGTTACTATCACCCCGCATCTGAGCAGGTCCCTTACTGCCCCAGCTGCGAGTAGGGAGTAAAGGTATGCTGGAGGGAAAAAAATCTGTTTGGTGGCCAAGAGAGGAACTCTATCTTGTAGCCCGATCAAATCAGTTTGCAGACCCATTGGTGGGACAGCCGAGAGGCCCACTGAGCTGCAAACTGCAAAAGGGGATAGGGAGAGAGGAAGGGAGAAGAGGGACCCCCTAATGGATCTGTCAGGGAATGCCCAGCTGCTCTGTCCTGCTGAGACAGGGAGAGCTGTACTTACCATCTGGACGAGCTGGAGGCATCCCATCACACTGAGCTGCAGGAAGCAAGCTGAGGGACTGCCCCCTGGGCGGAACTGTACAGTTCTGTTGTTTTCACATGTATTACTTGTTCTGCCTAGTCCACTCCTGAAGGTGGCGTGATAACCCTACAGTCAAGATTTAATGAAGCTGTGTCTGTCAATGAACGAAAGAGAAAAGATAACGTAAATTTTGTTTGGGAGCCACGCCACATGACCGCGCAATTATCAGTTAAATTGACGCAGTGTCGGATCACAAAAAGTGCTCTGGTCTTTGGCCAGCAAAATAGTCCTGGGCTTAAGTGGTTAACTATACCAACAGCTGATTCTCTATACCAGGGGGTGGGGTGGCAACAACCCAAAATTCTCAAAGATCTCTCAGAACCATCTGTACTCACAAGGCCCAAGTATAGCTGGTTGTCTCCTTACAACTTCCAAATGACACCATCCAGGTGGTACCAGACCAGATCTTAGTAGACTGCCCCTCAGTCAGCTCTCACATGGTCTCAACATCACAGGCCATCAAGCCCCCCACCTGAGGCCTCACCACTTTAACCACTTAACAACCGTCCCATAGCCGAATGACGGCTACAGGGCAGTTTCTTAACTCTGAGAAGCCGTCATATGACGTCCTCCCAGAATTCCGCTCTCGTGCGCCCCCTGGGGCACGCACTCGAGAGCATCACGGATCACGGTAAACGGCCACTCGTCGACTCCAATGACGGAGTGATCACTTGTAAACAAACCGGCGCCATGTTATGACACCGGTTCCTCCCTCCCCTCTCTGTACTGATCAGTACAATGAGAGGGGAGAGATCGGTGTCAGCAGCGCTGTGGGCTGCATCTGCAGTGCCCACAACGCTGCTCACCGAATTTAACCCCTCAATTCCCTGCCAATACTCTGCAATACCTGCCAATACTCTGCAATACCCAATACCCTGCAAAACCCTGCCAATACCCTGCAATACCTAATACCCTGCAAGTGCCTGCCAATACCCTGCAAAAAACCCTGCCAATACTCTGCAATACCCGCCAATACTCTGCAATACCAGCCAATACTCTGCAATACCAGCCAATACTCTGCAATAACCTGCCAATACTCTGCAATACCCTGCCAATACTCTGCCATAAATTGCCATACCCAGCCATACTCGGAGATACTCAGCCATACTCGGAGATACCCTGCAATACCCAGCCATAGACGTCCCCCTCCCGCCGCCCTCTGGTGCTTCTACCGACTCACCAATATGATCAAAGCCAGAATCTTTTTTTATTTATTTTTTTATTTCAGGCCTTCCAGCCTAGAGGTGAGATGTGGGGTCTTATTGACCCCATATCTCACTGTAAAGAGGACCTGTCATGCCATATTCCTATTACAAGGAATATTTGCATTCCTTGTAATAGGAATAAAAGGGATCAAAAAATGTATTTTTGGGGAAAAAATGTCAAACTAAAGTAAATAAAGTAAAATGAACAATAAAAAAAAAATTTTTTAAAGCGCCCCTGTCCCCATGTGCTTGCATGCAGAAGCGAACGCATACGTAAGTCCCACCCACATATGAAAACGGTGTTCAAACTACACATGTGAGGTATCGCTGTGAACATTAGAGCGAGAGCAATAATTCTAGCCCTAGACCTCCTCTGTAACTCAAAACATGTAACCGGTAAAAAAAATGAAAGCGTCGCCTATGGGGATTTTTAAGTAGCGACGTTTGGCGCCATTCCACGAGCATGTGCAATTTTGAAGGGTGACATGTTAGGTATCTATTTACTCAGCGTAACTTCATCTTTCACATTATGCAAAAATTGGGCTAGCTTTACGTTTTTTTTTTTTTAAGCACAAAACTGTTTATTTTCCAAAAAAAAACGCGTTCGAAAAATTGCTGTGCAAATACCGTGCGAGATAAAAAGTTGCAATGACCACCAATGTATACTCTAGGGTCTTTGCTAAAAAATATATATAATGTTTTGTGGTTCTATGTAATTTTCTAGCAAATAAATGATGATTTTTACATGTAGGAGATAAAAGTCAGAATTGTCCTGGGTGCTCCAGAATGCTTGATGGCGCTCCCTGCATGTTGGGCCTCTGTATGTGGCCACGCTGTGTAAAAGTCTCACACATGTGGTATAGCCATACTCGGGAGTAATAGCAGAATGTGTTTTGGGGTGTATTTTGTGGTATGCATATGCTGTGTGTGAGAAATAAACTGATAATATGACAATTTTGTGAGAAAAAAAAAATCTTGATTTTGCAAAGAATTGTGGGAAAAAATTACAACTTCAAAAAACTCATCATGCCTCTTACTAAATACCTTGGAATGTCTTCTTTCCAAAAAGGGGTCATTTGGGGGTTATTTGTACTTTTATGGCATGTTAGGGTCTCAAGAATTGAAATAGGCCGTCAGTACTTCAGGTGTGATCAATTTTCAGATATTGGCACCATAGCTTGTGGACGCTATAACTTTCATGAAGACCAAATAATATACACCGATTTGAATTATTTTTTACCAAAGATATGTAGTGGTATAAATTTTGGCCAAAATTTATGAAGAAAAATTACTAATCTGCAAAATTTTATAACAGAAACTAAGAAAATATTTTTTTTTACAGAACTTTCGGTCTTTTTTCTTTTATAGCACAAAAAATAAAAAACCCAGCGGTGATTAAATACCACCAAAAGAAAGCTCTATTTATGTGAAAAAAAGGACAAAAATTTCATATGGGTACAGTGTTGCATGACTGAGTAATTGTCATTCAAAATGTGAGAGCAACGAAAGCTGAAAACTGGTCTGGTTATTAAGGGTGTTTAAGTGCCCAGTGGTCAAGTGGTTAAACATACAGGAGCATTGTCTGAAAGGGCAGCATTCCCTCCAGGCTGGACTAATTCTCTCCAGGAAAAGACCCAGAGTTAGTATGCTCACAGAATATATACAGTGTCCCAGCGTGCCTTCAGAGCCTTCCTTGCTAGGATTGGCCAGGGCTGTTTTCGAAATTTATGTTACCATCTGCATAATTCCACACCTAGAAGCTATCAGGCTGACAGCAACTGAGCACACTCAGCAGACCTAACTAGTGGAATGCAGCTGCACTGATTTTAGTGAGCGAACTAAATTTACCTAACAAACAATTACAGCCATACTGAGTACAGCAAGGTGTCTAAATTTAACTATGAAACACAGCTCCACAAATACAGTGAGCCAACACTAAATATATCTCTCTAATCCTAGCACATATCTAGGAGGATGCTACACTGACACACATTGATATACTTCTCAATCAATTTGGTAGGCTAAGCATACCCTAAATTAAGAGAGGATTAGCAAGTACAAATAATCAATAAGACAATAATATTACTCTTAGAGATGAGGTTAAACACCTGCAGTATTCTATCAGTAATTTACAGAACTTAACTGCATTTAGCTAACATTACATAAAGACAGTACCAACGTGATATAACAGTCCCTATTTTATCCCACTGGCCAATGAATGATGAAAAAGAAAAAAATGTTGGCCAATCAGTCAATTAAAAACTGCTGGCTGAATGGAACCTTGCAATAGGTGACCACATTAAGGTGAGACCTCTGAGGGACTGCTCATCACACAGGACCTTGCCTCAGAGACAGGAACTTTCTCAGTGGGAGGGTGTGAGGAGTGATTTGGATGCCTGGTGAGATCAGACTGTAATACAGAGCATTCCCACCACTTTTAGGGAAGGATAAGGCCCCTTTCACACGGACAGACTGTCTATCCATTTTTCTTTAATCCGTCATTGGATGACAATGCATTCCTGTGGGCAAACAGATGACAATCCGTTACCATCCGTTAACCTCTGCCATCGTTCTTATCCATTTTTTTAACGTACAAGGCTACGTCCAGATCCTTCAAAACGGATATTAACTGACGTTAACGGACAATGTCCGTCAACGCCAGATCAGTTAAGATTCGTTTTGAAGGAATAATATTTTTTTTGTTTATCTGTGAACTCAACCTATGACCCAGGCAGTAGTTGGACATAGCAGGTACATCCCCAGTACATGCCCAAGAGAAACATGGCAATAGATGTCTCCCATGAGGAGCTTACATTGCACAATGCAGATTAAAGGAACAGAAGACGGATGAAGCGTTGGATAAGAACTGATTCGTTAAACTGATGGTGCCCGTGTGAAAGGGGCCTAAGAGAAACTCTCTCAGCAGAATTAAAAGAGAGAAATCACAAAAAATTATATTTCTGTCTGAGATCTTTACTCTTGAGCTGAATTTGGAGACCCAGAAGGGAAAGAGACTAACATTGCACAAGTTAATCTGTTCTCTGCTGGGAACATGTATGGCCATCTTAACTCTACTCAAGTTTGAACCATGGATGGCCTGTTGACACTACCCATAATTCATGGGTGTGCAACCTATGGCCCTCCAGCTGTTGCGGAACTACAAGTCCTACGAGGCATTGTAAGGCTGACAGTTACAAGCATGACTCCCAAAGGCAGAGGCATGATAGAAATTGTAGTTCCACAACAGCTGCAGGGCCGCAGGTTGAGCTCCCTTCGCCTAGATTAATAAAAGTTGATTTAGAAATTACAACTAAGCTTGCTGGCCAAACAGTGACTGTTTCCTATCATATGCAGCCACTCTTATGAAATCCAGTCACTATCTGGCAGAGAAGATTTCTTTATTCAAAGTGTTTAGCTTAAATGGAGAAATCTATTGATTTTTTTTAACCTTAGTCTACTGGGGCTGCTGACATCATTTTCAAGAAGGTGGTACTCAGCAGCAGTCTCAGGGCTTTACAATTCTATACAAGGTATGCTTTCTATCTATATAAGATGTAAAATACGATAATGCACATATAATCTTTTTATAAGAATTTTTTTGTTGAAATAAATGGTATTTTTAGAAGGTTATGGAAAAACAGCACATTCAAAAATAACATGAAATAATGGGGGGGGGGGGGGGGGGGGGTGGTTTACAAAAACTGAAGCACTCAGAATCTGGTGCAGCTGTGCATGATAGCCAATCAGATTCTAATTTCAGCTTTTTCAGTGAAGCTTTGATGATAAAACCTAGAAGCTGATTGGTTTCTGGGCAGAGCTGCACCAGATTTTGCATGCTCCATTTTTAGTAAATCCCCCCAAATGCATACCTCCCAACTTTTTGAGATGGGAATGAGGGACACCTATTGGCAAAAGCATGCAGGCATAGGACACACCCCTTGCCCTACCCCCTTAAAGTAAGGTGACCAGATTTGTTTAATGAAATCTGGGGACATATTTTTTTTACTAGTAATGGAGGCAATTAGTGACTCTCTGCCCTTCGCCGCCGCCGCCTCCCCGCTCACAGCCTGTCAAGTCTTACTCTTCGAGCCCCAGCTACTACTGGGTGGGGAGCGGAGGAAGATCACTTCACCAGGAAAGGCAAGGAGATGGGCAGGTGCCTGGCCAGGACTTGAGCCAAGGCAGAAGAACATGCGAGCAGGAGTGGAATGGGCATTAACCCGAAACTGAAGAAATATTCTCTCTGATCTGACCAGCACATGATCATCAGAAAGGGGCACAGAATAACTACCATAATTCTAGTAGTACTAAAGCTTGTAGGAGTGGCAGAGCGGGGGAGGGGGTGTAAATTTAAATTTTTTTATTTTTTATTCTTCACTGACTGTCTTTGAAATTGCCCCAGCCCCTGTCCAAATCCAATCCGGGGAGAAAACCGGGGACGGACTTGGTTCAGGCACAGTGTCCTCAATCCGGGCACTGTCCCCAGAAACCGGGGATGTCTGGTCACCCTAGCTTAACCACTTCCCGACCAGCGCACGACGATGTACGTCGACAGAATGGCACGGGCAGGCATATTGGCATACAGGTACGTCCAATATTCAATGCCGCCCTGCCATCAGGAGCGCGCCGCCGGCGGCGCGCTCCCGCGCTGGTCGGGGCCCCCGTGAGTCCAGTCGCGGGACCCGTGGACTCGATCGCCGCGGGCATCCCCGCGATCGTCTCACGGAGCGGCCGAATGGAGGAAATGCTGTGTAAACAACATTTCTCCATTCTGCCTAGCAACTAGTGACGCTGATCTCTGCTCCATGTGATTGGAGCAGAGATCAGTGTTCACTAAATGAAAGCCCAACCCCCCCACAGTTAGTAACACACCCCTAGGAACACTTAACCCCTACACTGCCACCCACTGGTTAACCCTTTCACTGCCAGTGTCATTTACACAGGAATCACTGCATTTATATAGCAGTGATTACTGTATAAATGACAATGGTCCCAAAAATGTGTCAAAAATGTCCGATGGGTCCCCCACAATGTCGCAGTCACAATAAAAATCGCTGATCTCCGCCATTACTAGTAAAAAAAAAAATAATACAAAATTATTAATAAAAATGCTATAAAACTATCCCTATTTTGTAAACGCTATAACTTTTGCGCAAACCAATCAATAATCGCTTATTGCGATTTTTTTTACCAAAAATATGTAGACGAATACGTATCGGCCTAAACTGAGGGAAAAAAATGTTTTTTTATATATTTTTGGGGGATATTTATTATAACAAAAAGTAAAAAATAATGCGTTTTTTTCAAACTTGTCGCTCTATTTTTGGTTATAACGCAAAAAATAAAAACTGCAGGGGTGATCAAATACCACCAAAAGAAAGCTCTATTTGTGGGAAAAAAAGGACGTCAATTTTGTTTGGGAGCCACGTCGCACGACCGCGCAATTGTCAGTTAAAGCGACGCAGTGCCGAATCACAAAAAGGGGTCTGGTCTTTGACCAGCAAATTGGTCCGGTCTGCAAGTGGTTAAAGTAGAATAAAAAAAAAAAAACAAGATTGGTTAAACCCACAACTGCTTTTTTTTACCATTACTATTCCTTTATATTGCCTTTTGGAATTTACAAATCAGATGAAAGGTTTAGCGCTGGAAAACACTTTTTGATAGATAAAAAGTGCATTTTATATACATCTTTATAGATTAGACCAAAATGAGGGAAAAATGAGGAGGAATGAGGCACAGGGGACATTGCTCCAAATCAGGGATAGTCCCTCGAAATCAGGGACAGTTGGCAGCTATGGAAGTGTAAGAAACCAACACAAGCATTGTAATACTGTACAACCGCCCCTACCTACACGCTACTGTAAACACATGTGTGAGCTTTTCATACACACAAGCATTTTCATAGCAAATCTGTGTTTTTTTGTATATATTTCTACGCTATTCAGAATACCTGCAGGTGATCTGAAATGAAGGTTGGGAACTATTAGCATCTGAATAGCAGAAAATTAGTCAAAATTAGTTGGTTATTTAAGAATTAGATGTAATTAAACTGACGCTGCAGTTCACTACTTCACTTCTTCTTAACTAAAAATGCTAATATCCGGCAAAGTGAATCATTAAGAAATAAAGCTCTATGAATCCAGAGATCTCTCTTCCTGCCTTGCTCTTCTCTATAGATTATACATTACTTACACCTCTAAGCAATTTACAGCCTCAGCACTTTTGTCTCCAGAGCGACATGATATGAGACACGTCAAGAAAATAAAACAGCAAACAAGTACTTTTGTGCAGACCTGGAATCACACACCATGACTGAAGATCCATTATTTATGGGCCCACTGGGTTTTGGTGGCCTTACTTGTACTTTAAACTTTGCTTTGTTTTCTCGTGTCCAAAAACCATCAATAACACAATTGATAAATAATGTATATTGACAAAATAAAGCTAACTCTCTTTACGTTTAGATCCGGAAAAGGATTTTGATGGTAATGTATAAAACATGTGGAGGTGGAAAACCAGTGCAGTTTCTTCAATTTGCATGTTGCAAAACTTTATTTTTTTATTAACTACGCTTTGTCTGACCAGTTTTCAGCTTCTGCAAATTTTGGAAAAGTCACGTCTTATTTGCGGGTCTGTACAATGAGTGAACGTGGAACATTTACAACCTATTTCCATTAAAATCAAAATGAAAATGAATGACTGCTTTCACACTGGGGCAGTGCGCTGGCTGGTGAAAAAAAACGCCCCTCTCCATTGAAATGAATAGAAAGCTCTTCATAAGCGCCTGAGAAGCTCTTTAAAAGCGCTTGAAAGGCTCTTCAAAAGCACTCAGTGTTTTACTGGCAGTTTAGTATTTATACTACTCCCTAGCTTGGTTGCAGAAGAACAACTTCTGTGGACATTTAGAGCCCTTTCACACTGAGATGCCCCAGGTGTCGGCAATAAAACACTATTTTTAGCGGCGCTTTAACGTCGTTTTTGCAATGCTATTCAGCCGTTAGCGGGGTGTTTTTTAACCCGGAAAAGGGTTAAAACTGCCCGCAAAGCGCTGCTACAGTGGCGCTTTGCCAGTGGTTCGGCAGCACTGCCCATTGATTTCAATGGGCAGGGGCGCTTTAGGAGTGGTGAGTTCATGGCTCCTAATGCACTTCAAAGAAGCTGCTGGCAGGACTTTTTCTGATGCCTTGCCAGCGCACCCTTCCAGTGTGAAAGCCCTCGGGCTTTCACACTACATTGAATGGAGCCGCTGTTTCAGGGGGCTTTGCAGGCGCTATTTTTAATGCTATAGCGCCTGCAAAGTGTCTTAGTGTGAAAGGGGTCTTAGGCTACTTTCACACTGGACGGGTTGGCTCTGGCAGTAAAGCGGCGCTATATTTAGCAGCGCTTTACTGTCGTTTTTAACGGCGCTATTTGGCCGCTAGCGGGGCAGTTTTAACCACTGCTAGCACCCAAAAAATGCTTTGCTGGCAGGTTTGCAGCACTGCCCCATTGTTTTCAATGGAAAGGGGCGCTTTAGGAGCAGTGTACAAACCGCTCCTACAGCGCTCCAAAGATGCATCTTGCAGGACTTTTTTGACTGTCCTGCAAGGACACCGCTCCAGTGTGAAAGCTCTCGGGCTTTGGAGTGAATTGGAGCTGCTGTTTCACTCCAATTCACATTGGAGTGAATTGAGCTGCTGTTTCAGGGTGCTTTGCAGATGCTATTTGTAGCACTTTAGCTCCTGCAAAGCACCTCAGTGTGAAAGGGGTCTAATAATAACACCTGTAAAGCACCTAAAACAAGAGACTCTCATGCCTCCCCAGTGTGAAAGCCGAGTGCTTTTAACTGGGGCAGTGCACTTGCAAGACAGGAAAAAATAGTCCTGCAAGCAGAATCTTTGGGGCGGTGCAGGAGCGGTGTATGCACCGCTTCCAAAACGTCCTGCCCATTGAAATGAATAAGCAGCGCTGCCAAATCGCCTGCGAAGCAATATGGCAGCACCGCAACACAGGCACTTTTAACCCTTTGTTCGGCCGCTAGCGGTGGTTAAAAACGCTCTGCTAGTGTGCGAGTGGTCTTTTTGCACTGAATAACCTGGTATGTTTTTATCTCCATTACACATAAACATATGCAGCATGTATGCTATAAGCATGCATTGTTTTGTGTACCCTACTGCTGTAATAAATGGGATTGGATGCCAATTTCAAACATCCTGTTAATCTTTTCTTACAATGGTATCGCCATGAGCAAATCTGCTTTAGCTCTCCCTTTGTACCCTTGCTCCTGAGGGTTTTCTTTGTTTTTTCTTCTTGTCTTGAGCTGACACATTAGCTGTTAAAACTAAGACCCCTTTCACAGGAAGGGTACAGTCGGGTCCACCTGTCAGTTTTTCAGGTGGATCTGATCGGACCCTACATTTACCCCTATGGACAGGTGGGTATAAATGGACTTGTGTCCATTTACACTCGTCTACCTTCAATCCAATCTGGTTCACCAAAATAAAGAAAAAAATGTAAGGGGATCCGCCATTCTCCATCTAGGCAGAATATATGATAGATGATAGACCTACACAAAGTGGCACATAATTGTGAAGTGGAAGAAAAATGATAAATGGTTTTTGATATTTTCTTACAAATAAATATTTGAAAAGTGTGGCGTGCATTTGTAACCAGTCCCTTTACTCTGATACAACTAACTAAAATCTAGTCGATCCAACTGCTTTCAGAATTCACCTAATTAGTAAATGAAACTGCACCCCCCGACCCCCCCCCCCCCCGCAGTGCCCACAGCTTATAAATCTTCTTTTTACATTAAAATGCTGCCACTATATATCTTTTTGGCTGATCTGTATACCATAGTCATGTAATAAACTACAGGGTTTGCCTGAGTGTTCAGATAGGGGGAGATTTCCAGCCTGTCTTTTCATGCTGTCCATCTGATCCATCAATCAAGATGTGCCATCCCACCCACTGTTTTCTTTTTTAGTTACTGGGCATAGAGGAGGAGGGAAGGACTGGACTGGACTGTCATTTAGGATTTGTATACACACCCAAATGTGTGATACCATGTGACCTGAAAATCTCAGCTCAACAAGGAAATGTTCTCTCCAGCAATAGAGACCAAACTGAGCATGTGCAGCTTTACTACCCTCATTGTGTTTTATCGGGCCTTGCCAAGAAAGACCCTGCAGGAGGGGGAGGATTTGTTCACACAGGATCAAATAGCTTTTTTCACAATGCAGAGGATTAACCCCCTCCAAGTTCCACAGTGAGTATAACAAGCATGCTATTCTGCATATACAGTTGATTTTACTGTTGTGGGTTTAGTAACATTTTAAGTCCACCTGTGTGTAATTTAATCTCATTATAAATACCTCTGTTCTGCGAAGCCCTCAGAGGTTTGTTAGGGAATCTTTGTGAACAAACAGCATCAGGAAGACCAAGGAACACACCAGACAGGTCAAGGATAAAGTTGTAGAGAAGTTTAAAGCAGGTTATAAAAAATATCAAACCTTTGAACATCTCAGCACTGTTCAATCAATCATCTGAAAATGGAAAGAGTATGACACAACTGCAAATCTACCAAGACACACCTAAACTGACAGGCCGGGCAAGGAGAGCATTAATCAGAGAAGCAGCCAAAAGGCCCATGGTAACACTGGAGGAGCTGCAAAGATCCACAGCTCAGGTGGGAGAATCTGTCCACAAGACATCTATTAGTCATGCACTCCACAAATCTGACCTTTATGGAAAAGTGGCAAGAAGAAAACCATTGTTGAAAGAAACCCATAAAAAGTCCTATTTGCAGTTACATGTGGGGGACACAGCAAACTGGTGGAAGTAGGTGCTGTGGCCAGATGAGACCAAACGTGACCTTTTTGGCCTAAAAGCAAAACGCTACGTGTGGAGTAAAATTAACACTGCACATCACCCTGAACACACCATCCCCAAAGTGAAACATGGTGGTGGCAGCATCATGTTGTGGGGATGTTTTTCTTCAGCTGGGACAGGGAAGCTGGTCAGAGTTGATGGGAAGATGTATGGAGCTAAATACAGGGGAATCTTAAAATAAAAAACTGAGACTGGGGTGGAGGTTCACCTTCCAGCAGGACAACGACCCTAAACATACAGTCAGAGCTAAAATGGAATTGTTTAGATCAGCGTTATGCAATTAGCGGACCTCCAGCTGTTGCAAAACTACAAGTCCCATCATGCCTCTGCCTCTGGGTGTCATGCTTGTGGCTATCAGTCTTGCTATGTCTCATGGGAATTGTAGTTCTGCAACAGCTGGAGGTCCACTAATTGCATATCCCTGGTTTAGATCAAAGGATATTCATGTGTTAGAATGGCCCAGTCAAAGTCCAGACCCAAATCCAATTGAGAATCTGTGGCAAGACTTGAAAATTGCTGTTCACAGACGCTCTCCATCCACTCTGACAAAGCTTGAGCTATTTTGCAAAGAAGAATGGGCAGAACTGTCACCCTCTAGATGTGCAAAGTAGGTAGAGACATCCCCAAAAAGACTTGCAGCGGTAATTGCAAGGAAATGAGGTTCTACAAAAGGGCTGAAAACAAATACACGCCACAGTGATGCTACATGTCAGATATGTATTTGTAAAAAAAATTAAAACCATTTATCATTTTCCAACCACTTCACAATTATTATTATTATTACATTTAAATTTTTGGTTGTAACATGACAAAATGTGCAAAATGTTAAGGGGTATAAATACTTTTTCAAGACACTACACATTGTTCGAATCTCAGCAGGACTCTGTTGAACGGGCCAAGATTTGAAAAGTCTATGACCAGCTTAACTGTTGTAAAGTGCTCAGTGATACTTATAACTTGTAGACATTAGACTATAATCTCTTAGGGCCTGTGTCTATGGCCTTTTGCACACTTCAAGCTGGTTTTGCATTCTCATACAAGTCTGTATGACCCAAACATTGAACTTTCTCATCACCCACACCATAAATTCTAACCTACTGTAAAGACTATCTTTAATTGGTTTTCTTTTTCACTTCCCAGGTGACTAACTTTGATTTTGATTTTTAGTAGGCCTACATGCTCAGATTTCATCTCTTTACTGTTACAATGTTATAGAGAAAAATATATAAAGCATATTCCGTACATATCTCCAATACATGCACATTCTTTATGTTTCATTTCTTTAGGTTTCGTTCAAGCAGGCGCTGACACCTGTCCCAAGCGCAAACTTAACTTGCTATTGTGGCTGCATCTGCCCCAGGCTGAATGTGGGCAAGGGGTAGGTGCACATGTTAAAAATATACATGTGGGCAGGAGCGGGTTAGTGCACAGATATGAACGCAGACAGTGTGCATTTGGATCCGTGCTCCTGCCTGCATGTCAAATTTTGTGTCCATGCAGCAGTTGCGTCTGCCACACCCATCTCTATAGGTTGCTCGCATGCAGCTTGGGGTGGTTGCAGGCACATTAACAAAGGGAGCCAGCACCCGTCTGAACAAACCTTTAAGCCTCGTACACATGATCGGATTGCTCGCCAACAAAACAGTTTGGGGATGGCCCTTCCTGTTCCAACATGACTGCACACCAGTGCACAAAGCAAGGTCCATAAATACATGGATAAGCGGGTTTGGGGTGAAGGAACATGACTGGCCTGCACAAAGTCCTTACCTGATAGAACATCTTTGGGATGGATTAGAGTGGAGACTGTGAGCCAGGCCTTCTCCTCCACATCAGTGCCTGACCTCACAAATTTGCTTCTGGAAGAATGGTCAAACATTCCCATTGACACACTCCTAAACCTTGTAGACAGCCTTCCTAAAAGAGTTGAATCTGTTATAGCTGCAAAGGGTGGGCCAACTCAATATTGAACTGTATGGACTTAGCCCTTGTACACACGGTCGGACATTGCGACAACAAAATCCGTCTGATTTTTTCCGACAGGTTTTGTCCTAAACTGGTGTTGCATACACACGGTCGGACAAAGTTGTCGGAAAATCCGATCGTTCGGAATGTGATGACGTTCGTTTGCTACGACGGGACTACGTTCAGGCCAGTAGCCAATAGCTTTGGTCTCGTAATTTGATCTGAGCATGCGTGGCACTTTGTCTGATCGGAATTCTCTACAAACATTCATGTTGTTGGAAAATTTTATATCCAGCTCTCAAACTTTGTTGGTCGGACATTCCGACGGAAAAAGTCCGATGGAGCCCACACACGGTTGGATTATCCGACAACACGTTCCGATCAGACATTTTCCGTCGGAATTTCCGACCGTGTGTACAAGGGCTAAGACTGGAATGTCATTAAGTTGATGTGTGTGTGTAAAGGCTGGTGTCCCAATACTTTTGGTAATATAGTGTAGTTCCGGGGGCCTTTCTATGTTAAAGCGGGAGTCCACCGGGACTCCGCGTTTTTTTTTTTTTTAAAAGCCAGCAGCTACAAATACTGCAGCTGCTGACTTTTAAAATAGTGACACTTACCTGTCCAGCGCGCCCGCGATGTCGACACCCGAAGCCGATCGCTAGGTCGTCTGTCGGGTCCTGCCACCGCCATCTTGGGTATGGGAATCAGGAAATGGAGCCTTTCGGCTTCATTTCCCGGTTCCCTACTGCGCATGCGCGAATTGCGCTGCGCAATAAGGACGCTCCCCGCTGCCTCTGGGAGCTGTGTGTTTCCCAGCAGGCAGCGGGGCACTTGCGGGAAGGGGCGTAAGTTACGCCCCTTTCCGCAGAGAGCTGTCCTGGAAGTGGGTGCAGTTACCTGGATTATCCAGGTAACTGCACCCCCCTCCCCCCTGAAAGGTGCCGATTGTGGCACCGGAGGGGGGGAGGGTTCCGATGAGCGGAAGGTCCACTTTAGGGTGGACCTCCGCTTTAATAGGAATTGAGCTTTCAGCAACTGCCACTGTAGTTTTATGATGATGTCAAAGGAAGCAATAAAAGCTGTATTTTGCTACAGGAACAATATAAAATAAAAACAATTCTGTGACATGCTATTGAGGGGGAGAGGGCAAATTGGGAGTAATTGTAGATAATACCTGGGTGTACAGATTTCCCATACAGGCTTGATAACAAAGTTTTCAGCTACAAAATAATTTATGCAAACTAGTAAAACTCAGTTGTGTATGTATTTCTACTAATCTCTCAGCAGATACATTATTTCCTATTGGCTAATCTCCATCTAATATAAATGGCTAGCTGCCATGTAAGCAAACAAGCTAAATTGACAGTCATAGCTGCCTTTAGAAATAAAAAAATAAGGTATTTTCTCCCATTTTTCAGACACATGTTGGAAATAATTTTGGACACATTGAGTAAAATACTAATGCTGAATTTGACAGGATGACATGACAAAGAAGGTATAAAATATCTCTTCAGAGCCAAGCTGCAGCAAGGCAGAGGAAGTTTCCTTTGGGAACCTTGAGGCTAGAACTGATATGGAAACTGATAGTGGAGAGGTAAACTGAATTATCCACATGCTTTGCTTAAAGGGAAACCACTGCTATTTAATGGCTATTTTAGAGCTGAAAAAACCTTAGTATTTTTGTTTCTTTCTCTTCATTCCAAGCTGTAAGCCAGTTGACGACCTGTGCATGCAAATGCAAAAAGATTTGATCCTAAATAGATCTTATCACTGATAACACCAGATTGATTTGATAAATAGTCTTCTAGGTCAGCACTAACCATGGAAATTAGTCTGAATTTGAATGGAAAAAAAAAATCAAAATTTTTTTAATCACTTGAAATTGTTTTGTGGTTCTTTTCATTCATTTTTTTTGTTCCATAATGTTTTTCATTCTTATAAAACTACATATAAAGTTAGAAGCAAGACGTAGTAGGGGTTATATTTCTTTTGGCTTTGCAATAACAGAATGTCCCTAGAGCAGTTATTCTCAACCAGGGTTCCTCCAGAGTAAGGATGAGCCGAACACCCCCCTGTTCGGTTCGCACCAGAACCTGCGAACAGACCTAAACTTTGTGTGAACTTTAGAACCCTATTAAAGTCTATGGGACTCGAACGTTCAAAATCTAAAGTGCTAATTTTACAGGCTAATATGCAAGTTACTGTCCTAAAAAGTGTTTGGGGACCTGGGTCCTGCCCCAGGGGACATGTATCAATGCAAAAAAAGTTTTAAAAACGGACGTTTTCTCAGGAGCAATGATTTTAATAATGCTTAAAGTGAAACAATAAAAGTGTAATATTCCTTTAAATTTCGTACCTGGGGGGTGTCTATAGTATGCCTGTGAAGGGGCGCATGTTTCCCCTGCTTAGAACTGTCCCTGCACAAAGTGTCATTTCTGCAGGAAGAAAAGTCTTTTAAAATCACTTTCCATTGTCGGCTCCCGTACAGAGAACACTCAATGAGTGCTAAAATAAAATAACTTGCATATTAGCCTTTAAAATGAGCACTTTAGATTTCTCCCATAGACTTGTATAGGGTGTTCCGGCTTTTCAAATTTGCCGCAAACAGCCCAAATTGTTCACTGTTCGCTAAACAGGCGAACAGGCAATGTTCGAGTCGAACATGAGTTTGACTCGAACTCGAAGCTCATCCCTACTCCAGAGGTTGCTAGGGGTTCCTTCATCATTGGGAAATTTCTGCCTCTCAGATAAGTTCCTACCGACACCTTTGATCTTTTTAACTATCTGTAAGGAATGTAATTATTATTGATTATTATTATTATTATTATTATTATACAGGATTTATATAGCGCCAACAATTTACGCATTGCTTTACAATATAAAAAGGAAACAATACAGTTACAGTACAATAAAATACAAGAGGATTAAGAAGGCCCTGCTCAGAAGAGCTTACAATCTAATAGGGCGGGGCAGGTGGTACAAAAGCTTATAACTGTGGGGATTGAGTTGATGGAAGTGGTAGGAGATTAGTTGGAGACACAATAGGCTTCCCTGAAGAGATGAGTTTTCAGGGATCGTCTGAAGGTAGCAAGAGTAGGGGATAGCCGGACCAGTGGAGGTAATGCATTCCAGAGGATGGGAGAGACTCTGTAGAAATTCTGGAGATGGGCATGAGAGGAGGAGACAAGAGAGCTTGAGAGTAGCAGGTCTTGAGAAGAGCGGAGGGGACGATTTGGGTGATATTCGGAGACAAGATTGGTGATGTAGCTCAGGGCAGAGTTGTGAATGGCTTTGTATGTTGTTGTTAGTATTTTGAATTTCATTCGCTGGGTGATTGGGAGCCAGTGTAGGGATTGGAGGAGAGGGTTGGCAGACACTGAGTGGTTGGTAAGGTGGATAAGTCTAGCAGCAGCATTCATGATAGACTGAAGAGGGGATAGTCTATGGAGAGGCAGGCCAATGAGAAGGGAGTTGCAATAGTCAAGGCGAGATATAACAAGAAAGTGAATGAGGAACTTGGTGGTTTAATTTGTTAAAAAGGGGCGAATTTTAGAGATGTTACGGAGGTGAAGTCTACAAACTTTTGACAACAATTGGACTTGGGGCTGAAATGACAAGTCAAAGTCTAGGATTACACCCATTACCCTGGCGTGAGGGGAGGGCCTGATGGTTGCATTGTTGATTTTGATGGAAAAGTCATGGAGGGGGGAATGTGCAGGAGGGAAAATGAATAGCTCAGTTTTAGAAAGATTTTGTTTAACCACTAGAGATCCGCGCTATAGCCGAATGACGGCTACAGCGCGGACCTGCTTTGCTGGGACGACGTCTATTGACGTCGTCCCGTGCACGAGTGGCCTGCGTGCCCCCTGAGGGGCGTGCGCGGCCCGCTCTGTGATCAGTGAGTCTATGAGACTCGCCTGATCACGGATCGGAGCAAGGGGTCGATCCCGACCCCTTACCACGTGATCAGCTGTCAGCCAATGACAGCTGATCATGTGACACAACAGAGCCGGTAATCGGCTAAAAAAAAAGCCGATCACCGGCAGCCGTGAGAGGGACTTCAGTCCCGATCACGGCCAGCTCATCAGTGCCCACCTGCCCCCTGCCAGTGCCACCTAAGTATTAAAAAAGTGCCCCCCATCAGTGCCACCCATCAGTGCCCATAGTGCCACCCATCAATGCCCACAGTGCCACCCATCAGTGCCCACAGTGCCACCCATCAGTACCCACAGTGCCACCTATCAGTGCCCACAATCTGCCTCAACAACAGTGCTGCACCCCAGTGCCACATATCCGTGCCCATCAGTGTCATTTACCAGTGCCCATCAGTGCCCATCAGTGCTGCCCATCAGTGCCCAGCAGTGCCACTTATCAGAGCCACCTATCAGTGCCACCTATCAGTGCCCATCAGTCCCATCTATCAGTGGTACCTATCAGTGCCCCTTAGTGCCACCCATCCGTGCCACCCATCAGTGCCATCTTATCTGTGCCCATCTTTGCCCATCAGTGCCGCCTTATCTGTGCCCATCAGTACTGCCTTATCTGTGCCTATCGGTACCGCCTTAACTGTGTCTATCAGTGCCCACCAGTGCAGCCTATCAGTGCCCACCAGTGCCGCCTCATCAGCGCATTTCAATGAAGGAGAAAAATGACCTGTTTGCAAAATTGTATAACAAACTAAGAAACATTACTTTTTTTTTTTTGCATCTTTTTTTGTTTGTTTAGCAAAAAATAAAACTCCCAGCTGTAATTAAATACCACCAAAAGAAAGCTCTATTTGTGGGAACAAAATAATAAACATTTAATTTGGGTACAGTGTTGTATGGCCGCGCAATTGTCATTCAAAGTGCATCAGCGCTGAAAGCTGAAAATTGGTCTGGGCAGGAGGGGGGTTTAAGTGCCCAGCAAGCAAGTGGTTGTAAACCCTCCCCCACAACTTTGTCCCATGTAAATCAGCATAAAAAACCATAATGAACACTGCTTGTAGATATCTCCTTACTTGCTTAGTATTGTTGTAATCCTTGTTGTTCTGTAGAATGAAGTCACTGAGCATGCCCAGATCTCCCCTGATTTAAGGCACACTCTCTATGTGCTTATCTATCTGTTATCAGGACTTCCTACAGCACACCACTGAACTCTGCTAATCACTCAGAGCTTCCTCCTACACACCATGTGACCATGTGACCTCACATGCAGTCTAAACTTGGCCATGACTCCATTACTGCAGTCTTATCAGCTGAAGCTGATAAGTCTGACAAAGGGAAACATTAGACATCGGCACAAGTAAATACTATGAAATAAACAAGTAAGCTATGAACAGGGAAGCAGGGTTGCCATAGAAACTTTGGATTGAGAAGGAGGCTTGGTTAACAGTACAGGAAGTTCTCAATGTAAGGGTGGAAATACACTCCACTGTGGACTCAGATGGCGCTGCCTAACCCCTGGAAACACGTTTTTTAAAGTTTCTTTAAACAGTAAGTAATATGCGATTTGGGCTGGATTACAGTGTCTATAGTCTGATAATGACTTATTATAATGGACTAAATGAAAAGAAGCATCAGAGTGGGAGAGTTTACTTACTCTTTAAGGAAGTGGTGGTGGTGGTGGTGGGGGTTGTGATTTTATTTGCTGTGTTTTATAATAGAAAGTATGGAAACATTTTTAATTTCAAACTTGTTGGGCTTTTTCCTTTCTATAGTAAAAAAAAGAAAAAAAAGAAAAAAAGTGCTTATTAAATACCACCAAAAGAAAGCTCTATTTGTCTAAAAAAAAAAAAGAAAACACACAATGTATATTGGTACATTGTTGCAAAACCAAGTCATTCACAATCAAGCTATCACAGCACTGAAAAATGGAAGATGGCATGGTAATAAAGTGAAGGGCAGTACCCAAGTGGTTATAGGAAGCCCCTAACCCTACGCACTTTATCACACTATTAAATATAATTACAGGCTTTAGATTCTGAGATCCTACAGCCTAACAACAGCTACTGTATGTCCTATACATGCACCAACTCTGACCAATTAAACGAATGCTCATATTGAATGCATCCCTTGGTAATGTTGCACGTGTACAGCTAGCCTAATATTTCACTGCAGATTGTAATATGAAACAAACAGTAGTTGTGAATAAAACTGTGAT
This sequence comes from Lithobates pipiens, assembly GCF_037356315.1. Taxonomy (NCBI): domain Eukaryota; kingdom Metazoa; phylum Chordata; class Amphibia; order Anura; family Ranidae; genus Lithobates; species Lithobates pipiens. The sequence goes on from NW_027507903.1 coordinate 67,873,877, forward strand.
GTAATCACATGGAACTTTGGCTGCATTCCTGCACAATGCAATCCCCGGGAGATCTCAGACACAATGGGCCTGATGTAACAGTATGACAAATATTTCAGGGATTGTTGCACTATGACATTTCAAAGGTTTAAATGTTAATAAAAAGATTACAAGAATGCAGAAAGCAACCCACATCTCCGAGGATTTTATGAGGCAAATGGACTGAAAATGCATTTTCTACATGCTTTTAGGGAACGAGCTGAATAAAAGATTATGAGGCATGCTTGAAAACCGGTGCACAGGCAACTGCTGAAAAAGCTGTAACCTTGGCAACAAATCACTTTAAACTTTTTAAAACTACTTAAAGTGCGTGCGAGCTTTGTCAGGTTTTTACTTTTAATATATTTTAAGAATTCTTCAAATAGTGCAATTGGTGCATAGTACAGGCGGTCCCCGGGATACAAACATCCGACTTACAAACAACTCCTACTTACAAATGGAGACAGACAACAAGTGATAGGAAATCTACCCCTAGGAAGGAAAATTCACTCCTGTACGGTTTATCATGGGAAAAGGGTGATCACTGAAGCTTTATCACCAATTCTTGTTTCCACAACAACTCACAATTTTCAAAATCCAATTATTACACGGACAGAAAGTGAGGTGAAATCTTCTGATCATGGGCACAGATGGCAAAACAAACCTTACAGGGGTGTTAACCCTTCCCTATGCTATCCAAAAAATGTAACATTTTATTTTTGGGCTGGAGTTACACTTAAGAAATCTACATGTTCCGCCTTACATACAACTTCAACTTAAAGCACTCAAAAATGGAACATCCACTTTAAGTACTCCTCGCCCCCTTACATGCCACATTTGGCATGTACCGTAATTTTTTTGGGGGGGAGTAAGGGCTTCGTTAGGAGGGGGACTTCCTGTCTCACTACCTCCTTCCACCCAGGGACTGCCAAGGCGACGCCTCCTTTCGCCTTAGGCGGCCCCTCCCTCTAGGCGATCTCCTGGGACACGTGACAGGTCCCAGGAGATCAACTGTCCACTCCAGGAGCACAGCGCAACTCGCGCATGCGCCGTGTGTGTCCGGCCGTGAAGCCGAAAGCTGTCACGGCCGGATGCCCAGAGTGGCAATGGAGGCGCCGGAGGAGAGGAGCGACGCTCCATTTGGCCGCATCGTTGGACCATGGAGCAGGTAAGTTTCTGTTTATTAACCTCCCTGGCGGTCAGATTCAGTCTAGATTTAGGTGCTGAAAGCGGTACAATTATTTTGCATGGAAATTTGGCATCTTATATTATAGTCCTGTAATTCTTAGGAGTAACTCTCTTAAATATGTTCAAACCAGAGTCGAGCAGACATCCCGGGTATGATAAAGTTTATAATATAATAAAGAATAATAAAAAATATTCAATAATGTAATCAAATCCTAAAACACTGAAAAAGGGACACTTTCTGGTTGCTATGGACAATCTCCAAATTCCAGGCAGAAAAAACAGTATTTATAATATAAAAGTGCATGCAGGGCACTGAACAGACCACTAGGGACAAACAGGGTGTGTAATTTTGTAATACAGTATTGTAATCTGTAAGATTACAGTGCTGTGTGTGTTTTGTGTACTTTAACTTTTTTTAATTTGCTGCCATTCTCCGCTCCCGTGCGCCGTAACGTCGCAGGGAACAGAGCTCGGCGGCACTCGATCACACAGCGCGGAGGACATCGCTGGATCCAGGGGACAAGGTAAGTAATTTCGTAGAGTGTCGAATTCATTCATTCGGATTCGTTGAAATTCACTATTTATGTATGTATAGACATTCGTGATAATGATTCGTAGTTTGGAAAGTCATTTGTTTATTGAATCTTTTAACACACACAATGACAACGTCTCTCCTCTTCGGCTCAAATACAATACAACACCCTTCTAACTCAGGAATGCACTTTGCCAGTAATCCATCCTCCGGCACAAAATTAATTAGCTGATTGGACTATAAGATTTACTTTGAGCTGACCTTTTGTTTCATTAGATCTTTAAAGAATTACAGAATCATGTTGAATTAATTTGAATTCATTCGCTATATTTCTTTCGTATTCGTTGTTATTCGCTATTTTTTTTATTCTGACATTCAGATGCATCCGAATGTCCGAAAGATGCAAAATTCGGCCGAATTTCGATTTGTTACAAAACGAATTGCACAAGCCTACTTGTAACTGCCCCCACTGCCTCACCAATCATCCCTGATTGTCCCCTGTGTCCTCCCTGGGTCCTCCCCCAGTCCCCCCTCGTCCTGGATCTGTCAAGAGGGAGAGCAGAGGAGGGAGCCGGTAAATCTTTCATTTACCGACTCCTTCCTTTTCTGTAAATCAGTGATCACTGACTCTGTCCATTCATAACTGAGGGTAAGTTCACCTTTACATAAAAATCTGTAAACTGCACTTACACAGGACCCCCACCTCGCCCCCCACCCCCACTCCCACTGACCTGCATGGCAGTGATCACCCGTTCTGACCCCTGGAAGAAGGGACATTTAGGAGCTTTCTAATTGGTCTGTGCTGTCACATGGGTTGCACAGACCAATTAGAACCTGCATAGCCATCCTCGCAGCAGGGAAGAAGAAGAGAGAATGCTGAGAGGAATTCTAAGCGCCGGAGCCGCGAGGACGCTGTACCGGGGCTCAGAACGAGTGATCGCCAACATGCAGGTCAGCGGGGGGGGGGGTCCTGTGTAAGTTCACCTTACAGATTTTTCTCTAAAGGTGAACTTTAAAGTGGAGCATTAGAAATGTCCAATTCTTGTAAATAACATGCCTGGGGGGTGCCATAATCTTGCCCATGAAGGGGTGTGTCTCTGTGATGTGCAGAAACCAAAATTTACAAAGGAAAAAAGTGTTTACAATTTCCAGCAAAAGACTTCATTGTCAGTTTCTTAAAATAAATAAATATATAAAAAACTGCACAGAGTGTTTGCTATGTTATTTGAGGGACCTTTGGACCAGTCTGTGTGCTGTTTTTTTTCTTAGTAAATCCATACCAGACTCTTAATTCAAACCTGGAACCTGGCTGATCAGGAAAAGGCAAAGCACTTTGTCTCTATGTTGATGAGGACAAGGGCCTCTTTCCCACAACCCAGGACGGTGGTTGTGGGTGTCTGTGTGTGAGGGAAGGGTGGGTTCGAAATATGAAAGCCCCCTTTAATAATAAGATCCCACCCCCATGTGTAAAAGAGTATGGAATACATAGTGCCACTACTTATTCACTATAAAAAATCACCTAAAAACTATTTTCCTTGATTAAAAAACCCTCCAAAAATGTCCTTTATAGATCCATTGTCACTCATGCCCAATGCTTTCTCACTCACCGTACAAAAATATCGGATAATCCGGTGCACACGACCAATCCCAATGGACCAAAACCAATATCCACATGACAGTTTCTCTTTCCTGATTAGCTAAAAATTGGTTGATGAATTAGTTAACCCCTGCTTACCTGGTTCCTGGTCCTACACAGTTAAGGTACTCATCCGCCCAGCGGATCCAGTGTTGTCCTGCTATGGTCCACTTCTCTTCTGCCCCTGCTTGGTCCTGCGCCACCATCTTCTTGCTTGATATCACGGGAAGCTGTTGGCTCTTCTGGGTTCAGCCAGCAGCTCACCTGGTAATGGGCTGCTAGGCCCTCCTCCTTTCACAGTGAAGGACTATGTCTCCTTGAACATGTAAAGTACATTTTCTAAGAGGCACAGCAGTCAAAGTACATGTCATTCACCTAGGCGAGTGACATACATGGGGGGAGGCCAAAAGTTTCTTATTAAAAAAGAAAAAAAAGGTTAAAAAAAATATTTTTGTTATATATATTTGAAAAGTGGAGGGGAAGAGGGTGGAGAGGAGGCAACATCATATTGAGGTTGAAGATCAGCTTTAAGTCCTCAAATTACACAATTTTGGTAAATCTTGACTGTGTAGATATTGTACAGTCAGATTGTAAGTGTTTTGTGAGCTTTACTTCAGAGAAAACCCCTCAGCTAAACTCTGCCCATCCTTCCATTACTGTTAGAGGGCAGCAGGATGGTAAGTTGATGACAGAATTACAGACTTTTTGGTGGTCATCTATAGGGAGAGCTTTTCATTATGGAGACTTTAAAAAGCACAGCTTAACTTCAATAAAATGATTTGCATCTCTTGCTACTCGCTACATTGAAGCTGTGTTCCTACATTTTTCTCCCACGTGTACTTTGTAGTGACATACTGCAATATGTTACTGCTGTTGTTAAGCAATATGTGGAACTCACATATTTATCTTTAGCATAAGAAGAATAAAAAGGGGGTAAATGGTACAAAGAAGGTTAGAAATGAATAATGTGGCAGAGCGCCTAGTTACCGTACTCACCGTGCTCAGATGCAGGCCTCTTCAACTCCATTTCAAACAACTCCCTGGGTTCCAGGATATGCCCAGGGAAGATTAGTTCATTACCTTCTCTCCCTCATCAGCGTAGAGAGGCCATACCTGATGAAATAGTGGTACCTGGGCAAGTGATCTGCAACCAGATGAGCGGGCGGCCCTTCACTGTCATAACCGATGAATCTGGTTTGGAGCCTAATGGCATGCACCTTCTCTGGAAGACCCAGCTACTGTGGGAAGCACCTCCCTGATTGCTACCAGAGTACTCCAGTTCCTGTGGAGTGAACCTATGTCCTTGCAGGGCCTGGGATCCCCTCTGCTTTTTTCCTGTGTTACCCTGGTGTTCACTGTGGGGATGCTGTTGTAGCGCTACCCCCAGCGGGTAGACCTCACTCACCCAGCCAACCCAGTTGTAGCGCTACCCGAAGATGACACACCTCACTCACCCAGCACTTACCGACTCACCTTGAGCCATTTCAAAAAATGTATTCAGGCCTAGAATAATAGCTTAAATGAAGAGAGGTTTAGCAAGTATACTTATACAATCAACAAGGCCACAACATTTCTCTGAGAGATATGGTTAAACACCTGCTAACAGAACTGAACTGCATGTACAGTATCTAGGAACAGTACATAAAGACAGTCTTAACTTGCTATTACAGTCCCAGTTTTATTCCACTGGTCAGTGATTGATGAAAAAAAAGAAACAATGCCGGGCCAAAGTTGGGACTCTTGAAGAAAGCACAACAGTTCCCATCAGGCATCTTGTATGATATTAGTCTCTTACCAGTCCCAGGGCACCCTTTACCCGTTTGGGTCTCCTGACATAATCTGATTCAGTAAAGGTCCAGTTCAAGTCAGGCAGGGATATAAGTTGCTAATGATCTCTCTCTTTCAATCCCCTGGAGACAGTTTCTCTCTTCCTTCCTTACAAGTGGTAGGAGTGCTCTCTGGTACAGTATGATCTCACTGAGCATCCAAATCACACTCTTCTATAGAGAAGGTTCTCAGTCTGATTTTGGTCAACTATGGTAGATATTTGTTCATCCTTTAGCAGCAGCAGCTCGGTCTCTTCCCCACACACCTGCTTGCTTCCAGGACTGCCCCCCTCACATGTAGCATTGCACAAATTATGATGGCAGCAGCAGTTTTTGATCAGCCTCTTCTACTGGCCAGCACATTAGCTAGCTCAAGCAAACTCTGGCCAAACACCACTGTTCCCCTTTACTGCAACCTTGTGGTGCTCTCTCAGCACAGGACAATGGTTTCAGCAGCACATGGTCACAGAGTGACTTTCTCCCTGCATTCTTCTGGCTGGTGGCAGAACCGAAAGCCCTTTCTCCTGCAACCAAGTTAACTGTTCCCTTGCCCTGTTGCATCAGTCAATCACTGTCCTCCAGACCCAGTCAAGATGGCTGCCCCTACACTGGAAACACTCCATAGATGAGCATTACAATTTGGATACCGTAAAAAAGGCCTGCAGCACTTCTGCACTAAAGAATGTTCAGTTTAATCCTGTCCACACTGTTATAGAGTCTTATAGAGACTACACTATACAGTCACATGTTACTCTGATTGAGCCACAGAGACATTGCTGTGTTTGTGCCAGTCTCATAATCTTTTTTACATCATTTATTTAAGGTACATATTGTGAGGGGTTAGCTCGGCAGCGGGTGTGTGTGACCCCCTGGATGGGTTCACAACACAAAATCAGGCACAGCAGACAGCGTTGTAGGTGAAAAAAAACAAAAGGTGCGGTTTATTCATGCTACATGCAGTAAAAATATAACAGCCAAAACAAAAGAAAAACATGAAAATAAATCCTGGTCAGCTTGACCTCTAAATACACACTTAGATTCTCTGTCTAACAACTGAGTGCAGCCTTGTGCTGCACCAGTCCCTGTCTCTGTTGTAGAGGTTTGCCACACAGGAGTTAACTCACCGCACAGAACAGGTGTCACTCTCCCCAGTCTCTACAAACACAAAACTGGTTCCAGGATGGAGCATCTTCCTAAGCATGCTGGGGTTTTTTGTAGAGGTCTTAATGAGCCCACTTACTTCAGCTGGGCTCATTAACTCTTCCCCTCTAATTGTACAAGTCTGCATAAAGCCTGAATCTAGGGCACACATATTTTCCATCCTGGATACAACCAGGTGACTTTACCTGCGTGCTGCCACAATATATAGTGCCATCTATTTACACAGCACTTTACATATACAGTATATTGTACCTACACATCAGTCCCTACACTCAAGGAGCTTACAATCTAAGGTTCCTAACTCACGTTCATATACTAGGGCTAATTTAGATGGAAGTCAGCTAACCTACCAGCATGTCTTTGGAGTGTGGGAGGAAACCCTCAAAGGCATAGGGAGAACATGCAAGCTCCAGGCAGGGATTTGAACCAGCAACCCTTTTTACTGCTAGGTGAGAGTTCTACCCACTACGCCACTGTGCCACCCAATCATTCTGAAGTGTACAATATGCATGTCACCCTGGACCTGTTTTGCATCACTGATTGTATTTTCTGTTTGGTAAACTGTAAGTTGCAGTTACACTCTGTCTGTTCATTCAACAATTCTGTTACAATATCTGAATTCATGTGGATCAATTGGCAGAAGTAAATTAATTTAAAGCGGTCTTCAGTCAAAAGTGAAAGTACTGGTCGTATTCCTCTCCACTCCTACCCTTAACACATTTGATTTTTTTTTATTTTTTTAACATGGGGCGCGTGTATCATTTTAGACAAGTTCTCACTCCGAAATTACATCGCACATCCCTCCTTCCCCTCCACTCGCAGTGTCCACGTCACATGTCTCAGGAAGTTGCGGAAACCAGTCTCAGTCTGTTGAGCGATCTCATGCATGCGCAGTGGGGAGCCATCAGGAAGTCAAAGCCAGCTCCCAAATCTATGACTATGATGCTGAGTAGGAATGAGCTTCGTGTTTGAGTCGAACATACGTTTGACTCGAACATCGGCTGTTCGCCCGTTCTGCGAATTCCGAACATTATGGGCCATTCACGCCAAATTCGTGTGGCGCTCATGGCCCACAATGCACTGCGTCATCGCAGTGCATTGCTGGCTCATGATTGGCCAAGCATGCACTGTGACCCCGCATGCTTGGCCAATCACAGCGCCAGCAGCGAGGAGAGCCATGATTGGCCACAGGCAGGATGCCTGTGGCCAATCATAGCTCAGGCTGTGTAGTACACGCCCCACACTATATAAGGCCGCCAGCACGGCGGCCTTGTGTAGTGTGTTGGCGTCTGAAGCAGTTAGTGGGTGTTCTGTGTACCTTCAACACAGTATACACCGATCGTTATCGGCCGATTTTCGATCTTGCTCTTCTGTAGTGGTTGTTGTCTGTGTGCCCTGACCGCAGTATACACCGCTATATTCACCTCACCTATATAGCTAGTGATCTATCTTTTATAATAGAGCTTGCAGTCAGTAGTGTTAGGAGCTTGTGCGTGCTGTCTGCGTGCTCTGTACCCAGTACACACCGCTATATCCACCCACATAGCTCTTCTCTATTTGAGCCATCTGCCATCTGCAGGAGTTATTGAAAGTTGTGTGTGCCTCCAGCACAGCACAGTATACATCTGTATATACCCCTTTATCTCTGGTGTTCTATAATAAAGGCATCTTCAGGAGTTAGTGGGTGTTTTGTGCCTCCAGCACAATATACACCTGTATCTACCCTTTATTGCTGTTCTCTAATAGAGCCATCTGCAGGGCTTAGTGGGTATTGTGTGCCTCCATTACAGTATACCCCTTTATCTCTGGTGTTCTATAATAAAGGCATCTGCAGGAGTTAGTGGGTGTTGTGTGCCTCCAGCACAATATACACCTGTATCTAACCTTTATTGCTGTTCTCTAATAGAGCCATCTGCAGGGCTTAGTGGGTGTTGTGTGCCTCCATTACAGTATACCCCTTTATCTCTGATGTTCTATAATAAAGGCATCTGCAGGAGTTAGTGGGTGTTGTGTGCCTCCAGCACAATTTACACCTGTATCTACCCTTTATTGCTGTTCTCTAATAGAGTCATCTGCAGGGCTTAGTGGGTGTTGTGTGCCTCCAGTACAGTATACCCCTTTATCTCTGGTGTTCTATAATAAAGGCATCTGCAGGAGTTAGTGGGTGTTGTGTGCCTCCAGCACAATATACACCTGTATCTACCCTTTATTGCTGTTCTCTAATAGAGCCATCTGCAGGGCTTAGTGGGTGTTGTGTGCCTCCAGTACAGTATACCCCTTTATCTCTGGTGTTCTATAATAAAGGCATCTGCAGGAGTTAGTGGGTGTTGTGTGCCTCCAGCACAATATACACTACCCAACTGCTGTTTTACCCAACTCCTTTCAGGCCATTACCATGTCTGGAAGGCCAGCAAGGAGAGGCAGACAGGCGCGAGCCGATAAAAGAGGGCAAGCAGGCTCTGTGTCTAGAGACAACAGTGCTGGTCGTGGACGCGGTGCATTGTCATCAGCACGTGGCCATGGGACACGCTTGTCCTTCTTTTCGGCAGCTGGACATGTTGAACCGCAACATGCCAACGACTTGGTAGAGTGGATGACCAAGCCCTCTTCATCCTCCTCATCCTCTCTCACCCAGTCTCAGGGTACTAGCAAAGTAGCTGCCAACGCATCGTCTTCCCTCCTCTCAATGTCATCATCAGTGACTCCTTCCCTAGACCCACCATGTCCTCCCGAGGAGTCTCCTGAACTCTTTGAGCACAGTGTTGGGTACATGCTCCAGGAGGATGCCCAGTATTTTGTAGGGTCTGATGATGACACTCAGCTAGAGGAAGGCAGTAGCGTGAATGCAGAGAGAGGGGATGCTCAAGAAGGACAGAAATCTGGCAGTCATGTTCCACAAGCTGCAGCATATTGCCAGGTTTGCTACAGCGATGAACAGGGAGGGGATGATGAGGGCACTGACTCCACGTGGGTGCCTGGTAGGAGAGAGGAGGAGGAGGCGGCACATGCCCAACGAGGCAGGATGCCCTCCGGGGGCCAGCTTAGGGGCAGCACACCGACTGAATCACACCGCAGAGCTCCGCCTGTGCAGGGTGCTGCCTCTGCGCGTTATTCTAAAAGTTCTTTGGTGTGGGCCTTTTTTGAGACGAGTGCATCAGATCGCACCGCTGCTATTTGCAACATATGTCTCAAGCGTATCTCGCGTGGCCAAAACATCAGCCGCTTGGGCACCACATGCTTGACCAGACATATGTTGACCTGCCATGCAGCTCGTTGGCAAGCGTACCTCAAAGACCCACACCAAAGAACAAAGCGGACCTCTCCTTGCTCCTCATCAGCTGGTATCTCCAACCCCACTAGACCTTCAGTCCTCTCTGAAACCTGCTCTGAGAGGAATGAAGGTGTAGAATTAGGTGTGTCACAGCCAAGTGCTTCCAGGCACTCTGCTAGCAGTACACCCACGTCCGATTATAGCAGGCAAATGTCCCTGCCCCAGCTGCTGGACCGTTGAGAAGAAGAAGTTCACTCCCAGCCATCCACATGCCCAGCGGTTGAATGCTAGCTTGGCTAAATTGCTAGCACTTCAACTGCTGCCTTTTCAGTTGGTAGACTCGGCCCCCTTCCGTAAGTTTGTACAATGTGCGGTTCCTCAGTGGCAGGTCCCCAAACGCCACTTTTTCTCACGGAAGGCGATTCCGGCTCTCTACCGGCATGTGGAAGGCAATGTCCTTGCCTCGCTGGACAGGGCGGTCAGCGGTAAGGTGCATATTACCGCTGACTCATGGTCCAGCAGGCATGGACAGGGACGTTACCTGTCTTTCACGGCCCATTGGGTCACTCTTCTGGCAGCTGGGAAGGATGCAGGACAAGGTGCAGTAGTGTTGGAGGTTGTTCCGCCACCACGCCTCCAAAATGCTACTATTGGTTGTGACACACCTCTCTCCTCCACCCCCTCCTCTTCTTCTTCCTCCATGGCCTCTTCCAGTGCTCTGTCCTCAGAACCAGCGGTGCTCCGTAGGCGTTCCAGGGGCTACGCAAGTACGCAGGCAAAACGATGCCATGCCGTGCTTGCGCTGGTTTGTTTGGGGGACAGGAGCCACACTGGGGCGGATGTTTTGTCAGCTCTGCAGGGGCAGGCGCGAGAGGTGGTTGACGCCACGCCAGCTTAAGCCAGGAATGGTGGTTTGCGACAATGGCACCAACCTCCTCTCCGCCCTCCGACAGGGACAACTGACCCATGTGCCCTGTGTAGCTCACGTCCTTATCCTGGTGGTGCAGCGGTTCTTGGGCAGGTACCCGGGCTTACAGGATGTCCTGAAGCAGGCCAGGAAAGTCTGTGTGCATTTCCGCCGATCATTTAATGCCTGTGCTCGGCTGGCTGAGCTCCAAAGGGAGTTGAACCTCCCCAAGAACCGCCTTATATGTGACATGCCCACCAGGTGGAACTCAACGTTGGCCATGCTGCAGCGGCTGCACGCGCAGCAGAGGGCCATCAATGAGTACCTGTGTGACTACGGCACCAGGACAGGGTCAGGGGAGCTCGGTTTTTTCTCACCACACCAATGGGGCATGATCAGGGATGCATGCACTGTCCTGTCACCGTTTGAGGAGGCCACAAGGATGGTGAGCAGTGACAGTGCATGCATCAGTGACACTGTACCTCTTGTCCACCTCTTGGAGCATACGCTGCGTGGAATAATGGACAGGGCACTTGAGGCAGAACAGAGGCAGGAAGAGGAGGACTTCCTTGCCTCTCAAGGCCCCCTTTATCCAGACAGTGTTCCTGCTGTGCCACCCATCACACAGGAAGAGGATGAGGAGGAGGAAGAGGAGGAGGAGGATGATTGTGTCAGCATGGAGGTGGAGGCTGGCACTCAGCATCAGCAGTCTTGTAGGGATGATTTACAGTCCCAAGAAACACGTGGACTTGTACGTGGCTGGGAGGAGGTAGCTGCGGATCATGTTGTCCTTAGTGACCCAGAGGACTCCGGACCGAATGCCTCAGCTAACCTACGCTGCATGGCCTCCCTGATCCTGCAAAGCCTGCGGAAGGATCCTCGTATTCTTCGGATCAAGGAGAGGGACCATTACTGGCTGGTCACTCTCCTTGATCCACGGTACAAGGGTAAGGTTGCCGACCTTATCTTGCCATCGCAGAGGGAGCAGAGGATGAGACATCTCCGGGAGGCCTTGCAGAAAGGTCTGTGCATCGCGTTCCCAGAGACTGGGAGGTTACAAACTCCTGGTCCTGGACAACGTGTTGCTGAGGCATCGGTCAGAAGGAGCGGTGGAGAAGGTGGCCGTCTGACTGATGCTTTCAGACAATTTTTTTGTCCGCAGCCCCAAGGTATGATCGGTTCCAGCAACCATCGCCAGTGTCTGATTTACATGGTGCAGGAATACCTGGGGGCAAGGTCAGACTTGGACACCTTTCCCACCGAAAATCCTCTGGCTTACTGGGTCTTGAGGATGGATCACTGGCCAGAGCTTGCACAGTATGCAATTGAGCTACTGGCCTGTCCTGCATCCAGCGTTCTTTCGGGAACGCACCTTCAGTGCTGCTGGTGGCTTTGTTACCGATCACAGGGTGCGCCTGTCCACCGAATCAGTTGATCGACTGACCTTCATCAAGATGAATCAGTCTTGAATCACCCACAGCTACCAAGCACCTGAAGCTGATGTAACCGAATAATTTTTTTTGAAATATCACATCCCTTCAAGACTGCCTATGCTGATGCTGAGTGACTGTCCTTTTATGTTGATTGTCTATCCTCTTCCTCCTCCGCTGATATGTTGGAAGAACATTTCTGGTTCTGGGTGATGCCATCAGCCCAATTTTTCTGCCCCTGTTTAACAGGGGTGTTTAATTACAATTTTTGATGCAATGCTTTGCAGCAGGGCTAATTCCTGCAATAAAACAAGAGCATATGGGAGAGGTTGCAGTGTGGTGGCACCAGCACCAGTGCCTAAGGCCCAATTTTTCTGCCCCTGTTTAACAGGGGCGTTTAATTACAATTTTTGATGCAATGCTTTGCAGCAGGGCTAATTCCTGCAATAAAACTAGAGTATATGGGAGAGGTTGTAGTGTCGCGGCACCAGCACCAGTGCCTAAGGCCCAATTTTTCTGCCCCTGTTTAACAGGGACATGTAATTACAATTCTTGATATAATATTTCACAGGAGGGCCCGTTCCTGTGCCCACCCAGAGTAAATGTGAGGACTTATAGTGTTGTGGCACCAGCACCACAACCACCAAAGGTCATTTTTTCTACCACTGTTCAACAATGGCATGTAATTACAATTCTTGATATAATTGTTCACAGCAGGGAGCTCCAGCGCCCACCAAGAATCACTTTGAGGGCTTACAATGTTGTGGCAAAACCAACACCTTGTTCCGCCATTTCTGCAGAGCATATAGGGCAGGCCCCTACTTTCAAACATCCAACTTACAAACATCTCCTACTTGCAAACGGAAGGAGACAACAGCAAGTGAGATGAAAAAAAGATGTACGACAAAACAAATTATACAGAGGTGATAACCCTTCCCTATGTTTTCCAAAAAGCTTAAAAATAGTTTTTTTGACTGGAGCTACACTTTAAAAATGTACCAGTTGAAAATTACAAACAGATTCAACTTAACACAACAAACCTACACAGTCCCTGTCTTGTTTGCACCGCCTGTATACTGCTGTTCTGAGTATATAGGGCCTGGGGGCCACACGCATTTCCTTTTTTTAATATGGGTACTGGGTTCCCCTTAATATGCGTACAAGACCCAAAGGGGCTGGTAATGGGCAGAGAGGGCTACCCATGCCATTTTTCTCAATGATTTTCAACCATATTGCAGGAACCAGATATAACATTAAAACCGCAAGCAGTTTTAAATGATGTTATTTCCGTTTAATGTCATTTTGTGCAGGGACTGTTCTAAACACGGGAAACACGTGGCACTTCACAGGCATACTACAGACACCCCCCAGGCACCATATTTAAAGGAATATTTCACTTTTTTTCACTTTAATCGTCATTAAAATCAGTGCTCCCGCCAAAATGGCCATTTTTAAAAACATTTTAGGCATTGACCCATGTCCCCTGGAGCCAGGTCCCCAAACCCATTTCAGGACAGTATCTTGCATATTAGCTGTTAGAATTAGCACTTTTAATTTCGAACGTTCGAGTCCCATAGACTTCAATGGGGTTCTAAAGTTCGTACGAATTTGGGGTCCGTTCGAAAGTTCTGGTGCGAACGGGGGGTGTTCGGCTCATCCCTAATGCTGAGGACCAGTAGCAGTGAGAAGAATGCTGCGGGAAGACAGTGCTGGACTCCTTGGACAGTATTTGTAGCTGGTGAATAAAAAAAAAAAAAACAGTGACTTACCATACAGTGCAATAAGTGGTTCTGGGTAAGTGTGAGAACAATATAACAAAAAAAAAAAAAAAGAGTCAAACAATGATAGACAGTATAGTCAGTTTCAGTATTTGCACCAAAGAATGGTCTCACCCACTACACTGCTTGTCTGGCACGTGTCTAAACTCTAAAGGCCTATATAGTCAGCAGATGCCATGATAAACCCCAGTCTTGACAAAACAATAACTATCGGCTAGTAAAATCCAACATGGCTAATCGGCTTCTCCCAAACGAGAACAATTGGCTGATTGTATTTTGCTGAGTGTTCTCAAATCTCACCATCATCTACAAAAAAAAAATCCTAGCACCGAGTTCCCTGATCTCTAGTATTTATAAAGTCCTGAGGCGGCCCGTGTTGTAAATCCAGCCTTGAGTATTCCATAATTAGATTTACTTAAAGAGGTTAACTCCCATCTAGCAATTTCTTTGTGATAGCAATGTGACTTCAGGTCAAACAGAAAACAAATTCCATGGCATCCACTGTAGACAGCAATCTCAAAAGTTTAATTACCTATAATTAGCACTCCAAGATCGAAATCTGAAATATGCTGTGCTGTGTTCTAGAAAAGAAAAATACGGTCACATAAACAGGTCCAGGGGAGGTATTTATTCTTGTTCTGTTCTTTGTGCTGCTTCACCTTGACTCCTATTTCTTTTCCAAGCCTTGCTCATCGGTATTATTCTTCTATAGAAATAACACATTTCTCTGTGTATGCCTTTCTTTTCTCTCCTCTTTGACTCCGATGTTCCTTTTACCATATATCCTTATAAATTATTACTGCAGCTATGTTTACACCTCATATTGTATATAATATAATTTAGTTCTTTTCATAGGAGATATTGAAAGTGTATCTAAATCAAAAAACAAAAATATAATATATTGCATCATAGAAGCTATTAAAAGTGTATCTAAATCAAAAAACAAAAATATATTATCTTGTATCTTCCTATTTTTTAGGGTTTTTTCCCCTCTGTTTTCACCAGAGGATCCAGCCAGTAACACCCTGTCTTAGTTTGGCTCCCCTCTGGATGGAAGATCGATGGAGACACCCTCGGCAGGAGCATTGTCAGTCTGGAGAGAAAATAGCTCTAGGCCCCTTTCAAACATGCTGACCATTTGTCAGTTTTCCATCCATCTATTCACGCATATAAAAAAGGGAAATTAATGCATCTCTGTGGAAAAACGGATGTAAACAAATGATCATCGATTTACATCCCTTTACATTCATACCCGTTAACATCCGTTTCTTGGAAGGGATCAAAGCCCTATTTTCTTTCCGTTGAAAAACTGTAAAAAAAAAAAAAAAATACGGATGTAAATGGACAAATGGTCTGTTTTTGCATTGGTTATCAGGAGCCTGCGTCCTAACAACCAGTGATTGTCTGTGCTGTGCTGTCAGCGGGGATTTCCACTGACAGCAGTGTGTGTGTGGGGGGCAGTGCCTACAACAGACAAGAGAGAGGGTGGGCAGTATGTGCAGAGAGGAGCAGTGAAGGGGCAGTGTGTACATACAGGATATATCACTTGCCCGCTCTGATTTTCTTTGCTGGCTCTTTCTTTATTTCAAAGCCCCGGAAAAAGAGTTGTCATTTGGCCCCACTGCTGAAATAGAGAAATGCGCGGGATCACCCGGTGACATCACTGGGTGATCCTACCCCTTTGTTTACTTTAGCAGAGGGCCAAATGACAACCCCTATAAAGTACACAAAGAGCCGGCAATGACAGTCCCTGGCTGGACTTGGTTGAGCAGAGCTTGGAGCAGGCAAGGTGAAGGATGTCCCCTTAGGTTGATGAACAGGTGAGGGCTCAGTGTCTCTTTTTGGGTCCATGTATGCGTCCTCTTCTCCTCTATGCCTTGTGTCCAAATATGATCTTGGGGGTCAAAGGTTGAATCACAGTTGATAATAATTGTGGTACTTCCCTGAAGAAGAACATGTTATTGTTCTAAACATTTTCGATATTTCCAGTTGAAAATTTACTGTGAAAACAACCTCTGTGGCACCAAATGACAACTGGATTTACCACAAAATATCAAGTGTAACTATGTGATATAGACCCTTTATTGCATCTATGACACAACAGTGTAAAAAAGTAGCTTTTAACATACCTCCAATGCAGGGATGGATGTTTTATGATGTATTATAGAAATAAAGATGTAAAATGTATACTTTTTTAACAAAAAATCATATTTAGGTGTATATTTTCTTTGCTGCCAACAGAGTCCCATTAGATGCTACTTAGCTACTGTAGGTAACTCTAAACTGATGACCTGTAAGGCCTAAATAAAAGGTATTAAAGTTTTGGTTGGCTGTTTCACAGTTGCATGTATTTTTAATGCTTGACATGTTGGGTATTCATCTTTTATATTTTACCAAAAAAATTGGGGGAAGTTATTACGTTCGTACCCTAAAATTAACTTTAGTGTATTTTTACAGAAATTTTGCATTTCATAAATTATTGTGCTAATATTATCTAACATAAAAAATTTGAACAACCAAAATGTATTCTCTAGGATATCTGCTTTCAGAAAATATATACCGTATATACTCGAGTATAGGCCGACCCGAATATAAGCCGAGGCCCCCAATTTACCCCCAAAAAAACTGGCAAACTTATTGACTCGTGTATAAGCCGAGGGTGAGACATGCCTGTCCATCCCTGTGTGTGTGTCCGTCCATCCCTGTGTGTCCGTCCATCCCTGTGTGTCCGTCCATCCCTGTGTGTCCGTCCATCCATCCCTGTGTGTGTGTGTGTCCATCCATCCATCCATCCCTGTGTGTGTGTGTCTCCATCCATCCATCCATCCATCCATCCCTGTGTGTGTGTGTCTCCATCCATCCATCCATCCATCCCTGTGTGTGTGTGTCTCCATCCATCCATCCATCCATCCATCCCTGTGTGTGTGTGTCTCCATCCCTGTGTGTGTGTGTATCCATCCATCCCTGTGTGTGTGTGTGTCTCCATCCATCCATCCATCCGTGTGTGTGTGTCTCCATCCGTGTGTGTGTGTGTGTGTGTGTGTGTGTGTGTGTGTGTGTGTGTGTCCAGCCTACCTGTGTCCCGAGCCTTTGTCCCGAGCCTCCGTCCCGTGTCGTGCCTTGCCTTCGTCCCGTCCCGTCCCGTCCCGTCCCGTCCCGTCCTGTCCCGTGCCGTGCCTTGCCTTGCCTCCGTCCCGTGCCCTCTTCGTCGGCGGCCATTGTAAAATTCAAAAGCCGCGCCTCCTCCTTCGCCTGTGATAGGCGGAACACTGAATTTCCCAGCAGCCTGTGTTCCGCCTATCACGGACGTCGTATCATCCTCGTCCGTAGTACGAGGATGAGAAGATGCCCGTGATAGGCGGAACACAGGCTGCTGGGAAATTCAGTGTTCCGCCTATCACAGGCGAAGGCGGAGCCGGAGGCGCGGCTTTTGAATCATAGAATGGCCGCTGTCTGTCTGCTCGACACGCTGATCGAGCGGGCAGACAGCGATGACTCGAGTATAAGCCGAGGGGGGCACTTTCAGCCTCAAAAAAGAGGCTGAAAATCTCGGCTTATACTCGAGTATATACGGTAATATAAATATATACAGGCCTAAAAGTATTTCTCTAACCGCTTCCCGATCAACCCTCGTAGTTATACTGCGGCAAGTTGGCTCCCCTGTGCGAGCAGTCGTAGCTATACGTCGACTCATGGGGTCAGGATTGCAGGCACACACACTGCACAGCGGGGGTGCCATGCCCAATGGTTGCGATGACCGCTGGCCACGAGCGATCGTAACCAGGAGACACAGAACAGGGATGACTGGGTGTAAACACACACTTTCCTGTTATGTTCTGACAGGAGTGACAGATCCTGTGTTCCTATTAGCTAGGAACCATAATCCATCACTTCCCCTAGTCAGTCCCCTCCCCCTTCAGTTAGAATCACCTCCCAGGGAACACAGTTAACCCCTAGATTGCCCCCTAGTGTTAACCCCTTCACTGCCAGTGACAATTTTACAGTAATCAATGCATTTTTATAGTATTGATCGCTGTATTAATGCTAGTGGTCCCAAAAATGTGTCAAAATTGTCCGATGTGTAGGCCATAATGTCTCAGTCATGATTAAAAAATGTAAATTGCCGCCAATACTAGTAAAAAAAATATAATAATAAAAATGCTATAAATCTACCCCCTATTTTTTAGACGCACAAACCAATCAATGTACGCTCATTGCAATTTTTTTACCAAAAATATGTAGAAGAATACATATCGGCATAAACTGAGAAAAATATTAGCTTTTTTTTTTTTTAAATGTGGATATTTATTATAGCAAAAAGTACAAAATATTGTGTTTTTTTTTTCCAAAATTGTCGCTATTTATTTGTTTATAATGCAAAAAAAAAGCAAAAAACTTAGAGGTGATCAAATACCACCAAAAGACAGTTCTATTTGTGGGAAAAAAGGACATAAATTTTGTTTGGATGCAATGTCACAGGACCGCGCAATTGTCAATTAAAGCAACACAGTGGCAAATCCCAAAAAGTGCTCTGGTCAAGAAGGGGGTAAATTCTTCTGGGGCTGAATATGATAACTGATAACTATGAAAACTGATATAACCTGAATCTGTTTTTTGTATGAAAAAATGTGACTAAATTAATGAAGTAGGTGGACCTCCCATGTGAAAGGGTACATAGATGCATTAGCAGATTTAGATGGCCCTTACTAACAAATTAAGGGCTCTTTCACATGGCTGGACCGATTGGGTCCGTCTGTCAGTTTTTAGGCGGACCAGATGGGACCATCCATTGCCCTCTATGGAGCAGTAGATGCAAACAAATGCAGTATGCGTCTGTTTACACCTGCCGACATTCGATCCAATCCTATCCGCTAAAAACAGATGGATGGGGGATCTGTTGCCCATCTGTTTGGCATATCCGATGACAGCCGGATGTCAATACACAGGAGGTTTGTTGACATCTGACCGCCCATAGAGAAAAGCGGCTGTATCAGTGTCACAGAGCAGACACGGACCTGTTATCCACTTATCCATTTACATCTGACTGCCATCCAATCCATATGTTTGTAGCAGAAAGAATTGGATGTCGGTGTAAACTAACACATAGAGAACAATGGATGGTCCAATCAGATCCACCTAAAAAACTGACAGGCGGACCTGATCAGTCAGCCCGTGTCAAAGAGCCCTAATACTTTTTAAACAAATAAAGCAAACAGTAATGCTTCTGATATAAATGTTTTAAATAACTGAATAAGAGCTGGCAATTGTAAGCTCCCTTTCAGTGGGGTGGAATTTCTCTCAATTATCGAACTGCCACTTTTGCTGGACAGCTCGGTCTGTTAAAAAAAGTTGAAAAATAACTTTCACTTTGTGATCCAGCAAGTAAGTATTAAGTTAATTAAGTATTAACTTAATACTTACTTGCTGGATCACAAAGTGAAATTAAAGGATAAGCTTACAAAAGAATATAAAGAGAATAAAATAATGTAGCTACTAGTGGCAGCCTGTCCATACAAGGTGCATGGGCGCCACCCCCGTAATACATGTGCTCAGCCCCTAATCTACATGCAGGGTGCCAGACGCATGGACTTCAATGGGTTTTAGTTTATTTTTTTGAAGCACATGATTAGAGCCGGAGGCTCTAATTGGCTTAATAAAAGGGTGTGCTCTGAACTCACCCACTTGTGTGACAATAGCAAATTATTATTCGCTGTTGTATTCCTGATTCTCCTCCTGGCCAATCAGGAAGCAGGTCCTGAGACCTGATTGGCCGGAGAGTCTTAGGACTCCCAGCCAATCAGGTCTCAGGACCACTTCCTGTTCGGCCGGGAGGAGAAGCAATGAGCAAGCAGTAGCTGGAGTGAGGAGCAGCAGCCCTACCCCGAATCACCTGCCTTCTAAGATATGGAGGCCTCTGATCAAAACCTTCCCGTCAGTCTCTTGAATGTGGGGGGAGGTGATCGACGCCTTCCTGTCCATCTCCCGCAGGGGGTTGGTCACCGCCTTTCTCCCACGGGGGGGGGGGGGGGGGTGTGGGGGTGGCATTGGTTTGCCACCCCCCAAGATATTGAGCACTAACCGCCACTGTTAGCTAACACGTCTAAGTCCTTGTACACACGGTCGGACAGTCCGAAACTGGTGTTGCATACACAAAGTTGTCGGAAAATCCGATCGTTCAGAACGTGATGGCGTTATTTCGTTACGACGGGACTACGTTCAGGCTAGTAGCCAATAGCTTTGGTCTAGGAATTTGATTTGAGCATGCGTGGCACTTTGTCCAATCGGAATTCTCTACAAACGATATGGCAAAGTCCGATCGGACCATGTTGTCGGAAAATTTTATAGCCCAGCTCTAAAACTTTGTCGGTCGGATATTCCGACGGAAACAGTCCGATGGAGCCCACACACGGTCGGATTATCCGACAACACGGTCCGATCGGACATTTTCCGTCGGAACATCCGACCGTGTGTACAAGGGCTAAGATTGCTAAGCTACAAAATAATCCATTTTTGTTTTGGGGTTTAATACTGTTTTAACTGCACTCTGCGTTATTTAAAGATCAACTACTCCAGCAAGAGTGGGGAAGGGTTCCAACTGGCCAGGTTGTGGAGTTTTCCCCTCACTTCCTATCAGGGCACTGTGAGCAAAACCATTAAGACCAGCCAGGTCATTGTAAACATTATTGTTGGAAACTCTTAATTTTAAACCTAATAAAAATATAAAGTATAAAAAAAATGTAAAAAAATTAAAAAAATCAGCCAGGCAAACTTGAAAGAAGCCTAAAAGTGGAAATAGTAAGTAGGAAATATAAATATGTAATGTTATATATACACCTGTCATGGAAATCTATTTCTTAACATTTTAAGTTTTAGTTCTGAAACAGACAAAAATATATACAAAACAATAATCATTCCCTTAGAATCAGTACAATGTATTACAATAATATATACAGACTAGTACATAGTTTCCACGTGTATTTCTTTTTTGATAGTATGGGCTAAATGGCAACAAATACTGAAAGTTCCACCAACCAGCAACAGAGTAGTTATACATTTTAATGTCACATTTTTATTATCTCAAATATGTCCTTTTCTCCACCAGCCTTTCTAATGATTCATGGTTGATTAAAATATTTTGATGGAACTGGATCCATTTCACTAAACAGCAAGCTCCATAAAAAGTGCAGTCTGTGTTTATGATTAAACTAGAAGACAACGCTACTGCAATCTGTGCCTGGACATCCCATGAGCCAACATTATGTATGCTATGGAATAAAGCGTGAGCAGAAACGTCTACAGCTTTGTAGTGTGGGGAATATATGATTCACTGGCCATAACCGTCTAATTACATTTCGGTCTGCTTGATTGGGATTCAGCTACTGTAGAACTATGAAAGTTAAACAATTATTATATGGTGCTTAGGAAGTCTTTAAGAGACACTTGTTTGATGTGGAGTAAATAAAACTCTCTTAAAATCTAACAGCTGATAAGTGCTGTCTGTTTATTTACAGAGGAAGCTTAACTAAATTTTAAGGTAGTAAAGTAAGCCATAGACAATGCAATTTTCTTTCCTGCAACCACAGGTTGCAGGAAATAAAATAGCTTGATTCCCCCATCAGAACATTCAGTGCTGTATGCCTCAGCCCTTGTACACACGGTCGGAGAATCTGTCGGAATGAGTCTTATTGGACCGTGTCGTCAGATAATCCGACTGTGTGTGGTATGCATCGGACTGATTCCGTCCGAATCTCCGTCCGACCCAATTTTCCAACATGTTGGAAATATTTCCCGACCAACTGGGCCGGACGGACCTAATCCGATCATGTGTAGAGCATTTTCATCGGACCAAGTGCCACGCATGCTCAGATCAAATTCCTACATCAAAGCTATTGGCTACTAGCCTGAATGTAGTCCCATCGTAACGAAATTACGTCATCACGTTCTGAAAGATCAGATTTTTCGCCAACTTGGCCAGACCGTGTGTATGCAACAGTTTCAGACACAATCCGTCAGACTAAATCCGACGGGCAAAATCCGACGGATTTGGTTGGCAAAATCTCCGACCGTGTGTACGTGGGCTAATACCTCCTGTAGTGCTATTGTGTTCTGCCAGTGAGGAGCCTTCCCCACTGGCAGAACACAATGATTATAGCTGACGGCTATGGTCGCCGGCAGTAATCTCATGCAACAAAATTGACAGGATGGTTGTATTGAAATCAATAAATGGATCGACTTCAGTACAACCCACCTGCCAATAGATGGATCAAATCTTGTCCAGTTCTTGCTGAACTGGTTGAGATTCAATCCATCTATGACTGCCTTATAGTGTTACTAAACCCAGGACCCTGCATTCACTATATCTGGTCTCCCACAGTACACAGAACATGGAAATGCAATTATTTTAGTAAATATAAACAAATACCTTTTCTCATCAGCAGTATACTGTATCAGTTCCTAGTAAAGCTTGTAGGAGGAGTTTTCATTCTCCCCTGATCCTCTGGATATGTTTGGACAGTGCCGATTGGCCCTGTACTGATCACATGCACTCTCCCAAGAAGAAAAAAAACTCTCTAGCAATACTCACCAAACTGAGCATGTGCAGCCTGTCCCCTGGCTCAGTAAATATCAGGTTATTTTTTTGGAGACAGTGAAAGAAGAGGAGGATCAGAGAGACATAATCAAACAGGCTTTATACACAATGCAGAGGATTAACCTCTTAGGTTCCACAGTGAATATAACAAGCATGCTCAACTGCATATAGTTACTGTTTTGGGTTTAGTAACACTTTAAGTCAGACAGAATTTGATTTTAAAGAATAATTCCAGGTGTGACCTTTTTAACATAGTTACATTGGTCAGCTTACATTGGTTCATTTACCATATCTGTGGGATCCTTCTAGAGCAGGGGTGTCAAACTCAATTTCTTATCGGGCCACATTTGAATTTGTTGTAAACCTTTGTGTTTTTTTCACCTTAATGCATCCATTAAGGTGAAAAAACTTCTGGCAGTGACTAGCCCCTCCCCCCATTTTACTTACCTGAGCCCTGTAATTCCTTTGACTGAGACATGCTCTCCCTCTCTGCAGGAGGTCCCAGCTCTTGATTGGATAGATTGATAGCAGCACACAGCCATTGGCACCTGCTGCTGTCAATCAAATCCAATGACGTGGGCACTGGGGGGTGGGCCGAGTCCTGCATTCGTGTCTATGGATGCAAATGTGGACTGAGGAGCATGCCTGCGCTGTAACCATCTGGGAGAGTGTTTCTCCTGGGGGTTATCTGATGCAAGAAGGAGCTGCGAGAGCTGCAGAGGGACCCAGAAGTGGAGGATCGTGACCACTAATGCAAAGCGAGCTGCATGGTGGAGGTAAGTATAACATGTTTTTAAGGTCATCAAAGAGCCTGTTCTATCTGTAGCCCCCCACCATCAAAAGTCAAGAGTCCCTCCTTTCCATAGCAGTGCACACCCTTTTACCTTGTGCTGCTGCTGAGAAGAAGCTGGGAGGAGAGATGGGGAGCAGAAAGAACATAGGAGGACCAGAGGAGGGCTGGAATCAGCTGCCAGAATCTGCTGAATGCTGAGACCACTGGAGACTGAGATGAGGGGGTGCTGCGTCTTCACAGAGAGGTGAAGGATCTGTAGGAAGAGTTGTGTTCTCTTCTGGGGGTGTTAGAGACAATCTCCTCTGTGGCTGCACAGAGAAGTGCAGGATTTGGTGGAGGAGTTCTGTTGTGTTCACTACTGCCAACTACTAAGACAAGGTGGGGGCAGAGATGAGAGAGGTGCAGCAGCTGCAGGAGTGGTATGAGGGCCACATGATATGGCCTGGAGGGCAGGAGTCGGTCTACGGGCCTTGTGTTTGACACATGTGCTTTAGAGCAAGGGACTGCAAGCATTTGGTATTAGGGTGATGAAAATGCTCCATCGTTGGTATCATAAAAAGGAATAGTGTACCATTATTGGTGTCAGTGGGAGAAATGGTGGTTGGCCCCCAGGCCACAGTTAGGAGACCACTGCTCTAGAGACTGAAAATCACTGAAGTAGGCACCGCTAGTACAGTGATCTCTTATGCCTCTACTGCTAGTACAGTGATCTCTTATGCCTCTACCACTAGTACAGTGATCTCTTATGCCTCTACCGCTAGTACAGTGATCTCTTATGCCTCTACCGCTAGTACAGTGATCTCTTATGCCTCTACTGCTAGTACAGTGATCTCTTATGCCTCTACTGCTAGTACAGTGATCTCTTATGCCTCTACCACTAGTACAGTGATCTCTTATGCCTCTACCGTTAGTACAGTGATCTCTTATGCCTCTACTGCTAGTACAGTGATCTCTTATGCCTCTACCACTAGTACAGTGATCTCTTATGCCTCTACCGCTAGTACAGTGATCTCTTATGCCTCTACCGCTAGTACAGTGATCTCTTATGCCTCTACTGCTTGTACAGTGATCTCTTATGCCTCTACCACTAGTACAGTGATCTCTTATGCCTCTACCATTAGTACAGTGATCTCTTATGCCTCTACTGCTAGTACAGTGATCTCTTATGCCTCTACCGCTAGTACAGTGATCTCCACTAAGTCCTGTGCCGAGCAGCTGCCCTGCTGCATTGTGAATACTGTAGGTCGGCTGCACAACACCAGCACCCAATATTAGTGACAATTAAAAAAAATAAAAAAAATAAATCAGTTCCAGAATATAAATTTGTTATATGAATTGGATGCAGTTCCTTCATTACGGTCCAAAATAAATGAACGATTTTTTGTGAACAATCAACCGCTCCCATTTGCTCATATGTGATTCCTGCGTCCACAGCAAAATTCACCCTTTGTGTCCCCACCACCTTGCGAAATGGCCACTCACCAGATACCAATAGAAGCTCGCCTTTGGTTCATTACACGGATAAACACTCCTTATAAACGATCACTCTCCAAATAGTAACACACTGGATATTCAAGCTCTTAAGAAAACATGATTAAAAACAGAATGCACTCACATATTGCGGTGTCAATGAGCCGGCGCTAAGCTTATTCAGCCATGTATGTAGGGTACACTTAGACCAACATGCGTTTCCTTATGGGATTCCTCTATATTACATGTGTTCCAAGCCTCAGTCCCTTACTACCAGCGTCCGCATTGTACAAAGTCCCAGCATCCTCTACGCGTTTCGCAGTCCCATTGGAATCGTCAGGAAGCACACTTCTGAGTTGGTCTACAACAGTCATGTCAAATAAAACAGTGGGCCCAATTCAGAGGATTACATTTTCAATCGGCCACATTATGTCTACTGGGACTTAAAGTGATTGCAAATAAAAAATGTTTTAATAATATGTCATACTTATCTGCTCTGTGCAATGGTTTTGCACAGATCAGCCCCAATCCTTCATTTCTGGTTTAAAGGGCTTGTAAAGTCAGTTTTTTTTATCTTAGGCATTCTGTGCCTTAAGATAAAACGATTTCTGTGTGCAGCAGCCCCCCTCAGCCCCTCTAATACTTACCTGACCCCCATTGGCTCCCACTGCTGTCAGTCAAAGTCAGTTAGCCAATCAGGAACGAGAGGGGTGGGGCCGAACTGCACCTCTATGTCTGAATGGATAAACGGAGCTGAAGCTTGGCCTGGGTGCCCCCAAAGCAAGCTGCTCGCTGTGGGGGCACTTAACAGGAGGGAGAGGCCATGAGCAGCAATGAGTGACCTGAGAAAAGGAGGATCTGGGCTGCCCTGCGCAAATCCACTGCACAAAGCAGGTAAGTATAACATGTTTGTTATTTTTTTATTTTTTTTTAAACTAGACTTTACAATCACTTTAAGGTTGTAAACCCTCATATATACCCAGTGAAGTGACTGGCCTCATGTGATACACAAAGATTAAACAAATCATCCTACATGAGTTGTACCTGTTTTTCTGCCATCTTTTCATCTCTACATCTGTTCAAAGTAAAAAATGTATAAATCTTGTCTGAGCTGTCAGAAAAAAAGGGTCAGAGAACTGAAATTGCCCTCTGCAGAGCTCACTAAGAGAGCTGATTGGAGGGAGCACACCCCCTCACACAGCACACAGAACAGATCTGAGGCTGTCCATCACATGCTGCGTCCTAGAGCTCCCTCTCCTGTCACCTTTTTTTCTCTTGGTGTCAGGAAAACTTGTCAGAAGTGACTCATGCTGATGTAAGAGGAACAAACCAGCAATTACAGCAATTACACTTAGTGCTCTGGATTGAGACTATAGGGGGATATGCTTTGTTCATATACATTGTCTGAAGTTTACAACCACTTTAAGGTAAAAAAAAAAAACCTTCAGCCTTCACAACCACTCGAACGTTACAGTAGAAATTGTAACATACAATATTTAATCCCAAAGAAAGGGATTATAAAATATTTCCTGAAGTATTTGTCTGCATAATTAGGTGAGCATGTGTAACTGATCACCTGAAGAACAGCTGGGGATGCTTTTTTTATGTTTTTGTTATCCTTAAACCACTGAGGGCCGAAGAGAAGAACAAGAGGATCGCCTGCGGCCTATTTAACACCATCCTGACATGCCTGCACTACAAGCAGCTAAATTAATGCACAGTGTGCCAGCATATTCTGCTGTAGTCCCTGCAGTAAGAATCCAGCCACTCTGGCAGTGTGCGTACATTTGCAGGAAGTTAACATGCCGATTCTACAGGCTGTGCACAGCACATCTTATTACAGGTACTTACACATGAAAACATAAAACAGAATGAGAAGAACATATTTTTTTTAAACAAAAATATAACACAATTCTATTTTACTTAAAGTGTCCTGCAAAAAAAAGCTATTCTTTTGTGAGAATTTCATTTAAAGGCACTTTTAGTCATTGATAGGAATCCCTCAGTGATTCATTCTTCTGGAATTGAGTCTCATGGGATGAGATGCTGGTTCAGGAGACATAAAGAGCTAAAGTGCTGCCTGAAGACTTGTACAGGTGTGTAGGCAGGGGTTAGGTCCTCTTTTTTTGTTACGCCTCCTGGTGGGAGGAGCTGGAGTTATGTTTGCCTACATAAGGGTGGAGTCAGGTTGAGGCAGATACCCTAGAAAAGAGAAAGAGCGTCAAACAGAGGGATGTGAGGCTGAGAGAGGTCTACAGGGCTGAGGTTTAGGACTGGGATTCATGGAAAGACAATGTAATGAGTGCCATTTGAGTAATACACTGGCTCCCACCCTCCATCCACCAAACATTATTATGTTCTGACTGAACTATTATTGCCTTAATTTGGAATATAATGCCACCATTGGATTGGACTGTTTTGCTATTTTTATAAAAAATAATGAAGTTCTTCTGCATCCAGAAGCCACTGTGTGATGTTCTACTATAGGCCAGGGGGAATGAAGTGAAGGGAACATCTAATACCTGGGAAGTAGAGTGTTGGTGATCTTTACAATGCAAGTGCTGTTTAGAAGCATGGTTGGGGGAAGGGAGTCACCTCCTGGTGGTGAGAGTGAATCCCCTTGTGCAACACGTGTCAGATGACCCAGGCCTGTTTCACAGGCCCTGGGTGACTGGTGTAACTCCCCGAGCTCTGGCCTGGGCCACAAGAAACCACAACTTTGTGTGAGTTGTGCAATAAAGGGTTAATGTAATGAGAACCTGGAGGATGGGTTATGAGGTCTCAGACCTGCCTCCATGCATGTGAATTCAGTCAGGGTATGGGCAGGAAAATGCTGAGGGCAGCCCTGAGACCCCATGTATAGATGGGGGCCATCTACACGTGTTGGCAAGCTTTCATGCGGACGTGACAAGACACGCCAGAGGCAGAGGGGAAGGGCCAGGTGATTTTGGCCGCCCGAACGCGTGAATGAGGCAGAGTGGAGGGGAGAGGAGACACTCCGGAGAACCAGTAGGAGAGGCTAAACGGGGTGAGAGACCGTGATAGCCCCTCCGGATACGCATCCCGCCTGCTGCTAGCAAGCGCCCAGACCCACCGATCCAAGGATCCGACCCGGGGAGGCTCCCGGCGACAATTAAGGGGAGTGAGATGTGAGGAAGCCCAAAGCACAGAACAGCTAGGTGATAAGCGGACCTGCATATTCTGGGAGGGAGCGAGGATGATACCTGGAGCCGTCGGAAGTGCTGAGAGCTGTTGAGCCCATCCATTCCGTTCATCCCGTTCACCTTGGATGGGTAAGATGCCCTGTGTATATGGTAGCTGTAGTATCATGATTGACTCTCTCTTATGATTTCTTATGAGGCACAAGGAGTGCTCCTATTTGAATTAATTACAGCAGGAGTCTTAGAGGGACTTTATAGACTGTTAAGCTATGGATGTGGATTGACCCTTAAATGCTTAAGACCTAATTAGAGACTTGCCTGAAATCCCCAGGAAAGAGAGAAACAAGCCTGAATGAGAAAGCAAAATATTTGGGCAGATTTTACAGTATGCGAAGTTGCTCTCACTGGGACTACGTATGGATATTTTTTCATTACAGGCTTAAGGCTTAAGGCTTATGCTGATGTTTCTTTTTTTCCCTTTCTTCCTTTCCTGGTAATTACTGGAAGATCTTATTTGAGATAATTTATTTTGCTGTTGAACTACAAAGACCAGCATGCCCTACCCTCCTGCGGTATAGGTTAACGGGACTATGAGTTTTTTTTTTGTTTTTTTATATATATTTACCCTACTTTTTGAGGGGGGAATTGCACTTGTTAACTATTTTAGCCCACTGTTAAGGGTAAATAAGATATCTCCTTCTCAGAAAAGGGGCAGGGAGCGAAAAATACTGTGACTCTTAGAATAAGGGAGTGGAAATAGCCATGAAGGGACACCCCCAGAGAGGGACGGACTCTTAGCCCTTGTACACACGGTTGGAGATTCTGACGGAATGTGTCCAATCGGACAGTTTTGTCGGATATTCCGACTGTGTGTGGTCTCCATCGGACTGTTTCCATCGGAGTATCCGACGGACCAAGTTTTCCAACTTGTTGGTAAAATTTTCCGACAAAATGCTCCGATCGGACATACTCCGATCATGTGTAGAGAATTCCGATCGGACAAAGTGCCACGCATGCTCAGATCAAATTCCTACACCAAAGCTATTGGCTACTAGCGTGAACATAGTCCCGTCATAACGAAATAACGTCATCACGCTCTGAACGATTGGATTTTCCCACAACTTTGTCCGACCGTGTGTATGCAACAATTTCGGACAAAATCCGTCGGACAAAATCCGACAAACAAAATCCGACGGTTTTGGTTGTCGGAATGTCCGACCGTGTGTACAAGGGCTAAGAGTGCAAGGGAGAGCTTAAACACCAGCTCAATTCAGAAATATCTCAAGGAAGGAAATCTAAAGAGCCCAGGAATGGAAAAAAAGCAAGTTACAGCTAAAGAAAAAAAGAAGGAGCTGGAGAAACAAAGGGCAGAACAGGAAAATAAATCCAGGGAGGAAACAGGCCTAGAAGGGGCAGGAGCAGTAAACGAGCCGGTGGATCAAGGAGATCAAGAAGAAAATGTTTAGTAACCTCAAAATTTCAATTAAATCAGAAATTAATAATGTAAGAATGGATATGTCCCACTTATTAAGGAAGGTAGAAGAAGTGGAGGAGATTTCTGGAAAGCAAGCGCAGGAAATAATAAGACTTAAATCTCAAGTGGAGGCCTTACAAATTAAACATAGAGATATCTTATACAAGCTGGAGGAGCAGGAAAACCAAAGTAGACGTCAAAATCTACATATTAGATGCCTTCCAGAACAGCAAGGGGAGGACCTGCTGGAAAAAATGAAAAATATTTTTTACCTCATTCTAGGGAGAGGAGGTGAGGAGGACTTAAAAATAAATTGCGTCCATAGAATCAGGAAACCAGTGGTATTGAGAGAGGAGATTCCACGAGATGTCATTGTCAAGTTTCATGCGTATGAAGACAAAAATAAGATATGGAGCAAACTCAGAGGAATTCCTCCCCTACAATTCGAAGGAACTGAGATTCAGGTTTTCTCCGACCTGTCAGCAGGGACTCTCGCTCAGAGAAGAAAACTGAAACTGCTTTTAGTTTTATTGAGGATGGCTAACCTGAAGTATAGTATGGTGGTTTCCGCCAGTGTTAGTGGTCTATAAAGAACGGCGGTCAGTTAGACTGAGGTTCATGGACGAGCTCCAAGAGTTCTACAAAAGTTGGACATTCCAGTTCCTAATATCCCCAGATAATGGAAGGAAATAGGTTATGGGGTGGGGGAAGGGGTAGAGGGTAACTTACGTCTGTTGGATAATAATTTAAGGTTACTTTGGTAGGTGAACCCCTATTGGGAATGTGTGTTGGTTCTGTTTTTCCTATTCCGCCCAGATTATCTGGGGGACTGGGATTGGGAGAAATAAGGAGAAAGTATTCGGTGGTTGATGAATAAGAGATAGAGGAGTCTGGGGGTAAGACTTGTTTTGTTCATTCCAGCCCCCCCGCCCCTTCTGTCGGAGGGGGGTCGGGAGGGCTGGATATATGCTGGCATGGCCTGAGAATCACCCTCAGGAGTAAGTGGCCATGTTGGGATCAGTGAAGACACCCATCGATGGACACCGGGCCGAAACAAGGCCAGGGGGTGGGAGGGAGGTGGGGGGGCGGGGTGGGAGAATTGGAGGTGGGGGATAGAGGGAGGATTATGGGAGGGGGTGCACTTATCACAAGTAAGATATCAGAGGTTAATACAGGATAAATGTAGTGAACTGACCTACTATAAAACCAGGTAGAATGATTGAGTTAAAATTCATGACAGATAATGTTAGGGGACTTAATTCCTATAGTAAGAGACTTAAGATTCTTAGAGAAATTAAACAACGGTCGGTGGATATAGTGTTTATACAAGAGACACATATAACCCAGGAAACCAATATAAAAATGTACTCAAAAGATTATCCTACCTAGTATTATAGTGACTCCCCCATTAGGGGAGCAAAGGGGGTGGCAATTGGGTTTTTGGAGAAAGTAAAATTTAAGATATTAGATAGAGTGTCCTACCCGGAGGGCCATTTTGTATTTATTAAGGGTAAACTGGGAGAGAGGATATATACCCTGGTTAATGTATATTGCCCAAATAAAAGTCAGATAACATTTTTGAAGCAGGTGTTGAACCGTTTGGAGGATTTTAAGGCAGGGGAGGTTGTCCTTGCTGGGGACTTTTACTTTGGCCTGGATCCTCTAATGGACAGTACATCCTGTGTGCAGGGGAAGAGTAAGGTTCAATTAAAAGCGATAAAATTAAAATTACATCTAGGGATAAAGATTATATCTTCTTCTCCCATGTGCATGGGACTTACTCAAAAATGGACTATTTTTTAGTGGATCATAGACTGTTGGATACGGTAGGGGAAGTTAAGATTGAAATAATGTAATTGTCAGATCATGCCCTGGTCGTTATGAAGATGAGGATCCCGGGTATTCAAAGAGTGCCGTTTAAATGAAAGTTTGTTACAGGAAGAAGAGATAGTAGAAGAAGTTCGGAAAGAAATTGAGTTTTACTTCCTGTATAATGATATTGGGGAAATCTCGGCAGCCTTCCTATGGGAGGAGCATAAGGCATATATTAGAGGGATCCTTATCTCCATAGGGGCAAGGAAAAAAAGAGAAAAGGGAAAAAACATTAGGAATCTTACAGAAGAAATTTCTAGATTAGAACAAGACCCTAAAAATGAGAGTGGACAACCTCAGGAGATTTGTCATGTTTTGGTTAATAAAAGAGAATTGACATTGTGGAATTAGAATCTAGGAAGGAGATAAATAGAATAATACGAGATACGTATTTATGGGGAAATAAACCAAGTAAACACCTATCCAGGTTGGTTGAAAAGAAAAGAGAGGTAAATTTTATCGAAAAAATTCAAAATAAAGTTGGAGAGCTTGTCTACACCACAAACAAGTTTGGAGTTTAGGAACTATTTTGAAGTTCTATATGCAGCTCTATATGCAGTTAAGAAGAAGGTTCAGGATGGGTAAGAAGAGGAAGCAAGAATTAGAGAATTTTTTGAGCATAGCACATTACCTTCACTATCAGAGAACGATAGGGATTTTATGGATAGGCCAATAACTGATATATGAAGCCTTAAAAAAGTCTCTTGCGGGAAAAAACCCAGGACCAGACGGGTATACGTCGTTGTATCTCAAAAAGTTTAAAGATATATTGGTACCCAAATTATGCCAGTATTGGAACCAACTGGGCAGAGAACATTACATTGATATTAAAAGAAGGTAAGGATAGTAAGTTGTGCTCTAGTTATAGACCAATTTCTCTTCTGAACGCCGATACTAAACTTTATGCTAGCATATTGGCCAATAGATTAAAGGAGAAGATGACCAAGCTGGTTCATCCCAACCAGGTCAGATTTATTTCTGGCAGGGAAGGAAGGGATAATGGGGTTCGGGCTCTATTGCTCCTGCAGGCAGCTAGGAATGGAGGGGACCCCAGTCTACTCCTGTCAATGGATGCTGAAAAGGCCTTTGACAGGGTAGACTGGGGTTATATGTTGAAATCCTTGGAGATCATGGGGATTGGTCCCAGGATGATCAACTGGATAAAGGTATTATATAAGGATCCCCAAACATCGGTTAAGGTGAATGGATTTTCATCTCGTCCCTTCCCAATGAGAAATGTAACTAGACAGACTTACCCCTACTGTTCATACTGTCATTGGAGCCTTTGTTGGCTTACTTTAGGAATAGTGTGGACATTAGGGGGATAAGGGTGGGTTAGGAGGAGCATAAGATTGCAGCATTTGCTGATGATGTGTTCTTTTTTATATTGAATCCTAGGACAACGATCCCTAACCTGCTAAGTGCTCTGAAAAAAATATGGAGAATTTTCTAACCTTAAAATAAACCCCAACAAGTCGGAAATATTAAATATTAATATAAACAAATTGGAGGAAGGACGGCTTGCAAAAGAATTCCATTTCTCATGGAGAAAAGATATTAAGTATTTAGGAATAAGATTAATGGACAACTTAAGGAAAACCTACCTCATAAATTACATACCTCTATTAGATGAGATAAGAAGGGAAACAAAAAAAATGACAACTAGTCCCCTATCATGGTTTGGGCGAATAAATGTGATAAAAATGATTACCCCCAAAATCCTATACAAATTTCAAATGCTCCCACTGTCAATACCACAAATGTTTTTTAAAACTTTAAAAGGTATAATTTCTAGCTTTATATGGCATAATAAAAGACCCCGCATTTCAGCCACAGAATTACATCAAGGGAAAAAGCACGGAGGCCTTGCGGTGCCGGATTATAAAACATATTATAATGCGGTAGCACTATCGTGGTTAGTTGAATGGACAAAAGAGAATAGCGATAAAAGATGGAGAAGTATTGAATTCACTATGAGTAATATACATTTAGGTCACATAATATGGAATCCACCACAATATAGGAAATTGGGACAGGCACACAATATCACTCGTACTACATTTAAAATATGGGATAGAGTACACGCAAAAAAAATGGAAATATAACTCTCCGTTGATATATTTAAAGGAAAATGATTTTTTTGAACCCGGGAAGAGGGAGGTGGGTGGGAATTGAATTAAAAAAGATGTTCAAGTGAAAGATATAATAGCTAAAGGTAAAATTTGCACTATACAAAAATTGCAGTTAGACGCAGAGCGGTGGAAAATTGACATATGGAGGTACATCCAGTTAAAAAACTTTGTGGAGAAATTACCAAGCCCAATTCGATCTGAGGAAGACTATACAAGGATGGAAATGCTTGTTATGAAGGGAAATTCAAAAAACAGCATTGCTCGAGTATATAAAATCCTTTTAGAGGAAGAGGGATGGGATGTCCCTCCACATGTCAAGAATTGGGAAAAGGAAATAGGAACGAGTTGTACTAAACACAGGTTAGAAAAAATATGGAGATTGACACATGAATCAGCATTAGATTCCAAGATGGCAGAAACAAACTAGAAATGCCTGGCAAGATGCTACCTTACCCCAGATAGTATGAGTAGTTTTCAACCAGAGAGCTCTCCGGAGTATTAGAGAGGTTGTAAAACTAGAGGCACAACGTTCCATATATGGTGGGAATGCCCCATCATAAAAAAATACTGGACAGGGATTATTGAACTTATAAAGAAAATAACTAGTGAAACTATCCCACTGGATCCATGGATCTGTTTGTTCCACGGGACAAACAGACCAGTGAGACAATAGAAAGCCTAGATAATCCCAATTTTACTAAATGTAGCAAAGGGATTAATTCCAAAAAATGGCAGAAAATAGAAAGTCCCATGATCCGTGATTGGATATTTGGAGTAAACATTATACAAAAGTTAGAGCGGGAGAAAGATAGGGAGGAGGAGCAGGAAGCAGAGGTGGAGCAGAATGATAAATGGAAGGAGTGGGATAGTTTTAAAAGTTCTTGGAGATATGTGTGGGAGATAACACAGGGAAATTAGAATACAGATTGGAGTGACAGGAGGGGAAGTGGGGAATTGGGATAATAATAAGAAAAGTAAGGGAAGAGAGAGGTCAGATTGTTATATAGGATAGAGATATTGTGCAGGGGGGGGGGGGGGGGGGAGGCTTTTTTTGATTAAAGATTGAATGTAATTCTAATTGTTTTATACTTTTTTTGTAATATGGAAAAATTAAAAAATTAAATAAAGAATAAAAGAAAAAATCTACACGTGTTGGCCACGTGTATAGAGAATGGGCAGCTTGCTTATGATGACTTCCCAAAATAATTCTTGAAACTTAAGCAACAATGCTGTAGACAGGCACTGTTGATTTAGTAAAGGCAAATAGGCTGTTCAGTTTGTAGGGGAATCTTCCCCATAGGTTCATAAATGCGGTGCAATTTCACTTTGCAAAGTATACCTGGTAATAGTGATAACATGCAAAGAGGGGAAAAAAACTGTATTTTTGCTTGCACATAATTGGATGTCAGCAGAGTTTCACCTTTTTCACAAAGCTCTGGGGAAAATTCCCTTACAAAGTGCAACTTCCCTTGTAAAGTGAACAGTCTAGTTGCCTTTAGTAAATCGACCCCTATAGGTTGATCTATTTACTTAATAAAACTACATTTTAATGTTTACAAGAGGCTATGCTGACAAAAAAGCAATATCTAGGTAGATAAAGGACAAGATTAGGTTGAAAGATTACTTAAATCAAAGAAGAAATGTTGGAAATGTCATGCTTTTGATTGAGTTATTTCTGTTGACGATGGCTATGAAGCATGTACAACATCCTGGCCATTATAAGCATCTTAATGACTCTTTCTGTAAAGGGAAACTGAATGAAATGTACAACATCAAGTTAATATATACGGAATTCTGCTTCAGAGTCATGATGTAAATCATAATGGAAAGATTTGAGCTGCACAGATTTCTGTAAGTTGATTTGGTCTTTAGGGATGAAGGAATCAGCCTTGGTTTGATGTGAAAGGAGTTTATCAAATCCTGCTTGAAATCCATGAAACCATTAAAGTCTATAAGGGTGAATCTTGATAATAAATTCTACCCATTTTCAAGATTAATAGACAACCTTTTGTCAAAAAAGGACACCTATGTTGCTGCAGTATTGGTCCAATGCTGCAGCTGTTCCCTGCCAGTTTTAAGACTGAGAACTGAACGATCACTTGACCACTGATCATTCAGTTCTCGGTCTTCACTGAGCAGAGAGTTGTGGCTGTCAGTCACCAACACTCTGCTTATCCCCTCCAGTGCTCACTGGAGCACTGGGCTGTGGAGAGGACAGGAGGATCCCAATATTAAAGTCAGGATCCTTGCAGGGCTTCGATCGGCTCTGTGACGTTAGCCAATAGCAGGTTTTAGCCTGCTGTAGGCTGAACCTGGGTCAGAAGAGTACAGAAATAAGTGCACTCCTGTGACCCAGAAAAGAAGTATGATTAAACAAGCTCATTTAAATGACATGTGTAGGAGATGATTTTATGCCATATGTGGGATTAGGGAACAGTATGATTTTCATGGACAGTGTCTTCAACATTGTGTTCTGGCATTACATATTTTGGAGTGTAATTGATTTTCTAACTTTTATGTTCAATCATTTTTTATTAAAGATTTTTAAACAAAAAAGCACATTAAAGCGGGGTTCCACCCTAAAGTGGAACTTCCTCTGATCGGAACCCTCCCCCCCTCCGGTGTCACAATTGGCACCTTACAGGGGGGAGGGGGGTGGAGATACCTGTCAAAGACAGGTATTTACACCCACTTCCGGGCATAGACTCCCGTGGGAGTCTATGTCATTTCCTGTCCTGCCGCGCTGTCTGCTGGGACACACACGGGTCCCAGTGACAGCGTGGAAAATTCCTATTGCGCTGCGCGGCTCACGCATGTGCAGTAGGGAACCGGGAAGTGAAGCCGATTCGCTTCACTTCCTGATTCCCTCACCTAGAATGGTGACGACAGCAGCCAAGAGCCGAGCGATCGATCGGCCTCGGCTGCCGGCATCGCTGGAACCCGGGACAGGTGAGTGTCCATTTATTAAAAGTCAGCAGCTGTAGTATTTATAGCTGCTGGCTTTTAATATTTTTTTTTTTAGGTGGAATCCCTCTTTAAATCACAGTTACCACGTGTAGTATGATAATATTCCATAGACGGGTTAAGACCTTATCCTGGTAGTACATTGTGCATCCAGACTCTTCCATATTTGTACGTAGTAAATGGAACAGAAAATACTCGATGAGGGTTGGCCCCTCCTCCAGATACCCCAAATCTGAACATGCTGTATCCAGAGGTGTAGGGACTCCCATCTTTGCTAGCCACATAGTATCAGCGAGGTATTTAATACAAGCTGGATACTCTATGCATTTAGAAATACCGTCTAGCATTCAGTGGGTTGCAAGTAACATAGTACTAACTAGGCTTTGGAGAAACAATAAACGAGAAAATTCTGAACAAATAGGTAATGAACAATACATCTGGAGGGTTTGATTGTTAAGGCTTATCTAATTTGGACCTTCTGCTGTATTATGCATTATGACAGCACGAAAAAGAGTAAAAAGAAAAGGGGGGGGGAGAAGCAGGGTCTATGCAGTATACTGGACCATAATGTATATAGTGCGGATGAGATGAGTCAGATGAATAAGGGACGGGGCTTGGCAAACCAGGCGACCCATCTTTCCCACCGGTTTGCTATTTTAGCTAGGGTTCCTTCTGCTGCAGCATACATGCGTTCATAAGCGCCATGTGTATGTAGCA
The DNA here is from genome assembly GCF_037356315.1 of Lithobates pipiens. Classification (NCBI taxonomy): domain Eukaryota; kingdom Metazoa; phylum Chordata; class Amphibia; order Anura; family Ranidae; genus Lithobates; species Lithobates pipiens. Next base: position 67,910,797 of record NW_027507903.1, read on the forward strand.
GTCGTACTATTTCCGCACATGAGATCTGCTCTGAGGATTTCCAGTTGCGGGCTATCACTAGTCTAGTCACCAAGAGAATCTGTGTGATTATATATCGGAGTTTGTGTGGGTAGTTTTCTATGCCTATAGAAAGAATTGCCATTTCAGGGGATGGATTAATAGGGATACATGTGACCTCTGCAAGTAGGCGGAAAACTTCTGCCCACAGTGTATTGATTTTGGGGCAGTCCCTTAGTATATGATAGAGGGTGCCTGGGGCACCACATTGCCTCCAGCATGTTGCATCTAATGTTTCATTGTATGAGTGAAGCTGCGCAGGAGTGATGTACCATCTGAGGTTAAGTTTATAGGTAAGTTCTCATAGGTTGACTGATTTCGATGCTGTGTAGTTGGAGCGTAACGCATATTGCCATTGTTGTGGAGAGAAAGAGACACCAATATCCCTCTCCCATTTAAGCATGGAAGAATATCGAGGGTGGTTTTACCCTTAAGTGTAGCGTAAAAAAGCGAAATGCCTTTGGTTGGGGTTGCAGTGCTTGTAAAATATTGGCAGAGTTTCGGGGTTATGGTAATTTGGATGTGTGGGTGTCGAATTAAACAATTCGAGATTTGAATGTATTTGTAGTAATCTTTCATGGGGAGCGAAAAGGTTTGAAGCAATGTAGTGAATGGGTGGAGGAAGTCAGTAGAGTATAAGTCCGCAATATGGGCTATACCTTTGTCTTTCCAGGGGGTTATCTGCATGTTGGGTATGATCAGATTGAGGAATTCTATCGGAATGGGCACTTTGCATGAAGTGGCAGAGGTAGGTAAGTTCGTAAGGAGATAGGAAAATGCTGCCACCGATGCGTGTATGGTCGGAGAGATGTGTTTGTCAGATTTGCGTAGTGTGGGAGAGCTTAGGAGCCAGTTTTTCAGGTTACCGCTAGGAACTTGGGAAGCTTCAATGGAGCTCCAGTGGTTAAGAGGGTCAGGGGCGAACCAGTCCCGCATCTGCACTAAGATTGCAGCATTGTAGTAATCCTTCACATTAATATACCCCATACCACCTGCTAACTTACTCTAGCTCTTTTACTTTGCCAGATACATTTTCTGAGAAGGGATTGGATCTGCGTGAAGAAAGATGCAGGTAACGGGATGGGTAGCGCTCTAAAAAGATAGAGTAGTTGTGGGAGTATGACCATTTAAAACGCAGCTAGTCTGCCTGCGCTGGAGAGCGTCAATTTGGAGAGTTTATTCAAGTCTGTGGGGAGAGCATGTTAGAAGGGTAGATAATTAGCTTGGTATAGGACAGTCGTGTTTGCAGTGAGTATAATGCCCAGGCATTTGAGAGTATTTGTGGACCATGCGTAATGGTATCTGTTCTTCAACAGTGTTTGTTGCCTCTCGGGCAGTGCTAGGGAGAGAATATAGGACTTATTGGTATTGACTTTATAGTATGAAACATAGCTGAAATCATCGAGTATAGTTTGCACCGAAGCCAGGGAGGGGGCAGGATTGGTCAATGCAAAGATAATATTGTCAGCAAAGAGGCTGATCCTGTGTTCAGATTTTCCAATATAAAAGCCAGAGATGGTATCTTGGGACCTGATTTTCGCTGCAAGGGGTTCGATCATGATTTCGAAGATCAGGGGCGAGAGAGGGCAGCCTTGTCTCGTGCCGTTTGTAATGGGAAATGGTGTAGATAACATAGACAGGCAGTAGACTTGGGCTGAGGGGGTAGAGTATAAAGCTAAAATTGCAGTGAGGATAAGACCTTGAAAGCCAAATTTTTCTAGGGTCAATTTTAGGTATTGCCAGTGAACCCTATCGAATGCCTTCTCCGCATCCAAAGAAAGGAGCAGAGAAGGCACTCGATGGGTCACTGCATGATGTAAAATGTTAATCATACGCCGCGTGGCATTCGAAGTTTGGCGCCCTTTGATGAATCCTGAATGGTCAGGGTGGATTAGTAGTGGTAGTATGTCGAGAAGCCGAGATGAGATTACTTTCGCATACAGTTTCACATCATGATTGAGAAGAGAAATAGGGCGAAAGTTCTGTGGCAGGTTAGGCTCCCTCCCTGGCTTCGGTATGGTGACAATTAAACCTTTAAGCATTTCTTGAGGGAAGGAGGCGGAGGAGGCAGCAGAGTTGAATATAGGGGTTAAGTATTCAGTAAGTGTATGGCTAAATAACTTATAGTACTCTCCCACAAATCCATCCGGACCGGGGGCTTTATTGTTAGGTAGAGTTTGGATGGCCCTCTTGATTTCATCTTGTGTGAATGGGACGTTCAATCGTTCTAATTGCTGAGTAGTCAACTGAGGTAAATGAACTGACTCCAAGAAGGCCTGAATCTGCGAGGGTTGGGGCTGGTGCAGTGAGGTATCATCTGCGAGATTGTATAGGCCACTGTAATACACACTAAAGGCATTGGCAATATCTTGCGGGTTAGTTAATTTAGATTTTGTAGTGGGATGGAACATAAAGGGTATGGGCGATTTTGGCATATGCCCTTTGATCTGATGAGAAAGCAATTTACCTGGCTTATTACCCTCAGCAAAAATTTCATTCTAAAACGTTTTTGTGCTTTGTCGTGCGTTTCTAATAGTAAGGTTCTAAGTTCGAGTCTTAGGGAGGTCAGTTGGGATTTAAGGGCCGGAGTCGGATGCTGTTTGTTAAGTAAATCAGTGGTCTGTATTTTGTCGAGAATGTCATCTAAATGCTGCCTCCTTCGCCTCCTGTCTCTAGCCCCATACTGAATAAACAGACCCCGCTTCATGTGATGCCCACGATATATGTGGGTTTGCAACAGAGTCCTTGTTTTGCAAAAAAAAGGCCAGTAGGTTGTCTTGTAGCAGACCGGCGTATGGGTCTGTTTGCAGGATCTTGGTGTTAAGTCTCCACAAATAGGCTGGGGGGGTTTTAGTAGAGTCTTCGGTGGTTATGCTTACCGGCGAATGGTCAGACCAGGTTGTGGGATGGATTGTTGAGGAAGAGATTTTTTGAAGAGTCCAAGGGTCTGTTAGAAAGGGGTCACGCGAGTAGGAATTGTGGCAGGAAGAAAAAAAGGTGAAGTCTTTTTCATCGACGTGCAGACATCTCCAGACATCGTATAATCAAAAGCTTACTAGGAGGGGATTTAGAGCTGGTCTGTGCCTCTTGGCACGGACAGAGGAGTCCAATGCAGTATCGGGGGTGCAGTTAAAGTCTCCACACCAGATTGTTGCACCTTGTTGAACTGCAGCAACTTTCTTATGGAGCTTGCGTAGGAAGTGTGTTTGGTGTATATTTGGAGCGTACAGACTAAAAATAGTGTAGGGAGCTGCATTGATCGTGCAAGTTAAAAAAATGTAGCGTCTGTCGGGGTCCAGAATAACTTGGGTAGGTTGATATGCTAGGGAGTTGCGAATGGCAATAAGAACCCCTTTTCTCTTTGATGTAGCGTTAGCCATATAGATGGTACTGAAATTTTTGTTGGTGCAGGAAGGAGGGTGACTGACTAGAAAGTGTGTCTCTTGTGCACACAAGATGTCACATTTGGTTTGCTTGGCCAGTGACCACAAGGAAGCCCTTTTAGCAGGGTGGTTTAGCCCTTTGGCGTTTATGGATACTATTTTTATAGTCATGGTAGTCAGATCAAGTCAGAAGGAGCCGTAGTAGCTGGAAGTGTTACCTTGGTTGCTGTAGAGGAGAGAAAGGAGTCCAAGATGGTTCACCAGACGTCTTCTGGTGATGCTGTAGAGAGGATTAACGAAGGACGACCGGGACGGTGTTCAGGTAGGATTGGATTCGTCTTCTCCTGGCTCAGTAGGTAGACAACCTCGATGTCCTGGTGGGAGAGGGTAGGAGAGAGACAGAAAAAAAAAAAGAGAAAAAAAGAAGAAGAAAAAAAGGGAGTATGTAAAACAGAGATAGCTACTTTCCGTAAGGTGAAGGTGCTAGAGCGCCTGTGGAATCTCTAGGCAATACAAAAGGATGCCTATCGATTAGGCAGTAAACCGTGCTATGTCCGCTTAAAGTAGCAACAAAGGAAAAAAATAATTAAGGAGTGTTTCCATATGGATAGTCCTTGGCACAGCCGTGCCAGAAAATACTAATTGGGGGTAAAGAGTTCCCTGAGACCGAGCGTGAGCATAGAACACAACTGAACGGCGTGCGTTGGTTGTAACCCCGGGTTCCTATGGAGGAAGCTGGTTTCTATGGCATCTTGGCGGGAGAGGTTGGAGGGACATGGTGCCCATGTTACTCTGATCCATGGGGGTCGCCTTATTGAGAGCAGGAATGATGTTCCAGTCTCACAGGAGCCGCAAACCCTTTTGTAGTGAAGTAACTAGGTGTTTTGATCCCTCATGGTGGATGGATATTTTGACGGGTGCTATCCATTGATACTGGATTTGGTTATTGCATAGTGCCTTGGTGATTGTATTGTGTTGTCTGCGTCTGCTTAGGGTGTGCTGGGACAAGTCAGCGTATATTTGCAGATGGCCGTATGGATCAGGAAGTGAAGCCATTCCTCTTACTTTTTGCATGAATTGCTCTTTCACGTGGTAGAAGTGCACTCTATGGATAACGTCTCTAGGTACAGTATCTGGGAGGAAGGTGGGTTCGGTAATCTATGGATAAGATCGATGATGAGCTCAAAGCTTTTTGCATCGGGGAGCACAGCTTTAAGAAGGTTTTTTGCATACAGGGGCAGCTCAGTATTTTGGACAGATTCAGGGACCCCACGGATTTTAAAGTTGTTAAGTCTGGCCCTGTCCTCTAAATCTGCGATCTTGTCTTTAATCCAACAAGTTTCTTGGGCCTGTGCTTCCTGTGCGTCAATCATGTCATTTACTGTGATGGTGACATCTCCCATAGTAGCCTCAATTTGTGTGGCTCTATCCTCCAGTGCACTAATGCTGCTTCCAAAGTTATGCATAAGAGAGAGCATATCTGACTGCAGAGAGCTTCTAAGTGACATCAACATCTCTTTAAGAGTGGTGTCCATGACTGCCTGTCCTGCTGTAGGGAAAGAGGCAATGGCGTCCGGTTGCGGGGTCTGCTGGGGAAAGACATAGGGCATGGTGACGGCCTGGATGCCATCTTGGGGCGTCCCAGCATTATCTAAGCGAATCTTGGATTTTGCTGGGCTGTTGACTAACGGTGTCCCAGGAGGTGATTTGTAAGTGTCTCCCCCCTCAAGTGCACTTACCAGTGCGTTGTCAGGTGCAGTGATGCTTCCTTTGCGGCGGGGAGAAGCGACGGCCTCCTTCAGCCTGCAGTGGGCCAAAGCCGCGGCGGCATTTTGACTGTGCCGCGCGGAAGGCTGGTACATGTAGGCCTTCAGCTTGCGAGGGATCCTATCATCCTTTCGTTTGAGGGACATCTTCCCTCTTTTGTGCGGGTATCTGCGCCGATCCTCCGCTGTAAAATATCTCCCGGGGGATGCTGTAAGTCGCTGTTATGGTCCGTCGGTGTGAGGAGCTCTGTCTTCAAGCGGCCACACTGGTCACGCGCCGGACATGCCCCGATTTTCTAACTTTTACATTAAATTTGGCCTAAAGTGGTTCTAAAGATTTAGGAGGGCTTTCGCACTGCCGTGCCCATAGAGCCGCTACTTTTAGCATCGTTTTACCGTCAGATTTGCAGCGCATTTCGGCCGCTAACGGGGCGATTTTACCTCCCTAGCGGCCGAGAAAGGGTTAAAACCACCCGCAATATGCCGCAATAGGGGCGTTTTGCCAGTGGTATTGCAGCGCTGCCCCATTGATTTCTTCACCGCTCCAAAGAAGCTGCTGGCAGGACTTTTCCTGATGTCCTGCTAGTGCACCGCTCCGGTGTGAAAGCCCTCGGGCTTTCACACTGGAGACGATGGTGCAGCAGGTTGAGGGCAGATTGCAGGTGCTATTTCTAATGCTATAGCACCTGCAAAACGCCCTCGGTGTGAAAGGGGTCTTAGGGTTTCCCCTTAATGCATTCTATACAGTAAGGTGAAAAACCTTCTGTGCTGCAGCTGCCCCCAGACCCCCACCCTTTTCTTACGTGAGCCCATTCTGATCCAGTGATGTGCACAGCTCAGTGCCTACAGCCCTCTCTCCTCATTGCACAGATTGATAGCAACGGGAGCCATTGGCTCCCACTGCTGTCAATTAAATTCTGTGACAGGGGAGTGGGGCAGAGTCCAGCTGTCTGTGCACACAGCAGCCGGACTCAGGAGTGAGCCCACACGGGTTCCGTGGGGGCACCTGATGAAGAAGAGGGACCTGGAGCGCTGGCGGGTGACCCCAGAAGAGGAGCATTGGATTGGGGCTGCTCTGCAAAACCATTGCACAGAGCAGGTAAGGATAGGCATGTTTGTTATTTTAATAAAAAAAAAGGAAGGTTTACAATCACTTTAACCACTTGCCGACCAGCCACTGTCATTATACTGCGGCAGGTCGGCATGATCCTGCGAACAGTTGTAGCTGTACATTGGCTTCTTTAAGCGGGATAGCAGGCACGCATCCGCTGCATTGCGGTGGTGCCAATGCTCGTGGCTGGCGGTCACAGCCAAGAAAGGCAGAACAGGGAAGGTGTGTGTGTGTAAACACTCAAATCCCTCTTCTGTGAGGAGAGGAGAGGTAGATTGTGAGTTTCTAATAGCTAGGAACCATGATCTGCCATCGCCTATAGTCAGTCCCCTCCCCCCACAGTTATAACACACAGCCAGGTAACACGGTTAACCCCTTGATCACCCCTAGTGTTAACCCCTTCCCTGTCAGTGACATTTACACAGTAATCAGTGCATTTTTATAGCTCTGATCACTGTATAATTGTCAATGGTTTCAAAAATGTGTCAAAAGTGTCCGATGTGTCCGCCATAATGTCACAGTCCCGATAAAAATCGCAGATCGCTGCCATTACCAGTACAAAAATAAATAAAGATGCCATAAATCTATCCCATATTTTGTAGACGCTATAACTTTTGCGTAAACCAATCAATATACGCTTGTTGTGATTTTTATTACCAAAAATATTTAGAAGAATACATATCGGCCTAAACTGAGGAAAAAATTTGCTTTTTTAAAAAAAAAAATGGAGATATTTATTATAGCAAAAATGTTTCAAAATTGTCGCTGTTTTTGTGTTTATAGTGCAAAAAAATAAAAACTACAGAGATGATCAAATACCACCAAAAGAAAGCTCTATTTCTAGGAAAAAAATGGACATCAATTTTGTTTGGGTACAGTGTCGCACGACCGCGCAATTGTCAGTTAAAACAACGCAGTGCCGAATTGCAAAAAATGGCCTGGTCATTGAGCAGTCAAATCTTCTGGGGCTGAAGTGGTTAAGTACAGCAGCACCCACAACTGTTTCATTTCAACTTAAAAAATAAATGCTTCTGAAAGGTATGGCTACAACACCTGATTTTTTTTATCTGGCAGTAGTAGGCCATAATTGATCAGTGGAAGCAGCAGTCACTATACATTGAAAAGCTATAGGAAGCTTTACTTAAAAAATGATGTTGAGTGCTAAAACAGATTAATAGAATATATTGTGAGCTTCTTTTTTTCACAGTACCACACTGTGTAGTCTTAAACATTGGAGGAGGAGGAGCTCTGCCTTCACCTTGGTCACATCACTAGAAACTCTCCTGCATTCCTGTTTAAAGACTAGCTTTGCTGACATCCCTTCAGGCTACAGATCCAGCTTGCTGTTCCACTACTTTGATCCATGACTCCTGGCTTGGCTGACAATCCGTTGTGGTTCCTGAACTTTGGCTATGTTTTGATTACGTTTGTTCTTTTTACTTTTATTATTAAACAAGTGTGATTTATCTGTACTTCTGTCTTGATCCAATTTCATGGTTTCTGATAAGTGGCAAAATCCCAAGTTTAGGAGGGAAGTTTAAGGAAAAAAACTTACATTTAAATGCCCATCAATGCAACCTTATCAGTGTCCATCTGCAGCCTTGTCTATAATTGCACCCTTGTCAGTGTCTATCTGCAGCCTTGTCAGTGTCATTTGCAGCCTTGTCATGCAGTCTTGTCAGTGTCATTTGCAGCCTTGTCATGCAGCCCTGTCAGTGTCATTTGCAGTTTTGTTCGTGCCATTTGCAGCCTTGTCATGCAGCCTTCTCAGTGTCATTTGCAACCTTGCTGTTTAAAAATGGCGCTGCCGAGATACAGAGTCGGATGTCCTGTGTATCTTGGCGGCGCTCAGTAGCTCCCGGTCGCCTTCAGCCGATCTCGACCACTCTCGGCAGCTTTTGGCCTCTCTTGGCCGAGAACGGTCGAAAGCAGCCAAAACCACCAAGAGGCTCACAATCGGCGGGGGATTGGCGTATAACACGCACCTACGATTTTAATTTTAATTAAAAAAATGTATTTTAAGGGGAAAAAAGTGTGTGTTATACGCCGATAAATACATTATATATTGTTTTTCATGTGGATTGATCATAACTTTTGTTGATCATTGCAAACATAAGATATGCCCTAGTCCTGCGAAAGCAGTTGAACCCAAGAAACACGTTGACACAAAAAAGGGTGTTTGATTCATATGTTTAGTATATGTATTATGCGTGCATTTTTATTTGTATTATTTATCGATCTCTGGTGTGAGATTTTTTATTATATACATGTGAAATAAAAATAACTTTTTAACTATCATTGTTGGTGTTATGGCAGTATTTTATGTTTTCCTAGTAGCACATTTAAAGTCCTAATTTACTCTTTGAAGGGACATGTCTTAGTTAATTGATAAGCACTTGAATAGGCAGCAAAAACAAGATAGACTTTATCTTGTATGAATACATTAGAGTGTTTTATCTGGGAGACAATAGCTACAAGTGGGAAGGCTGGCCGTAGGCCAGCCTGTATTTGTGGGAGGAGTCTGAGAGACTATATAACCCTCCTCCTCTGTCAGGGCCAGGGTTGGGGTTTTCTAGGTGGAGGCAGCCGGCGTGCATGGGGGGAGGCCGGTCAATCTATCCTCCACTACGCTCCTCTCTTCGTCCCTGCCGGCTTCCAGGGTGGGGGGGGGGGTGATCCCGCTTGGCGTTTTCTTCTGGTATGGGAGGAGGGGAGAGTGTGATCGGCTACCCCCAGCGCCTCTCTCTCCCCATGTGTATCGCTCCGTCAGCCCGTCCGCCGTTTTCGCCTGGTGTCGGGGACAGGAGGGGGGGTGATCGGCCAGCTCCTCTCTCACTCATGGGCATTGTGCTGTCCGCCCACGTTCTCCTGTCATTGCTCCTTTCTCTCCCCGCCCACCCTCTCCACATGTACAGGGCTCCTCGTGGCTTTTCTTCCATTGGGGGAGAGGTGGGTCGGCTGGCTCCGGCTGCTCTCTCCCAATTGTGCCTTTTGCTCCGCCCCGCCGATTCTCCTGGTGAGGGGAGGTGGAGGTAGCCGGCCGCCGCCGGCTCCCCTTCTCCCTTCGCAGGTACGAAGCGCCCGCTGTTTCTCCTCGTGGGGGGGGAGATGATCGGCGCCGTCTCCCCCTCCCGCCTCGCATATGCAGTACACCCGCCGATTCTCCTTGCGGGGGGGGAGGTAGTCGGCTGCCGCCGCCGCCCCCCCCCCCCCACATATGCAGTGCACTCGCCGATTCTCCTGGCGAGGGGGGGAGGGGGAGGTAATTGTGGAGACTGTAGCAGAATGAAAACTATAGGCATCCTACACACAGTGTACAGTATCTGGGGATACGTATGACACTAAAGCACCCAAGCTGCATTATGTTTTCATTGATACTGCTTTAGTCATTGCTTTTCTGTCATAGCGTTCTGCCAGCGTTTTCTGTCATAGCGTTCTGCCAGCGTTTTCTGTCATAGCGTTCTGCCAGAGTTTTCTGTCATAGCGTTCTGCCAGAGTTTTCTGTCATAGCGTTCTGCCAGCGTTTTTCTGTCATAGCGTTCTGCCAGCGTATTTCTGTCACAGCGTTCTGCCTGCGATTTTCTGTCACAGCGTTCTGCCTGCGATTTTCTGTCACAAGCGTTGGGCCCAGCATTTTCTGTCATAACGTTCGGCCCAGCATTTCTGTCACAACGTTCGGCCCAGCATTTCTGTCACAACGTTCGGCCCAGCATTTCTGTCACAACGTTCGGCCCAGCATTTCTGTCACAACGTTCGGCCCAGCATTTCTGTCACAGCGTTCTGCCCAGCATTTCTGTCACAGCGTTCTGCCCAGCTTTTTCTGTCACAGCGTTCTGCCCAGCATTTTCTGTCACAGCGTTCGGCCCAGCATTTTCTGTCACAGCGTTCGGCCCAGCATTTTCTGTCACAGCGTTCGGCCCAGCATTTTCTATCACAGCGTTCGGCCCAGCATTTTCTGTCACAGCGTTCGGCCCAGCATTTTCTGTCACAGCGTTCGGCCCAGCATTTTCTGTCACAGCGTTCGGCCCAGCATTTTCTGTCACAGCGTTTGGTCAAGCATTTTCTGTCACAACGTTGGTCCAGCATTCTCGGTCATAGCTTTCTATCTAGCTTTCCTGTCATAGCGTTCTGTCCAGGTTTCGGTCATAGCATTTAGTCCAGCTTTCTCATCGTATCTGTGTTCATGTTTGTACCGGGGTCAGTTAGCTAGGGCTCGCACATCGGGATCTGTCACGTCTACAGATCCATACGGGCTGAGGTTTCGTTTGTTAATTGATTGTTGTCCACAGTCTTCTCCAGGGGTGGACTGACAACTCATGGGGCCCCCGGGCAATAGGAGATTATGGGGCCCCCAGGCAATCCAAGATTATGGGGCCACACAGTATACACACACATTTTTAGACCAAAAGTATATCGGTAAGGGACATTTCAGAGACAGATGTAAAAAAAACACAGATTTTTACATACTGTCCCTGGTTTTACTGAGGCTGTCAACCTTGATGGGGCCCTCTAGTGGTTCGGGGCCCTCGGGCAGTGCCCGAGTGGTCCAATGGTCAGTCCGCCCCTGGTCTTCTCGCCCGTATACCATACGTCATACGATGCATGTTTCATTCACCACATCTTTAGGACTACCCACCACGGCCTGTGGGTACACTAGCCCTGAGTTTCCAGTCAATTACCTGTATCTGCACTGCAGGTTACTCGGGCTCACTTGCCACTCACACAAGGGGGGGGGGTCTGTCGTCAGGTTCATGTACGCGCAGTGGTCTGGACATTTCTGCTCATGTTTCATAGGTAGACAGAGGGGCGTTGTTGTTCTCATGTCTGATTGTCTGTCATTTGTCTAGTTTGTGTTTTAGGTTGGGCATCCATACCAATATAGACCGTGCTTGCACTCACTTCCTTCAGTTCGGCCATGGTTGGGGGGGGGGCTAGCGGATTGGTGCTGATATCGTTTCGCCATTGGGTTCACCCTTGGGTCAGAAGCAGTCGTCTATTTTCTTCAGTTGATGTCCTGTTGTGTTGAGGCCCTGGTTACCGCCCAGGGATGTGTAGTCAGGGTGTGTCCTAGCCACGGTCCTTGGGTGGTGGGTTTTATATTTTTGGGCGACGTCATCATGATTCTGGATTCCACTCACAGCTCCGAGCTTGTGTCTAGGAGGTTGCCTGGAGTACTGCTCAGGGACATCGGTCCGGTCATCTTGCTGATCCCCGGTCTGTTCCAGGTGGGGGCTTCAGTCACTTGGGCATGGCTGTAACATGCCATGGGACTTATTTCTCTGGGTTGGAGTCTGACTCTCCTTCCTCGGTTAAGGATTCGGTCTTGGTTGTTAGGTCTCAGGCTGAAGCATGACCTGTTCGCATCCGGTGGGACCAGTCTGTCTTGGTGTCTCCATGTTGATGATGCTCATTGCCATGGCACCTACTCCATCACATCCATCAGGCAACCAGGTTTCCTCTCCTATCACTGGTATTTTTGGCACTCACCCTCTCACTTCCTCTTACCAGGTATGGGAAGGGGTGTTTCACGGTGCTTCTTCTGGTGTCTGTTGTAGGGGTTCTTCGGGTCAGCCCTTGCTCTCTTTTCCCCACGTATCCTCTCATTCATAGCAGTTCATTCTCATGTCCGGGTTACCTTGGGCATCAGGCTCATCCTATCCTTCACGGGAGGTTCAATTGGGTTTGCGTAGCTTGCTGGCTCTAAGGAGGTTCCTTCTCATCTCCAGGTCAGGAGTCGGTGGGTTCTACTCTCACAGCGGATACTTACCGGTTACTTACGGTTGGCGTTTGGGCATACATCATTTTATGGATGGGATCTTTACCTTCCCTCTCCCACCTAAACTTGTGTCTTTTTGCCCTCTTTTCAGGCATACTGACCATCCAGGCCATGGCACACCTCAGGCCTTGTTTCTTAAGTAATATTGCATTTCCCACTTGAAGACTCCGATTACAAGTGGGAAGGCTGGCCTACGGCCAGCCTGTATTTGTGGGAGGAGTCTGAGAGACTATATAACCCTCCTCCTCTGTCAGGGCCAGGGTTGGGGTTTTCCAAGTGCCCACCCACCCGTTTCCCCCAGTTTATTCACTCATACTCATAGTATTTTTTCTTATTCTTACATTCAGGGTATGCCCTCTTTTCAGGCATACTGACCATCCAGGCCATGGCACACCTCAGGCCTTGTTTCTTAAGTAATATTGCATTTCCCACTTGAAGACTCCGATTACAAATATTGTACAGTGACTTGACAATATGTAATGAGTTTGGCTAGGCCACAGTATAAGAGGGGAGATGGGACAGGTTATTTTCTTGAAGTAGAAATTAGAGTGTATTATTTCAGAGACAATAGCAACAAACATTGCACAGCGGCTGGACATATGGCAGTAAGCATCTGCTGCCATTTTGAGCTTCAAAAGAAGCTAAGCTATAACTACACCCAAGTCCAGGAGTCCCACTTTTTCCAAGTTATTTGCACTGCAGCCCTTCTTATATATTTAAGGGGAATCATTTTCTGCACACAGCAGAGGCCATGCACATCTACAATTTTTCTGCTTTGCTTGCATAATATTTCTCCCACAAATGGACTTTTTGAAATATAGGTGTTTAATTATAGTCAGGGCATTGGAGACATAGCTGCAGGGGGGAAACCTATGGCTATGGGCTGCCTGTCCTTCCACAATACATGGGAATGGATAAACAGACAGTAAACGGAGGGGGGATCCTACAGGCAGAGTGAATGGAAGGTAGCAGCAAAATTGATCAGGACTGTCCAAAGTATGGTTTGCAAACTTTTCAGATAATATGGGAATTTACATAGTAACCCTGCATGAAGACATGGGTTAAGATAAATAAAGGACATTGATTTTTTTCTGTAGAAAGTACCATCACTAATAGGACTTTTTATTACTGTTTTGTAGATTTTCCATTGCTTGATGTAGGGCAAGGGATAGTTATATGAGAGCCTCTTTAAGAAATTCCTGTTTGGGATACCTTCTAATCTTTGAATATTGTTACCAAATGCACTTTCTGCCCTGTTTTCCCCTGGTGTAGGGGTAAGTGCCATATTATATGAATGGAAAGTGTGGTGTTATCACATTGGAAGATTGTATGAATTTATATGACCATTCTTAGACACAATGCGCTGTAAAGACTGAGTACCTTTGCTTGCCTGATATCCGCTTGTTTATCCTTGGGGTTCATTCTGCACTGCTAATGTCTAAACAAGTTTTCCCTTGATTGATACAGTGCTTTGTAAGTAAATCTATGATATGGAAGGTCATTGAGTTTCCCATAGATTCTGATATAGAAATGATACAAAACAACTATTTGTTGTAAGCTATAAGCATGCATTTACAATAGGATTCATACGTGTTTCTTTATACAGATGTATTCTGGAAAAACCACCTCAAACAAACTCATGAAAAGGTTGACTGAAAAGCCCAATGAAATACGTAGCATTCTTGTTCATCTGTATACCATTATGTGACATTTTCAAGGACGATGTTGTCATGAATTAACAACTATTACTTGTGTAATAAGGATACATTGTAAATAGAGGAGGATGAAGAATTAGATGAGATTGAAATAATTCATTTTTTTATGCAATTATGAAATCTATATAATTGTAATCTATGTGCAGTAAAATAATTTTTTTATGAAAGTGGATATATGTTGATAATATTAAAAAAGGTCTGAAAACCCACAATGTGTCCCGACACTTTAAACAATTCCATCAGCAAAACCCTAAAGGCCTAAAGTTTTGGGGTATTGAGAGGGTCCCAAAACATTGGAGGGGGGGGGGGGGTAATTTCATATGCCAGTTAAGTCATAGGGAATCTTACTGGATACATGAGACCAATGTATGAATGCCTGGTGGATTGAATGTCGATTTTGATATTACCGTATATACTCGAGTATAAGCCGAGATTTTCAGCCTCTTTTTTGAGGCTGAAAGTGCCCCCCTCGGCTTATACTCGAGTCATCGCTGTCTGCCCGCTCGATCAGCGTGTCGAGCAGACAGACAGCGGCCATTCTATTCAAAAGCCGCGCCTCCGGCTCCGCCTTCGCCTGTGATAGGCGGAACACTGAATTTCCCAGCAGCCTGTGTTCCGCCTATCACGGACGTCGTATCATCCTCGTACTACGGACGAGGATGATACGACGTCTGTGATAGGCGGAACACAGGCTGCTGGGAAATTCAGTGTTCCGCCTATCACAGGCGAAGGCGGCGGCGCAGCTTTTGAACTTTACAATGGCCGCCGACGAAGAGGGCACGGGACGGCACGGCACGGGACGGGACGGGACGGGGGCAAGGCACGACACGGGACGGATGCAAGGAGGCAAGGCACGGCACGGGACGGAGGCAAGGAGGCAAGGCACGGGACGGAGGCTCGGGACAAAGGTAGGCTGGACACACACACACACACACACACACACACACACACACACACACACACACACACACACACACACACACACACACACACACACACACACACGGATGGAGACACACACAGGGATGGATGGATGGATGGATGGAGACACACACACACAGGGATGGATGGATGGATGGATGGATGGAGACACACACACACAGGGATGGATGGATGGATGGATGGAGACACACACACACAGGGATGGATGGATGGATGGACACACACACACACAGGGATGGATGGACGGACACACAGGGATGGACGGACACACAGGGATGGACGGACACACAGGGATGGACGGACACACAGGGATGGACGGACACACACACAGGGATGGACAGGCATGTCTCACCCTCGGCTTATACACGAGTCAATAAGTTTGCCAGTTTTTTTGGGGGTAAATTGGGGGCCTCGGCTTATATTCGGGTCGGCCTATACTCGAGTATATACGGTAACTGTTTTATTACTGATCGATGATTTTATTGTTTACTTTTTATTGTATTTTTAGTACTATTTAATTTGTATTTGATTGGCTGCAGGTGATGTCACGTTGATATATGTGTATTATACACATTTTAATATTCTTAATTGTTTTTGAATATTAAGTTCGAAACACATTTTTATATGCATTCTGTAGGAGGTTGACTTTTGTAAACTCAGGCTTGGAGAAAAAAGTTCATGCTTTGCAATTTAAAAATGTGTTTAATAATGGGGTTCTTTTGTATTGGATTTGAGTACCCATTAAGCGGTTTTTATTTATTTGATTACATTATATACATAAGGGGAAGGGATTCATTGTTGCGACGGCAATGTTTGCAAATATTGATATGATTCCTTTTTTAAATTCCACTTGTTGTTGTGCTCGTTTGCATCATGCGGATAGGCATGATGGGATGAGCCATTAACATGGTAACGTTTGTTTAAATTCACAAGGGCTGCCCCGAGGTCTTTGCCTGTTATTGTGTAGATTCGTACTACACGACTGGATGTGTTGTTACCATGGTAACTTTCCTAAACATGGAGAGGTTGTCCGTCACGTCGTGCTCACAGTAAGCGTAGTTTACGTTAGGATGAGCGGCGTGATTGGATGAGCTGTTATTATAGGAACCCCTTATTGTCTATTTATATATCGGGTGTCGCATAGTTTCCGTGTCCGCTGATGAAGTCCCGCCCATAGGGACGTAACGTACGGACGGAGATCACGTGACGTCACCCGCGGTCATTGTTCATTTTAACGATCGTATGAAGCTTCGTTATTGTAAGTGTGTTTTTTATGTATATTCATCATTAAAACGTTTTTCTATGGAGAGCACTATGGCTTGTCTTTCTATCCACATGGTCTGAGGAAATGTGAATACTGCTATAGACCGATCCAGTGTGGGTATTCCACGAACATGTCAGTTCATTTGACTCTGAATGGGAGAAAGCTGTGTTTTCGTTTGTGAACCGGTCTGATAGTGTCTGAGAGGAGTACAGCGATTGGACGAGTTGATAAGCATTCGTTGATATTTAAGTGCATACGACCCTCTGTAGTTTAAAGGGTCCATACGATGAGGTGAGCAGCCAATTTTACCATTGGTGGTGGTCCCCCCCTTGGCACTAAGTCACATTATGCATGAACTGACTGTATACCACTGAAGATTCCTCACGTGGACTTTTTGACACAAAAGCTATTTTTAGACTTTTAATTAATTTTAATATGTTAGTAATCATTTTATTTTAGTTAGAGCGCTGTACCATCAGTTTGATATATTGTATTTTGGGATTTGGTAATTGATCCTTGGTGTTCAGCAGCTTTTCCTAAAGGGGTTGTACTGCGCTGATTTTTTTCTGTATTTATATTTTGACTGTTAATTATCTTTCAATCTAGCAGCAGTTATGGATGTTTTTCAATATATTGAGAAACGGGAAGTTAAAATAAGTGAAGTGTTCTCTCGGGGTCTTATGGCTGAACCTATCAATGATATGTCCCAGGCATTTAAGAAACTGGGACATATATTTGAAAAAAAGATAAAAACTTGGTGGGATATTACGTCATTCAAACAATATCTGTCAGCTAAACTCATACCCAGACACTTGAGGTGGGACGTACCACCCAATGATGGTCTGATTGATGAAAGCTCGATGATAGAATAGAGTAATTTCTTCCGTGAAAAGGGTTTTGAGTTATTGGAGTTTCTTCTATTGCGTAAGCAAAAGAAGATGGATGCTCTGGACTCTCAAATTAAAGAAATCACCAAAAATTTGGAGTCTCACAAGGAGAGTGAGGAGTTTATTAAATTGTCTGCTGAACTTAAGAATAAACTTATCAAATGGGATTTAGAGATCCAAAATAAGAAAAAGAAAAAATTTGTGAGAGATTTTGATGACTTTGGAGGGGGTAACATTTTTAAGTGGCAAGTAGCCTCTAATTCAGCTACTAACATTAGTCAAAACCCCACAGGTGAGACTAATAAAAACACAGAGAAAGGCCCTCTGAGTGTAAAACCTATCCATACACATGCTTCACCCCAGCAATTTAGTAAGTTTCCAACACAGGGGAACAATTACGCTCAGGGAAATGGTAGGAAGGGTAAAAACAAACGAGGAAGAGGTAGAGGAGTGAATCGGCAATCATGGCCTCTGAGGGATAATCACTATCCCCCCTCTCCTCATTATGTAAATCAATCTAATGATTGGAGGACAAATAACCAGTATGGGGAGGGAGGAAGTCAGAAGAGAGGAGGGAGACCTTATTTTCCCCCAGAAAGACCAATACCCACCTATAATAAATATGCACCATTAGCTAACCAGGCACCTTATGGAGGAGGGGATTTTCACAGGAGGCAGGAGCAATTTCCACCAGTATACAGACCCAATGTAGGGGAATGGGGGAGACAACCTCCTCCTCACACTCCACCCAGTGCGGGTCCTCTCAGGAAACGAAAAGAAAGAGAGGAAAACGAGGGGGTAGGCGACTACAAAAGGCCCAAACCCCAATAGGTATGGGGATCTACAACCTGAGTGGTATTGCATTAGACACTGATGAAATAAAAGTATTAGACAGAGGCCTGAAATTTGCACCCGTAAAAAATGTAAACAAATTCCAGACATATGTGAGTCTTTAGAAATATGTTAGGACCTTGAACATAAAAAAATACTTTTTGTCTAATTCACGTGTAGGCCCCACACGGGGTGGGGTTGACCATTCTAATTTACGTAATAAGTCAATTTTTAACCCTCCTAATGTGGAGAATAAATATGTGGAAGTATTCAAAAATATGGTCACAAAAGATCTGGAAGAATTAAGGGTTAAGAAAATTATGGATCCCCAATATATCAAGCGAGGTATGAAGTCTCTAGAAGCACGCAAAGAGATTGTGATAAGGCCTGCAGATAAGGGGGGGGGGGGGGGGGTTTGGTCATTTTAAGTAAGGAGTATTACCAAAGGGAGATGTCCCGACTAATAAATGATGAGGATACGTACAAAATCCTAACTAGAGACCCAATGTTAACGTATAAAGATGAACTGCATTCCATCATAGAAGATGGAAAAGACCAAATGATCTTATCCAAAAAGGAAGCAGCATATCTAGACCCTTTGTTTTGTAGAACTCCTATAATATATTTTCTCCCTAAGATCCATAAAGACAGTACCAATCCCCCAGGGAGGCCTATAGTGAACGGTATCGAATCCGCAATCTGCTAGATTGGGTCAATATATTGACTTTTTTCTTCAGCCTTTAGTGGTGAACACTCCGGCATACCCAAAAGATACTAAACATATTATACAAATTTTGGAAGAATTGGAATGTTCCCCTTCCAGTATCTTGGTGACAGCTGATATAGGCTCGCTATACACCATCATAGGGCACGATGATGCTATGACCTCAGTTGAGTGGGCCTTGTCATCATCAGCATTGTCGGGTAGACATCAGGAATTTTTGCTGACTTGTTTAAACTTTTGCCTGAGCCGAAATTATTTTTGGTATGGCAAGGAGTTTTATTTACAGACCAGAGGGGTTACAATGGGAGCTCGTTTTGCTCCCAGTGTGGCCAACTTATTTATTGCCCACTGGGAGGAAGAAGCAGTTTTTAAACATCGCCTCCCAGAACTGGTGTGCTACCGTAGATTTATTGACGATCTTATTTTGATTTAGGATGGTACTAGATCGTCACTCGACATTTTTATTCAATCTTTGGATTCCAATGATAGGAATATTTCGCTCACATGGAATGTGAGTCAAGATCATATAGTCTTTTTGGATCTGGAGATCAACAAAGATTTGGGTAACTTCAGGTTGGTTAACCATTTTAAACCTACTGATCGTAACGCTTATATCCCCCTGGGGAGTTGCCATCACCATTCTTGGTTGTGCAACATCCCCAGGGGACAATTCATTAGGTTACATCGTAATTGTACGAGGAGTGAGGATTATATATCTCAATCTGAAGTGTTGATCTCCAGATTTGAACAAAAGGGATATGATAGGTTGGTCTTGAAGGCAGAATTTGAAAAGGTCAAACAGATTGATAGGACTACTTTAGTCTCCAGTCAACCTAGGGAGACTAATAATAGTGAGCAAAATTTTAGAATGATTTTAGATTACAATGTTCAACATAAAAAATTCGAAAAGATAGTGTCTAAACATTGGTCCATTTTAAAGCAGGCCAAAATTTTGGGACCCGGGCTACCTATTCGTCCACAGTTTATTTATAAAAAAGCTCCCTCTCTGAGGGACCGTCTTGCTCCCAGCGTTCTTAACCCCCCTATTCCATCAGAGAACCGATTGTTCTCCTTTTTGGGGGGGTTCTACGCTTGTGGGCGGTGCAAGCCGTGTAAGCATTCTAAAGTCAACATTAAGAAATGGAAGACGTTTCTGGTCTCTGCAACTAATAGGGAATACGATATTCGACAATTGATTACATGTGACATGATCAGGGTGGTTTACATGTTAGAGTGCGAATGTGGGTTACAATACATAGGATGCACTTTTAGACCTTTACATGTGCATTTAGCAAAACATGTTGATAATATTAAAAAAGGTCTGAAAGCCTACAATGTGTCCCGACACTTTAAACAATTCCATCAGCAAAACCCTAAAGGCCTAAAGTTTTGGGGGATTGAGAGGGTCACAAAACATTGGAGGGGGGGTAATTTCATATGCCAGTTAAGTCATAGGGAATCTTACTGGATACATGAGACCAATGTATTAATGCCTGGTGGATTGAATGTCGATTTTGATATTTACTGTTTTATTACTGATCGATGATTTTATTGTTTACTTTTTATTGTATTTTTAGTACTATTTAATTTGTATTTGATTGGCTGCAGGTGATGTCACGTTGATATATGTGTATTATACACATTTTAATATTCTTAATTGTTTTTGAATATTAAGTTCGAAACACATTTTTATATGCATTCTGTAGGAGGTGGACTTTTGTAAACTCAAGTTTGGAGAAAAAAGTTCATGCTTTGCAATTTAAAAATGTTTTTAATAATGGGGTTCTTTTGTATTGGATTTGAGTACCCATTAAGCGGTTTTTATTTATTTGATTACATTATATACATAAGGGGAAGGGATTCATTGTTGCGACGGCAATGTTTGCAAATATTGATATGATTCCTTTTTTAAATTCCGCTCGTTGTTGTGCTCGTTTGCATCGTGCGGATAGGCATGATGGGATGAGCCGTTAACATGGTAACGTTTGTTTAAATTCACAAGGGCTGCCCCGAGGTCTTTGCATGCTATCGTGTAGATTTGTACTACACGACAGGATGTGTTGTTACCATGGTAACTTTCATAAACATGGAGAGGTTGTCCATCACGTTGTGCTCACAGTAAGTGTATTTACGTTCGGATGAGCGGCATGATTGGATGAGCTGTTACTATAGGAACCCCTTATTGTCTATTTATATATCCAGTGTCACGTAGTTTCCGTGTCCGCTGATGAAGTCCCGCCCATAGGGACGTAACGTACGGACGGAGATCACGTGACGTCACCCGCGGTCATTGTTCATTTTAACGATCGTATGAAGCTTCGTTATTGTAAGTGTGTTTTTTATGTATATTCATAATTTTTCTATGGAGAGCCCTATGGCTTGTCTTTCTATCCACATGGTCTGAGGAAATGTGAATACTGCTATATACCGATCCAGTGTGGGTATTCCACGAACATGTCAGTTCATTTGACTCTGAATGGGAGAAAGCTGTGTTTTCGTTTGTGAACCAGTCGGATATTGTCTGAGAGGAGTACAGCGATTGGACGAGTTGATAAGCATTCGTTGATATTTAAGTGCATACGACCCTCTGTAGTTTAAAGGGTCCATACGATGAGGTGAGCAGCCAATTTTACCATTGGTGGTGGTCCCCCCCTTGGCACTAAGTCACTTTATGCATGAACTGACTGTATACCACTGAAGATTCCTCACGTGGACTTTTTGACACAAAAGCTATTTTTGGACTTTTAATTAATTTTAATATGTTAGTAATCATTTTATTTTAGTTAGAGCGCTGTACTATCTGTTTGATATGTTGACTGATACTGCCAACATCCTGTAACAATACATATATTTAGTTGCAAGATTTGATAAAAACATCAGATGTTGGTACTTTGATGGTTATGCAACCAATAGGCTGATATGCACAATTTGTATTTGAAAATACACCACTGAAAGTGGTATTTTGTTTGTGCTAGGTTTTCCCTATCACAGCTAAGGCTGCTGTGACCTCACCCTTTTATAGTGAGGGGGATGGCTTATCTAAAAACTCCCTTATTGGCCCTTCAAAGTCAGCTGACCTAAATTCAAAAGCCAAGCACTCCATATGGTCATCAAGATGAATTTCGACATTATTTAGATGGGTCTGCTAATCTCAGATACTCAGGATTTACCATGAACCCATGGTAGCCCTAAACCCGAACCTCATCTATCAAGAAAACAGCATATGTGAACCATTTCTGGGTATCAAGATAGTCCTCGATTCCACTGACGGTACATGGTCATTTATTTTTGGAGCAGCCCATGTCAACCCTGCCCTTTTTTGTTTTCTGTATTAAGTAATGAGGATGAGGATACCAACCAATTATTACCTGCATTAAAACTATAAGGCACTACACACTTCCAGTACACTTGGAGTTTACACACAATAATTCTGTATGTACAGCATTATTAACATGTCATTGTCATAGCCAGACCATTATTCCTAATTATTAAAGACAGCCTATTGACTGCAATGGTATCAGCAGGCAAAAAGCAAACATGGTACCAATGTTCAAAAACGAAGGTACAAAGGTTGCCATTAAAGCAGGGGTGCCCAACCAGTGGCCCGTGGAGCCCTCTGATGTGGCCCGCGACCTCCCTTGGCAAGCTTGGATCATGGGTTGCAGACCCGCCATCCCAGAGCATATGTGTTGTTAATGAAGCAAAGCAAGCAGCTGTGGAGCAGAGCTGTATAAGCTGATGCTTCCTGTATAGCGCCTTCTCTTGCCACAGGCGGAGTGATACCAAATGCACTCTGCCGAGGACAGCCCCCGCAGGCGATACCTGAATGGAAGACTGTTATTAAAGGTCAGTTTATTACCAAAATTGCAGTGTATATAGGGGAATATCTGCACAGTGATTACTGGGCTGCTTTCAAACTGATCCACAGATGCAGTGCACCTTCGAGTTACCTGCACTGAGGCATAGTATTCTGTTATTACCTGTGGGTTTGGTGATCTTTCAGAAAGTGCACCACACCTGCAGGATATAATGGAAGTCTATAGCAAAGTGTAGCTAACCCATAGGAAAGACACAGGTGCACACACAATCAGTCCAACTCAATCGAACCCTCCATTCACCTCTATGAAACGGCAGATGTAAACAGATTTGTGTCCTTTTACACCCGCCTACCTCCAATCTGATTTGCTAAAAAAAAAGAAAAGAAGAGGATCAATCCCCTTCCATCAGGGTGGATTGAATTGGAGGACCCATAGAGTAGAGTGGGCTGTGTCTGTGTCTGCTCTGCATGGACCTGCCATCCGCCTTCTCTGCTCATTGTGGCCCATGACCGGTTACCAAGTCACTTAAGTGGCCCTCACTCTTCAAAAGGTTGGGCACCCCTGCATTAAAGGATAACAATCTCTAATCTCTGAGAACATGTTATTTTAAGGTGGGACATGTAACATGTTCCTAGTGCTGTAGATGCTGCCCGCAGTCCCTACTTCTTGTGGCAGCAGTATGGGGAGAAGTTTGGAAACAGCGTGGTCCATACAGCCACATAATTCAGACACATAGTTCTGTATGTCTGAATGAATTACAAGTCCAGACATGCTTAGCAGAAGTCATCTTGTAGTTATCAATGAACTGTCGTGGTGCTGTGGTAGTTCATTGAGTCTTCCTGTCAGTGGGTATCGTTTTACCTGTATACCTGGGATGTACTGGTAAGCCGATACACTGACAGTATGCAGGAGACCTGCATAGCATCAGCCATCTGCTGATCACAGGTGCAATGCTTTACAGGCTCCTGCAACAAAAAATAATAAATGCACATTTTTTACCTGCAAAAAAAATATTTATTATTATTATTTTTTAAAGTGAACTTATCCTATTGTTATATTATCGTATGTGAGTCAAGCATACATTCTGTTTAGATTAAAATGTCTCTATTTATTAAAGGCACAATGATATTATTCATTTTATGAAAGAGAGAACGACAATGAGAAAGAAAGAAAAAAAGAGAAAGAAAGGAAAAAAAGAAAGGGAAAAAATAAATAAAGAAAGAAAGAATCAGGTAAAGGCTTTTTGTGTAACTACCGCAAATTAGATTTACAGACTTGCTTATTTACTAGAGATTGCAAAATGCTGGCTAATCCTAGAAAACAGGCACTAGATTAAATTCCTCAAGTCTATTCAAGTATGTGTTAGCAGCATCTCTTTGTTCTGTCTTGAAGAACTCCTGCAGAGAGGACAAATCTTTAGTCCTTCCATTTCCTACTGACTCACTTTCCCTTCCACACTGTCATTATCTTCTTTAATGCTAAGAACAGTATCAGGAAAAGCTACTGTGACATGACAGTATCATTTTGCGCAATTTGCGAAACTCTCGGAGTGAATCATGCTGTGCGTGACAGTGGCAACCTGTGGCTTGACATCCATTGATTGGTAGGGCAATCTGGGAATTGTGGTTCCTTAGTAGCAGAAGTATTCACAAGATGTCCACCTCTGCTCTACTATGCATGCAAACTGAATGAAATCCTATGGCTCTTCAGGTTAATCCTTCATCAATTACATCTACATTATTTAATATCATGTATTATTAAAAAATCCCTTTTATTCTTTTACAGCCTCGTATTAACACTGTTTGTATACAGTGCAATCATTCATTCATATGAAGGAAAACTACTATAGCCTTCAACAGCTCAATATAATTTTTTTTCTTAGTTAACTTTACTTTTTCTAGTGATTTTAGAACCCTTGTTTTTTCCTAATCCTACTCTGTCTAATTGAAGGAATGGGTATTACAACTTATTGCTGAAATTCTTGGATGAACACAAAGACACTCAATATTCCAAGGTGAGCTATTTAAGAAAAACACATTCCTGAAGTTCGATTGTTTAGTAAAAACATGTTGTGCTTATCTTTTAATTAAACTTGCAAGATATTTTGTAAGCCTAATTGAGAGCCATTTATATGCTGACGCAGCAGCTGTGGCAAATGGCAATGAATAACATTTCAGGAACAAACACAGGCCAGCAAAGTTTAAACACAACAGAGGATGACAAAGTACTTCCAAGCTCAGTTGGCACTATTACGATTATATGGGCTTTTGTGGGATCTGCATTCAAGGCCAGATGTTCTTACCGGGCCGGGTTATTAAGAGGTTTATAGTTTAGATGGTCACTGCAAATCCCCACTGAGTTTTAGTCTTTTACAAAATGAACTTATTTGCGTGTAAAGAAAAAAAAGAAGGGATCATCCTTCTTGGGTTCCTGCTCAGCCATTTCTGTCACCTAAACTCATGTGTACAATCATTCCCCACAGATGGTGTGCTAGCTCTCTATGGGATTCTTCATCTGCTGCTCTGGTTTATTTTTTTGCTAGTATGCACCAAATGGCCCTGTAGCTGCAGGACCTAATATTTGCGTTGCTGTATGGAAACACAGCAATACAGCCAATGTTCTTTCGCTCATCTGGAAATCTGGCCTATGGTCATGCCTTGTTCAGATTATGTTATGTGATGCTATTGATTTATACTCACACATGGCCCGAGACGCAAAATGAGCATTCTGCTTGCAAGGATGTCATGCACAGGTTCATTGGAAGCCACAAGCTACAAAGCAATATGCTCCTAGTTTTATCCTTCCTCTGTAATCAAATATTTCTTATTAATTATTTGGAAACTTGTGGGTGGACTGTTGATGTATAAGCCTTCAGGAAACTGACTGGAAATTAAATAGAAGACATTGGGTCCTTGAGCCAAGCAATGAGGTCAGAAATTTATTCAGAGCAGAAGGAAAAGATATTTATGAGGTCTGTTGCCTTCTGGAGGATGTGGAGTGGGTTACAGTGGATTATGTTACATTACTGGGCTTGTAGTGAAAGTTCTGAGACTATTTAATATATTAGTCTTAATCAACTATAGATGTCCAGATATTTCTATTCATCTCTATCTACAGTTGTGCTCATAGGTTTACATACCCTGGCAGAATTTATGATTTCTTGGCCATTTTTCAGAGAATATGAATGATAACACAAAAACATTTCTTCCACTCATGGTTAGTGTTTGGCTGTAGATAGATAGATATATTAGATTGAATAATTTAATACAGTTATGCTCATAAGTTTACATACCCTGGCAGACTTTATGATTTCTTGGCCATTTTTCAGAGAATATGAATGATAACACAAAAACTCATGGTTAGTGTTTGACTTAAGCCATTTATTATCAATCAACTGTGTTTACTCTTTTTAAATCATAATGGAAACAGAAACTACCCAAATGATCCTGATCAAAATGTTACATACCCTCGTGCTTTTGGCCTGATATCATGCGCACGAGTTGGCATAAAAGGGTTTGAATGGCTATTAAAGGTAACCATCCTCATCTGTGATCTGTTTGCTTGTAATTTGTGTATATAAAAGGTCAATGCATTTCTGGACTCCTGACAGACACTTGCATCTTTCATCCAGTGCTGCACTGACGTTTCTGGATTCCGAGTCATGGAGAAAGCAAAAGAAATGTCAAAGGATCTGCAGGAAAACGTACTTGAACTGTATAAAACAGAAAAGGGATATAAAAAGATAGCCAAGGAATTGAGAATGTCAATCAGCAGTGTTCAAACTCTAATCAAGAAGTGGAAAATGAGGGGTTCTGTTGAAACCAAACCACGGTCAGGTAGACCAACTAAAATGTCATCCACAACTGCCAGGAAAATTGTTTGGGATGCAAAGAAAAACCCACAAATAACTTCAGGTGAAATACAGGACTCTCTGAAAACATGTGATGTGGCTGTGGATCGCTGATGTTTTGGGGATGTGTGAGCTACAAAGGCACAGGAAATTTGGTCAAAATTGTTGCCAAGATTAATGCAATATGTTATCAAAAAATGCTGGAAGAACATTTGCATTCATCAGCAAGGAAGCTGCGCATGGGACGTACTTGGACATTACAACGTGACAATAATCCAAAACACAAGGCCAGGTCGACCTGTCATTGGCTACAGCAGAATAAAGTGAAGGTTCTGGAGTGGCCATCTCAGTCTCATGATCTCAATATCATTGAGCTACTCTGGGGAAATCTCAAACGTGCAGTTCATGCAAGTCAGCCCAAGAATTTACAGGAACCGGAGGCTTTTTGCCAAGAGGAATGGGCAGCTTTACCATCTGAGAAGATAAAGAGCCTCATCCACAAATACCACAAAAGGCTTCAAGCTGTCATTCATGTTAAAGGAGGCAATATACGGTATTAAGAACTGGGGTATGTAAACTTTTGATCAGGGTCATTTGGGTAGTTTCTGTTGCCATTATTATTTAAAAAGAGTAAACACAGTTGATTGATAATAAATGGCTTAAGCCAAACACTAACCATGAGTTTTTGTGTTATCAATTATATTCTCTGAAAAATGGCCAAGAAATCATAAAGTCTGCCAGGGTATGTAAACTTATGAGCACAACTGTATTAAATTATTCAATCTAATATATCTATCTATCTACATAGCTATCATCTACCCATCTGTCTATCTATATAATTATATTCCAAGTATGGGACCTGATATATGATCGAAGAACAGCCCTTTGCAATTAACCCCCTTTAAACGAAGTTATATATATATATATATAAAAGAGCAGAAAGTTTTTAAAGACCCCATTTATATATATATATATATATATATATATATATATATATATATATATATATATATAAATAAAACTCCCTTTCTCCTCTTTTAAGTTAGACAATAGACATGCACGCTTAACTAAGCTTGTAAGCTTTGACATAAATAGAGGCCAGAGGACATAGGGATTCTGCATGTAGATCCAAATATTCTCTTAGCTGTAGAGTCCGTTCACACAGGGGCAACTTGGGATCCGACTTCAAGTCGCCCCAAGTCGCCTCAGGTCGGACAACATTTAAAAACCAATGTAAGTGAATGAGAGCTGTCTTAATGCACACTACTGAAGTCGCTCCGACTTCAAAAGAAGTTCCTGTACTACTTGAATCCGACTTGTAGGCGACCGGTACCCATTGATTTCAATGGAGGTCGCCTCCAAGTCGGATTTCTGTCTATACGGAGGCGACTTTGACAGAATTATTAGCTCTGAAGGGGGAACTCCACGCCAAATTTCTGAAAAAAATTTGGCGTGGGTTCCCCCTCCGAGAGCATACCAGGCCCTTAGGTCTGGTATGGATTCCAAGGGGAACCCCCTACGCCAAAAAAACGGCGTGGGGGTCCCCCCAGATCCACACCAGACCCTTATCCGAGCACGCTACCCGGCAGGCCAGGAAAGGGGGTGGGGACGAGCGGGCGCCCCCCCCCCCTCCTGAGCCGTACCAGGCTGCGTGCACTCAACATGGGGGGGCGCCTTGGGGGAGGGGGGGCGTGCGGCCCCCCCACCCCAAAGCACCTTGTCCCCATGTCGATGAGGACAAGGGCCTCTTCCCGACAACCCTGGCCGTTGGTTGTCGGGGTCTACGGGCGGGGGGCTTATCGGAATCCGGGAGCCCCCTTTAATAAGGGGGCCCCCGGATACCGGCCCCCCACCCTATGTGAATGAGTATGGGGTACAATGTACCCCTACCCATTCACCTGTGAAAAAAAGTACAAAAAAAACACAACACAGGGAAAAAATATTTTATTGCACAGCTCCGGGGGTCTTCCGTCTTCGGGGGTCTTCTCGCCGGACTCCTCCGCTATCTTCTTGTAGCTCTTTTGCTAGCGGAGGAGTCCGGCTTTCTTCCTCGCCGCCGGCCTCTTCTCCCGACTTCGGGGGTCTTGTCCCCCTCTTCGGTTCTTCTGCCGGGCCACCGCGCCTCCTTATAGCTCTTTTACAGGCGGTGGCCCGGTCTTCTGTCGCCGCCGCCGCCTTCCGTTCTTCTCCTTCTTCTTCTCCTTGAGATGTTGACTCGACGAGCTCTCCGGCCGGTGTCACATGGGTTGATGTCACATGGGTTGGTCACATGGGTTGATGTCACATGGTAAGGGGGCGGGGGTCACCATGTGACATCAACCCATGTGACCAACCCATGTGACATCAACCCATGTGACACCGCCCCATTGTCCCTATATAAGTGGCAGCGCAGCACGTCCCTGGCATTGCGGCCGGAGAGCTCGTCGAGTCAACATCTCAAGGAGAAGAAGAAGGAGAAGAACGGAAGGCGGCGGCGGCGACGGCGGCGACAGAAGAACCGAAGAGGGGGACAAGACCCCCGAAGTCGGGAGAAGAGGCCGGCGGCGAGGAAGAAAGCCGGACTCTTCCGCTAGCAAAAGAGCTACAAGAAGATAGCGGAGGAGTCTGGCGAGAAGACCCCCGAAGACGGAAGACCCCCGGAGCTGTGCAATAAAATATTTTTTCCCTGTGTTGTGTTTTTTTTGTACTTTTTTTCACAGGTGAATGGGTAGGGGTACATTGTACCCCATACTCATTCACATAGGGTGGGGGGCCAGTATCCGGGGGCCCCCTTATTAAAGGGGGCTCCCGGATTCCGATAAGCCCCCCTCCCGCAGACCCCGACAACCAACGGCCAGGGTTGTCGGGAAGAGGCCCTTGTCCTCATCGACATGGGGACAAGGTGCTTTGGGGTGGGGGGGCCGCACGCCCCCCCCCTCCCCCAAGGCACCCCCCATGTTGAGGGCACGCGGCCTGGTACGGCTCAGGAGGGGGGGGCGCCCGCTCGTCCCCACCCCCTTTCCTGGCCGGCCGGGTAGCGTGCTCGGATAAGGGTCTGGTGTGGATCTGGGGGGACCCCCACGCCGTTTTTTCGGCGTAGGGGGTTCCCCTTGGAATCCATACCAGACCTAAGGGCCTGGTATGCTCTCGGAGGGGGAACCCACGCCAAATTTTTTTCAGAAATTTGGCGTGGAGTTCCCCCTTGAGCTCATTCTCTGCTTGGCCACGGCAAAAGTCGCCTGGCCTGGGGCGCCTTATAAGTCGTCCCAAGTCAGGTTGAAGTCATCACAAGTCGTGTTGAAGTCGTCCCAAGTCGCGCTGTGATCTTAACTCAAGTCGTGTCCAAGTTGCCTCACTCAAGTCGCCTACAAGTCGTGTTGCCCCTGTGTGAACAGACCCTTAAGTTCACTATATATGGGGGCATTTTTATTTTAACATTTGTACAGATATTCTGATAAATTGTTCATCAGAACATTCATTTTTGCTATAATAGTTCAAAAATGTTTTTTTAGCACTAATCGCTGTTATAATGTCATTGGTCCCCAAAAAGTGTCAAAAGTGTCAGTTAGTTTCCAAATTGTCCATCGCAATATTGCAGTCCTGCTATAAGTCGCTGATCACTACCATTACTAGTAAACAAAATACAAATAAATAAAAATATCCCATGGTTTATAGACGCTATAACTTTTGCCCAAACCAATCAATGTATGCTTATTGTGATTTTTTTTTCCCAAAAATATGTAGCAGAATACATATTGGCCTACATTTAGGAAGAAATTTTAATTTTCTATTTTTTTTTATTAAATCTGTTTTATAGAAGAAAGTAAAAAATATATATATTTTTTTTTCAAAATTGTCAGTATTTTTTTGATCATAGCGCAAACCCCCCCCCCCCCCCCCAAAAAAAAACATTGCTGATCAAATACCACCAAAAGAAAGCTCTATTTGTGGGGAAAAAAGGACATAATTTTATTTGGGTACAGCATCACATGACTGCACAATTGTCAGTAAAAGTAACGCAGTGCCGTATCGCAAAAAAATGGCCTGTCATGAAGGGGTTAAACATTCTGGAGGTCAAGTGGTTATACAGAATGTATATATTTTCCCAACAGTTTGTGCAGCGCATTGCAACACTCTACAGTTACAATACAATTCAATACGAAAGGAATCTGTTCATCAGAGCTTACAATCTAAAATGATCCAAAGCTATGTATTTTGTGAACTATTTCATACTGCATTTGAATATATTTAGCCTGTTTCTATTTAACTGGGATGAATGAACAGGTTTTTTTTCTGGATCAGTCAAATGACATCATAGAAGGCCTAAAAAGCCTACGTGTACACAAAATTCACTTAACAAACCGATCACGCTACATCTGAGTATTGAATTTTCATGAGAAGTTGACAGACACATTCTTTATGAAGACAAAATATGATCTCACCAGATAATATATTCCGATGTTCGAAACCTTTATTTAAACATAACAAAGACGGTACGTATAGTGTAGACATCTCAGAATCGTGCAATTTTTAGTGAACCTGTTAACCACTTCAGCCCCAGAAGGATTTATCCCCTTCCTGACCAAGCCCTTTTTTGCGATACGGCACTGCGTGGCTTTAACTGACAATTGCGACTTTATACCCAAACAAAATGGATGTTCTTTTTTTCCCACGAATATAGCTTTCTTTTGGTGGTATTTGATCACCTCTGTGGTTTTTATTTTTTTGCGCTATAAACAAAAAAAGAGTGACAATTCTGAAAAAAAAATGGGGGTTACTTACTAAAGGAAAATCCACTTTGCACTGCAAGTACACTTGGAAGTAAAGTCGCTGTAGATCCCATGGAGACATGCAAGGAAAATAAAGAACATCATTTTAGCTTTCACATGATTGGATGATAAAATCAGCAGAGCTTCTACTCATTTTAGATCTACCCCTTAGATGCAGAACGACTGCACTACCAAGTGCACTCTCAGTGCACTTTCAAGTGCACTTGCAGTGCAAAGTGGATTTACCCTTTGTAAATAACCCCCAATATTTTTAACTTTTTTGCTATAATAAATATCCCCCAAAAATAACTAAAAACTTTTTTTTCTCCACAGTTTAGGCCAATAAATATTCTTCTACATATTTTTGGTAAAAAAAAAAAAATCACAATATTGCGTATATTGATTGGTTTGTGCAAAAATTATCGTGTCTAGAAAATAGGGGATAGATTTATGGAATTTTTATTAATATTTTTTTTATTAGTAATGGTAGCGATCTGCAATTTTTTATCATGACTGCGACATTGCGGCAGACAGATCGGACGCTTTTGACATTATTTTGGGATCACTGGCATTAATACAGCGATCAGTGCTATAAAAATGCACTGATTACTTTGTAAATGTCACTGGCAGGGAAGAGGTTAAGCACTAGGAGGCGACCAAGGGGTTAACTGTGTTCCCTCAGCGTGTTCTAACTGTAGGGGGGATGGGCAGATGTAGAAGATGACTGCTCCCAATCACTGGGAACAGTAGATCCCTGTCATGTTGCTGGGCAGAACAGGGAAATGCCTTGTTTACATAGGCATCTCCCTGTTCTGCCTTTCCGTGCCACAACCACGGGCCACCGGCGGACGTCGAGTCTGCGGGATTCACGGGCAATCTCCCACACTGCACGCGCCTGCTAGCCGCGGATGATGCAGCGACATACAGGTACCTTGTTTTGCGCACATGTGCCACTTTGCCGACGTATATCGACATGAGCTGGTCAGCAAGTGGTTAAAATACACATTGATTTAGCGTTTAAATCTAAATAAATCTTTGTCTGCTTTATAATCCTGTAGAATAGTGATAAAGAACTCCTGTCTGAGGACTTCCTCCCCCTTGATGATTTATGACTCACATATTATGCATATATTACCAGCTGAAATATCACTGGCACAACACTCTATTAGATGTACAGTAAATATGACATACGGGTCAACATTCAAGAATGAGACATCATCTGGTTTCCAAGGCAGGGACAGGCGGCTCTTCCTTTCTCTCCCTGAGAACACTGGAAGTTTCCTGTGCCGGTATATAATATTAGTTAGCTACAACTCGGAGAATTAATCAATCAAAGTCCCATGTCATTTCACTAGCAAATTGGATCCATCTGTTGGTAGATCACGTTGGCTATTTTTGGAAGTAAAAAATGGATTATATTTGGCTGAGATAAAGCAAATAAAAATGACCTTCCCCAGTTTGTACGGCACGTGCCAAGATAAATTAGGAACTAATGAGCGTAGTTTGTGTTTAAAGGATTTTAATATAATTTACGTTATTAGCAACGCACTTAAAATAGTACACCGAAATCAGTTTGTAATAACAGGGCAACAGATGTGGGTATTTTTAACATTAATTATCCATTTCATTAACATATGATTTTTGTCAAACCTCATTTAATAGGAAAAAAAAAAAAAAAAACAAAAAAAAAAAAACGCTTGAGTGATTTATACAGATCCAGAATATAGCAGCGATTATACATGTCTGCTTTGTTTAATGTTTTGACTTTAATATGCAGATGCGGGATAATGATTGTCTATCCAAGATTTAATAGAACAGTACGACAGAATAATCTTAGGGTTGAATTTCTAATTACAGCACCCAGGATTGTCAGGTTTTTTTTTTTTTTTTGGTTTTTTTTCCTTCACCAAGATATAAAGTAGAATTCGCATCCAACATTTTGTTTTGATACTGCGGAAAGAACAAATTTTAATGAGCAACAGATGTTACACTACTTAAATAGAGCTTCATCATTTTGTCAGAGGTAAGTATTTCACCTGATCACACCAAGCAGGTTTTTTTTTTTTTGCTATCAAAAAATATGATATTTTACTGAAATATGCAAAGTTTTAGGAACTTGACATATATTCTCACCTCTTGCTGTTTTATCCCACACTCTAAAAAAAAATCAACTCTAGCTTCTGAATATCAAGTTGAGCGGAATAAAAAAGAACGTCTAATAGTCAGGATTTTGGAATTTATTATAGAAAAAAATATCTGGATAATTAGAAGCAAATAGTGTTACTTAAAAACAAACCTGTAACAATAAAAGCTTATATATGTTAAAAGGGTAGAAGTTTTGGTAAACTTCACTTTAGTTGAGAAAAGAAAAAATCCCCTCTGGGAGATCATTGTACATTGCAGGGCTTTTAACCATACTTTGTAGTAGAATCCTACCTTTTATGACCGTTAAGAAAACGCTTTTTTTCCCCACCAGACTGATCACAAACTTCTGAATGTGAGGGTCTAGTTCATTATAATCAGCTGATAAATTTTTTGTGTTTTAATGAGGAAAGTTGCAGTGTCTGTATCCCTTTAGAATAGCATTCACTTGGATTTGTTTCTATTTATTTTGTTCACGGTTTGGGTATCTGTTCTTTATCATTTCACGGTATTTTACTACAATATCTACAGAGTAATAGGGTAATATTACTTTCATGATGGGTTTTCCAGCTTGGGATTCACTTAAACATGGGTCATTTGATGGCCACCAATTTCACTCCATTGCTTGATAATGGACACTTATTTGTCTCCTTTTCAACAAATCACTCACTTTATCCATTTTTTTTTATATTTATATGAATTTCACCCCAAGGTAGACACCCAATGAGGTCCACATATCATCTATTGCACCCATGCACAAGCCCCCTCTGGGAAAGTGCCCCATTTCCCTCACATTGTTAAGACTTTATACTTACAACATTAGCCACTTCTGACACTATATATATATATATATATATATATATATATATATATATATATACCCACGGTTATGGGGAGTACCCACGGTTTTAAACAGTATGTGGAGGTAATGAGAGAACTGTGTGTTAAATTGTGATCCCGTGGTGATATAGTAAACAAGTATATCAATTAAAAAAGAGCGTTTATTCAAATATAGAGGACAAATATACACCGATACACTTTTGGGCAAACAAAGACCCATAAACATATAAAATTACATTGTTAAAGTGGTCAGACATAGCATCAAAATATGTTCCATGAAGTTTGCCAACATTTTTCATGGCACACAGGCCGCTTTTTCAGGGCTTTATTCCTTAGGTCTGGTTCCCCAAATCTCAAGACACTTCATCAGATGTATCCAAGCTAAAGGGAGATCTACAATGATGCACCCTCTTGCTAAGATCCAATATATTTATAAAATGCACTGTGGTCATATATCAACTAATGTGTCCAACCCCATCTTAATCGGATGATTCAAAACCAATGTGATGGCCATACAATCCCTTCACAACCTAGATGGCACAAGATAATTCCACAGGTAAGGATTCCCTAGATAAAGATATCCTCCAGGACAGAGGGGTTTGCACATCCCCCAAACAGATGTAGAGGGTGGGATATGTGTACATAAAGTGCCCAACGCGGTGTATATCGGGGTCTCCCAAGCACCCAGTAATCCAGCCCATACACACCGGCTCTTATGAATATACTCACCATACCAGACGAACACTGTACGCTGGAATCCACACTCACAGATCACCTCTAGTATAACTTATTCAAAGACAAGAGAATCTAGTACTGACCAACAGTCCAACACCACCTCCCCCATCCTTTTATTCTCTCTCTTTTCCTCTTCACCAACACCCTGTCCCTCCAATTTAGAGGGACCTACACATGCTTAGACAGACCCAAGAATGTTGCCTCATCCTCAGGTTTAGGCTCGGTCCCTCTCCAAGAAGGACCTGGCTAGGTTATATAACTTTTGACATATTTGAGCTACTGATGAAACAATGTTGACCTCAACCAAGCCAACTAACATTCTATGTTAAATTTGAGGTATCCTATGTTTTGCATCCTAACTACTGTTCATATTGTTTTACGAAAAATGTGATTGTATCATATTTATGCATGTACTTTGAAACTTTTAAAACATTTCTTTGAAACAAAAAAGTAAGGTCCTAAATAAATACGCAAACCTTGCTTGTAGTGCAAAATTTGCTTTACGCATGATATTACTGTGTACTAATAGGAAGACTGCTCCCCAGAGAGAAAAGACAGAAATATAATCAGAGTTCCCAGGGGTAACCAGAAATAAAGATAAAAAATAGAGCATGGAGCACAGCAAAGGTAAGGGAATACAGATAACTGTCAAGGTCAAGATAGGCAAAAACAACCTCATAAAGTCCAACAGATCAGAGGTTAAGTCTAAGCAGGTTCTGGAAGATCAAGAACAGGAAGGTGACATTTACTAACATGACACAAAAGATTTACTGATAGTCATTTTTGTTTTACTGTCACAACGCAAAAAAAATACTGATAGAGCCAATTTTTAATGGCACAACAATTTTTTTTTACTGGCAGAGCCAAATTTTTACTGACAATTCAAGAGGTTAGCTACAATTACCTTTTTTTAGTGCAAATATCAATATTTACGCTACAAACATGTAGCCAATGCAATTGACAATGTGCTTAAAATATAACAAAAGGCAAAAACTATATTTCTCCTTTTATATGAAGGCCAGGATGATATAACACAGCACAGAGTTCCCCTTACATGAGAATCTGCAGGAGAACCTGATGTGAAAGAGAACACTGTGCACACTGATGTAAAAGAGAACTCTGAGCAGTCCCCCTTTACATCAGGATCTGCAGAGTTCCTCCTTGCACTGTAAGGGATTATCAGGAAAAAATAAAGGAAAACAAGCCTAAACAAAATGAACACAGCCACCGCATATAAGGATTGGCAAGCTGCAATATATCAAATGATTCCTTTTGGGTGTAGATGTGCTTTAACCACTTGGCATCTGCACTATAGCTGAAGGATGGCTACAGCATGGGCTTAAATTGCTGGGAGGGTGTCCATGGACATCCTTCCATGCTCGTGCTGCCCCCCCCCCCCCCCATGGCACGTGGGGGGTACGCTCTGTGATAGCCGAGTCCTCGGGACTCAGCTGATCACAGATCAAGTTAAATGGCCAATCACAATGACCCTTTACCAGTGACTGCGCGAAGAAAAAATAAGCTAGTCGTTAACTGGCTTCTGTTACAGGGACATCGGTCCGCTCAGTGCCCACCAGTGCTGCTAATCAGTGCCAACTAGTGCCGCTAATCCATGCCCACCAGTGCAACGCACCAGTGCAACCTACCAGTGCCAAAAGTGCCAATAGCTGAGTCCTCGGGACTTGGCTGATCATAGATCAGGGTAAAGGGCCAATCACAACAGCCCTTTACCACTGACAGTGCGAGGAAAAAAGAAGCAAGCCGTTGACCAGCTTCTGTTACAGGGACATTGGTCCGCTCTGTGCCCACCAGTACTGGTAATCATTCCCAAACAGTGCCGGTAATCCATGCCCACCAGTGCAGCCTACCAGTGCCATTCAGTACTGCTAATTAGTGCCCACCAGTGCCACCTATCAGTGCTCATCAATGCCTCATCCTCAGTGTCACTTATTAGTGCTGCCTATTAGTGCCCATCAGTGTCGCCTAATAGTGCCACCTATCAGTGCAGCCTATCAGTGCCCATCAGCGAAGGAGAAAAACTACCTGTTTGTAAAATCTTATAACAAACTCTAAAAAAAAGCTTTTTTTTCCTTCAAAATGTTCAGTCTTTTTTTTGTTTGTTTAGCAAAAAATAAAACCCAGTGGAAATTAAATGATACCAAAAGAAATCTCTATTTGTGTGAAACAAATAATAAAAATTTAATTTGAGTACAGTGTTGCATGACAGCTCAATTGTGATTCAAAGTGTGACAGCGCTGAAAGCTTAAAACTGGCCTGGGCAGGAAGTGGGTGAAAGTGCCCGGTAAGCAAGTGGTTAATCTCAACTGAAATTCTGTCAGCAGACTTTATTACTTAACTGTATTGATGGGGAAATCGAGTGATTTGATATTTGGATTCTAAATTGACCCATGGTGCAAGAAAAGAACATTGCATAATCTATAGGCCACTTAAGTTAATTCAAACAAATATTTTGGGGGTTGATTTATTAAAGACATAGAGAGTGTTCAATTCCAAAGGAAATGTTCTCCAGAGCTTAGTGAATGAGGTGAAGCTGTGCTGAATTCCATCATTCCAATCATCCAAAAATGTTATTTATTTATTTATTTATTATTTTCCTTTTATGTGATTGGGTATTTGACTTCAATAAATCAACCACTAAAATTCTTGTCTGGGCATTGTCAGCTGAAACTTGAAGAAACACCTGAGGCTTACCAGCATTTCAGTATAATGACTCAGTGAGGAGATAAAACAAATGTGTAATTTTCTCTGTTATGTAATATAACAGTAAGATGTGTAATACAATGTAAAATGCGTCAGTAGGACCTTTTCACTCAACACAAAATGATTCAAGAGTCAAAAATATTCAACATTAGGCACAAAGAAGCTGTCACTTTTGATGAATTTGTAAGCAAACAAATTGTCCATTATTACACAGCGGGGAGTTAAAGGGGTTGGAAAACAAAGTTCATGTCAGACAAAGAAAAATAAACAGTATTCCTGACCATGGAGGTTCGAAAGAGCGCAGCCCTCTCTATCACTTGCTTTCCCTGGTGGGCTTCGGCAGTAACAGCTGCTTTTGTCTCAATAACCATCTTTTTATGTAAAGGAATACGTTCATGTGATTATTATTTTCTGAATTGAAAATGTATCTAAACCCAAGATCAAAAATGTATTATATTCCATTCCTTTATTTTAACCACTTCAATACCAGGCACTTATACACCTTCCTGCCCAGACCAATTTGCAGCTTTCAGCGCTCTCACACTTTGAATGACAATTGTGTCGTTATGCTACACTGTACCCAAACTACATTTTTTCATTGTGTTCCCAATAAATAGAGCTTTCTTCTGGCGGTATTTGCTCACGTCTGGGATTTTTCTGCTAAACAAAAATTGTTTTTTTTCGTTTCTGTTACAAAACTTTGTAAATAAGTAAGTTTTCTCCTTAACTGATGGACACTGATGGGGCTGCACTGACAGGCACTGATGGGCACCGATTAGGTGGCGCTGATGGGCACTGATAGGTGGCACTGATACGCAGCACTGATGGGTACACCTAGGTGGCACTGATGGGCACTGATAGGTGGCATGGATGGGCACTGATAGGCGGCACAGATGGGCAGTGATAGGCGACATTGATGGGCACTAACAGGTGGCACGGATGGACATGGATGGGCATTGATAGGTGGCACTGATGTACACTAATGAATGGTACGGATGGGCATCACTTATTGGCAGGCATTATTGTTTGGTACTGATTGGCATCCATTGTGGGCACTGATTGACATCCATTGTGGGCACTGATTGGCATCCCTGGTGGCCATGGGTGGCATACCTGTTGGTGACTAGTGGTGGGCATCCCTGGTGGTCCTGGTGGTCCAGTGTGGCATCCTCAGGGGGGGCTTCACTGATAATCAATCAACACAGACCCCCCCTGTCAGAGGAGCAGCCCGCAGATGTGAGTGAGAAAAGGCTGCTCAAAGACTCTTTCTGTTTACACTGTGATCAGCCATGATTGGACAAGGCTGATCCCGTGGTAAAGAATCTCTGTCAGAGACTCTTTACCTAGATCGGAGTTGCTGTGTGTCTCCATGGTGCGTGCCCCTGGGGGGGAGGGGCATTTTGTTATCCTGAAGGACGTCATATTATGTCTGGTCAGGATAACACAAACACTTTGCCGACGTCATTTTGTTAAACTGGTGACCTGACCATTAACACATTTCTTGTCTGAGGGTGGCTCCACTCTATGGAGAGCAAAGGAGTCACCTATCGACAGCAGCATTGTTGACCTATGAAGATGATAATGCTAGATGTACTGGCAAATGTAGATGGGCTTGACTAACAAACAAAAACCTAACATTTCTTGAAGCGGTAGCAAAGTCCACTTTGTAATTTTTTACTGACAGGTAAGCCTATAATAAGGCTTACCTGTCGGTAAAATGAATATCTCCTAAACGGGCACTATTTAGAAGATATTCACAAAGGATGCAGCCAGTGTTGTCACGGAATGCCGGACCTTCAGAGAACCACGCTGGAACCGAGGGCTCCCCTGCTCATACACCAGAGTGATGTCATTGCGGCTCCAGACACTCTTACAGCTGGAGTCCACAAATCTAGTAGGAAGACCAGGGGAAGATGAAAGCCCTGTCAGTGGTGAGAGCACACCGCTGGAGGGCTTCATTCTAAGGTAAGTATTCAGGGAAAACTTTTCTTTTTTCTTTTTTTACTGCAGCAGTTTACAACCACTTTAAGCAGTTACACCAACAGTTTTTTTTTTTATTATGGAATAAAAGTTTTAGATAAATGAATAAAAACGAACCAATATAAGCACCGTCAGTGGTAAATAATTTGTCTCAACACTCTTACTTCCACTTTTGCTGAACATGTTGAGGGCACGTGGCCTGATACGGCTCAGAAAGGGGGGGGGCGCTTGCTAGTCCCCACCCCCATTCCTGACCGGCCAGGCTGCGTGCTCGGATAAGGGTCTGCTATGGACTTTGGGGGGACCCCCATGCCTTTTTTTCGGTGTAGGGCTTCCCCTTTAAATCCATACCAGGTGATGGGGCCAGCGAGGTGTCAATCTCGCCGATGGAGGCAGCGACATTGACCTTCGCTAGTTCTGTCTACCTGGAGCCACATTCAAAATGAACTGACTTTTCTCCGTGTGTGGGCAAGTCCGCTCATTTCAAAAGACCAGGGGACTCCCGGCATAGTCCGGCAGGTTGTCTGCCGGACCTAGCCCACCAGAAAGTCTGCCGGATAGTCCGATCGTGTGTACACGGCATTAGAGATATTGCAAGTCATTGCTGTAACATCTCCCGAATGCACTAGGGCATGCATCCCTAGTATATGGATGCAACAGTCCTTGCCCACCGTGTCACAATGGTTTGCCAGGGTGAATGGCATCCAACAATATTTTAATTATTCTTAGATCGATGCTGTCTACCCTCAGAGTTTGCTTCCTGGTTCTGTCTACCCCTCTGCACCCCTACCTGTCCTTGCCACCCCTCTTTTTGTCTTTTCTTATTCCCCGTCTAGACTCTTTTCCTTTCTATTCTCTGTAAAATCTGTCCGGTACGCTCTGATTGCAAGGTACTGTCACTATGGGCTTATAGAATTTTATCCTTTAATATACCTGTCTACCCCTGTCCTATAGCACTTTTGTCATGATTGACTGTACCACCTTCGAAGTATTGACATGTTATCACTATTGACCATTATGTTATTGATGTAGTTTCCTGGTCGTCCTCCCATCAACACACCATGGGTTAACTGTTCCTCTTAACCCTCAGGACCCCCTTCTTCCAACGCTATAAATCGCTGTCTTCCCCCTCATTTATTTTTCATTGGTCACCAGGCCACCAGACTGAATTCCAGATACACTACCCTGCCCAAACCATATCACAGGGGGCAGGGCTTAGTGGGAGCGGCCGTGTGTTGCTGGGGTAACCACCACACTATAAAAGTGGATACCATGTTGGTGGCAGAGCCCTGTGGACTTCATTGACAGTAAATCCAGTAGGAGGCATCACGGTCCTCCTCCCCAAACTCATTTGGTTGGCTTATGTGCTGTTTAAACTCTTCTTCTGCCCTTCCCTTCCAGCCAGGTTTGGCTGAATTGCTCACTGCTGCTGCTTCTGGCCCTCTCTGTCATCCTGCACTTCTCAGCTTGTTTGCTGCAGGTAAGATGGCCGATGATTTAAAGGGGCAGCACACACAAAAAAAAATATTTTTCTTTTAAAGAAATGTATAAGATAAAGGGGATGGAGTGGAAGAGGATAATTACCAGATGCGTCTATTACTAAACTTATTTTTTTTCTCATTCCATCCGTAGCCATGGACTCGCCAAAGCAGGCACAAAGATCTGCATAAAGGTAGGGGGGTCTACGGGGACTAAAACTGTAAAAGAGTGCCGCACACATATGTAACATGTTGCTCAAGCTCTTTTAGGAGCAGAAGCCCTAAAAAAAGACATTTCTGAAATGAAAAGTCTCGCCAGCACCTGCAACCAGGGTCCCATTCCAAACAGAGGAATCAATCTCCCAGTGGTCCAAGCTGCAGTAAACCTTCAGAAGTAGAACCAAGGCAGTCCAGCAGACCGGCAGATGGCCTATGCTGGGCTTGGATGGCATCGGCTGTCGTCGGGAAGCTTCTATGTGCCGAATGTACGAAAGATGTGGCCACGGATAAGGTAGCAGAAGCTCAAAAGATTAAGGATTATATCCATGAGGCAGTGGCCAAAAGCATACAGCTAGCCTCTAGCGCAGTCTGTTCTACTTAAGAACCTAAACCAAGCACCTCCACAGATCAAGCCCGAAAATCACCAAGGATCTGTGAAATCTTATCAAGCTCCTCATTAGAAGCAGAGGACATGCCCGAGCACTTTTTTTTTCATAGTTTCAAGATAGGTGAGGTTGAAAAAAGACACATGTCCATCAAGTCCAACCTATGTGTGTGATTATATGTCAGTATTTGTTTGATTTCCACTGATTCAGCCATACGTTATGGCCATAAGGGAGGCCATAGAATGGGATCGAGACTCTAAACCTCCAGAGAAAGTTGAGAGATTTTTTCCAAATTTAAGGAAGCAAGGGCCCTCCTTTCCATTTATAGAGGAAATCAGGGAATTAATGGAGGATGAATGGAAGAAGCTGGAGAGGAAGGCGAGAATCTAAAATAGCTTTATTAAACTCTATCCCTTTAATCCGTCGACAGCAGCTTTTTTGTCCGAGTCTTCCATAGATCTAGTTAGATTACTGGCTAGGTTAATGGCACATGCATTGACCACAAAAAGGGCGCTATGGCTCTGACATTGGACGACAGATGTGGCAGATGCTATTCAGAAAGACTGGAGAGGAGGCAATCAAGCAGTTCACAGGTGGAAAATCTGGCCTATTACCTCAGACCTCTAGGAAGAGACAGCAACCCTTCCGGTCAGGCCAGTTCGATTCTAGAAGGGGCTGCAAGGCCAGATCATATAGGCCAGACCGGGAATACAACAGACCCCAATGGAGGGGTACACAGAGCTCCTTCCTGCACAAGGTGAAATCAACCGCAGGGCAGGCGGCAAAAAAGACTTTTTGATGGTCAATCAGTCCAAACCCTCCAGGTTGAAGCCAAGTTGGCAAGATACTGGAGGGAGTGGACAACAAACATGAAGGACCACTGGATCTGACAGACAGTAAAGCATGGATACAAGATAAAATTTCAACAGAAACCTCCAAATATCTTTGTCCGGACACATTACCCACAGGATCAGAAGAAACGCACGTGTTTGCAGGAATATGTTGCCAAATTATTTTGGAAACAAGCAATTACGTCAGTGCCACAGGAGTGCCAGGGGAAGGAAGTATATTCTCTGATATTCCTAGTACAAAAGCATCCGGAGAGCTCAGACTGGTGTTGGACCTGAGGTCCCTAAATCTTTTCATCCTTCCCAAAAGATTCAGGATGGAGTCAATATATACAAATCTCAATCGATTTGGCAGATGCCTATTTACACATCCCAACGAGGAGATTGGTAAATCTCAATTTATTTAGCAGATGTCTATCTACACATCCCAATCTATAAACATCTTCAAAAGTACCTCAGATTCACAATAGAGGAAAGA
The DNA here is from genome assembly GCF_037356315.1 of Lithobates pipiens. Taxonomy (NCBI): domain Eukaryota; kingdom Metazoa; phylum Chordata; class Amphibia; order Anura; family Ranidae; genus Lithobates; species Lithobates pipiens. The sequence goes on from NW_027507903.1 coordinate 67,953,496, forward strand.
CATTATCAGGTCAAATCTCTGCCCTTCAGCATCAACACAGCTCCCAGGGTTTTCTCCAAGATCCTGTTGGCGACCATAGCATTTATCCAATTGCAGGGTATAAAAATGTTTAATTATTTAGACAACATTCTTGTTGGAGCACATTCAAGCAAACAGCTGTCAATACAGTACAACAATGTGATAGCGATCCTGTTCAATTTTGGATGGCTAATAAGCAGTCAAAAGAGCAACCTCATTTCTGCCCAACGGATGGAATATTTAGGCATGGTGTTCGACACCCAGTCAGATATTGCAAGGTGGACGAACTGAAAGCCTGTGTCTACAGGGTAATGGAGGCCCTGACGCTGTCAGCAAGAGACTGCAGGACAATGTTGAGGATGTTCACAGCAGCTATCCCAGTGATACCTTGGGCAAGGTTCCATATGAGAGCCTTCCAGATGTCCTTCCTGGGACAATGGGATGGCTAGTCATTGGACCAGAAGATCTGGATACCAGGATGGATCCAACAGAGTTTAAGCTGGTGGACCTTGCCAGAAACCCCGTTGCGAGGCATACCTCTCAGCCCGGGAGACTGGATTGTAATTACCTCGAACGCCAGCCTCAAGGGTTGGGGGGCTCACTGCCTCAGCAGGCAGGTTCAAGGCAGGGGAAGCATGATGTAAACCAGACACTCAAATCTACTGGAGCTGCAGGCAGCATACATGGCCCTGATGGCATTTAAGGGGATGATTCAGGGAGCTTGAGTCAAACTTCAATTGGACAACCAGACAGCGGTATTATATATCACCCGACAGGGAGGAAGAAAGAGCCTGACGTTACTCCAATTAGCAACCAAAATTCTCCACTGGGCTGAGACTCATGTGGAGGATTTAACAGCAGTGTACATTCCAGGCAGCCAAAACCAGATAGCAGACCGTCTGAGCCGGAGGTTTCCCAGCCGTGGAGAATGGGCGATCAGCAGTTACTATATTCAACCAATTTTCACCAGATAGGGGACACCCAATGTAGACCTGATGGCCACACCAGTGAATGTGCAAGTACGAGGTTCAGGTACAACGAGGCGATAGCCCAGGACACCTTCTCAATCTCATGGTGGTTTCTCCTAGTGTACCTGTTTTTCCTCCAATCCCATTAATCATAAAGACCCTGCTGAAGATCATGAAGGAGAAGTGGCATGCCATCCTAATTGTAATCTTCAGGCCCAGGAGGTCATGGTTTCCTCTGCTCTTGCAGAAGGCGTCAGCCCCACCAGTACACCTACCTCTCAGGAGGAATCTGTTACAGCAGGAACAGTGGATGCACCACAACCCAGAGAGAATGCGGCTGACGGCCTGGCTGTTGAATGGCCCAACTGCATGCACAGGGCCTCTCAGAGGAGGTAATCGCTACATTACTGGGGGCAAAGAAGACTACAACAAATGCCACATATTCCAGGATTTGTAGAAAATTTGTGGACTTTGCATTACAGCATAGTTTCTCCCTGTTAACTCTGGTTATCACAAATATTTTGGAATTTATAAACAGATATATATATATATATATATATATATATATATATATATATATATATATATATATATACATATAAACAGCACTAACTATAGGCTTGGCATACAACTCAATTAAAGTTCAAGTGTCAGCCCTGTCCTGCTTCACCAGACATAGATGAGCTAATGAGCCTTTGATAAAGCAATTCCTCAGAGCCACAGAAAGAGTGCAGCCACCAAGGAGGAACCTCTTCCCAACTTGGGACTTGAGCATGGTCCTAAAGGCACTGTCGTAGCCCCCATTCAGTCTGTCAGAATTGGGACTGCAAAGTCGCATGACAACTTGTTCCCCATGATTTCCATTGAGCACCGTTCATATCTGTGAGACTTCAAAGCAGTCCCTGCACTAATTTGGTCCCACTTTTATGTGACTTTAAGTCCTTAGACCTTAAGAATACACAAGGATTGTTTCCAGTCGCATCAAAATCGCATCACAAAAACGCGGCAAAATTGGGCAAATTTCAGGTCGCAACAGTGGAAACCCAGAGCCCAAGGTTGCACGATCTGAATATCAATATAAAAAAAATCAATATTTTTTTAAAATCATATATATATATATAAAGGGGCAGAATATATTAAAAATATATACCATACATATATACATACATATACACACACATACACGCAAATATATATATATATATATATATATATATATATATATATATATATATATATATTTATTTATATATATATATATATATATATACACATATACATACATAGACATACACTCATATTAAAAACATGTGTGAAAATGAATATGTAAGAATGACATTATGTACAGAATTCATAGATTTGCAAAAGAGACATCACAAAATGTATTCTTGTAACCTTGTACACTGCATGACCACACATATGCAGATACGTACCAATGTATGCTTGTGAGGCATATGTATTATATGACCACACAAATGCAGATACACATCAATGAATTATTATTATTTATTATTATTATTATTATTATTGTACAGGATTTATATAACGCCGGCAGTTTACGCAGCGTTTTACAACATTGGGTCAGACAGAACAATTACAATACAATTCAATACAGGGGGGAATCAGAGAGCCCTGCTCGTTAGAGCTTACAATCTAGGATGTATGTATGAGATGGTTACTTACAATCCCCCCACCCCCAACCACAGACTAGGGACTCAACGATATCCATATTTAAAGATGAAGACCATACAGTTCTACTGTAAAAAATTCAATAGTATTAAAGAAGCTGGTATCTACCTACATGTATTTAAAGAGTATGTATCTCAATATCTTCATTAAGCCCCCCTGGCGAGAGAGTACTTAAAGAGTTTATCCAGAAGGTCTCCTGCTTAAAATGCTCTGCAGCAGGAAGATCTCTGGAGATGGCCTCAATCACCCAGACTTGCAGACCCGCAGTGGATTTTTTGTGATCCTTCAGAAAGTGTCTGGGGACACTATGTTTGTTGCATCCCTGCTCAATGAATTGTCTATGTTTACCAAATCATTGGTGTAAGAGATGGATGTTCCTTCCTACATACAGGAGACCACAAGGATATGTCAGGGAGTATATGACATACTCATTGGAGCAATTATAGAATTCTTTGATGTTATATGTCTTTCCTTTTGTGGTGAAAGTTTTTGGCCCATGATGAAAAAATTTGCACATAAGGCATCGTTTTTTTCTGGCATTGGAACATGCCTGTCAGTGGAATGAGTGAGATAAGAGTGGGGGGTAGACTGGAACTTACAAATTCTGCTGGGTGCTAATTGGCTTTTGATGTTTTTAGCCCTATCATCTATATTTCTCCTAAATTTACTAAGTTTATTAGCAATGAGTTCATCCTCTTGCTTGATAGTGTTTCTCTGAAGTGTCCTAAACCAAGTACGTGGTAATTGTGGAATACTCTGTACAATGTCATCAAACATGTCCTTAATCTTTAGGATGAGACTGACTAATCAAATGGACATTATTACAAACTAAGGGCATTGCCACCTGGAGCGCCAGATACCCAATTTACCTTCACTTATCCTGTGAAGAACCATTGTGCATTGTTTATCCGGACAGAGTGATCCTGAGACTCGCTTTAGCCTTGGCCTCTAAGGTGGTCTCAAGGTTTCATGTAAACTAGGAGGCAGCATTACCTTGCTTAATGTAGCCTCCATTGCAGGCGAACCAGTTGGATTTGAGACCTCTGGATATGGTCTGCTTAATATCAACATATCTTCAAAGGGCACAACAGATATGCAAATCAAATAATCTGTTCATCTTCCCTTCAGGACCCAAGAAAGGGGAGACAGCACCTGGATTGTCCACCTGGATCACAAGAACTATCTCCTTGGCATACAAGCAACAAGGCCTTGCTCCCCCGCAGACTATACGGTTCATTCTACAAGAGGGATGACAGCTTCGTGGGTGTCCGTGGAAGACATATGCATGACCGCTAGCTGAAGTTCCTGCAAGACTTTTGCTCGGCACTACAAACTGGATGTGGTTGCCACTAGTTTTTCAATGTTTGGAGTGGCAGTAGTGTGGACTCCTTTGACCAATTAATTAAAGTGTGGTGAAGCATGGAATTGGGCGATTTTTTGTCATTTCTTTCCCACCCTATATTGGCTTGGGTATATCCCATAGTGTGCTGGTGGGAGGACAACCAGGAAAACAGAAAATTGTTAATAATACCGACCGTAATTTTCCTTTCCTGGTCCGTCCTCACGTGCCTTTTAAAAAAAAAAAAAACAGACTTACTGGCTGGATCACAAGGAAAAAAAAAGAAAAAAAAAAGGAAACAAGTCTAAAAAATTAACACAGCCACCACATTTAAAGATTGGTAAACTGTAATATATCAAATGTTTTCTTTTAAGTTTCAATGTGGTTTAATCTCAACTGAAATTCTGACAGCAGACTCTATTACCTCCACTCTCCCCAGACAGATCTCTGCCCTGTCCAACATGTACAACAGGCCCCTAATAGCATATGACCTCTGATCTTACAAAAAGATATCAAAAGCAACTGATAACCTATCAGGAAAATCTTAATGAATATACTGAAGAGGGAATATAAACATTCCTGATCCAGGGTCATTGTTCTACAAATTCCCAGGATTGTTTTGCCTTCATCCACATGCAGTATGGCTTTTGTATATGATGATGATACTAATATTTAATTCAACGAGTTAAGCTTAGTATAACAAACAGGAGAAAAGATTGTGTCTAAAATGTTCTCTGATAGTATTGCATTAAAAAAAGCCAATGATAAATGAAGCATGCAATAATAAAAAAAAAACAATAGGGTATGTAAACAACTGTTTATCGTGACAGTTAAACTGTGAAGTTACTGTAGCCAGGGCTGCTCCACACTGTTAACATACTGGCACTTTGTGTACGTATAATGAAGCATTGATAGCACACCACCATGCCTAAACATTTGAGGTAGCATTTGCCTTACATTTTTACTACTTTTTAAGCCATCCAAGTGGTGTGGGAGTGGTGGTGGTGAGAGGAGTCAGAAGACTCTTTATAGTTCAGTTCAGAAATCATGAAACAATCTCTCCTTGGTCTTGTATTGTGGCATTGGTAAAGGCACTGATGTGCCTGATATAATTCCCCTTTCTGGACATATATTGGCACCAGAGCTGGTAAAATAGATTAGGCCCAGGACCACTTGGATAACTAGGCAATGTAGGTACTTTAAGAGCCACTAGAGGTGCCTACAGATAGCATGCCAGTATAGCAGGGGTATTCAACCTGGGGCCCTCCAGCTGTTGTGGAACTTAATTTCCCATGAGGCATTGTAAGGCTTGGCAGTTACAATTACTCTCAGAGGCATGATGTAGTTCTGCAACAGCTGGAAGGCCCCAGGTTGCCTACCCCTGCAGTATAGGAAGGGGGCACATAGAGTTAAAGCTAGCAATGCCCCTGCCAGAAGTGGATCCCCATGGCAAATAGGCTAACATATAAATAGTTGAGGCAAGGAGCCACCAATCTCTCTTGGCCATGACAATCAGTGTGAGGATCAAGCTGCAGCAACATCTAAGTTGAATGTAACCCAATTAGCGTTTCCCCTCATGGGGTTAGCAGGCAAGGAGAAGAGTAGAACTTTATGTACTATGTATATCCAAGACTAGGGATGCAGGACTCTGGGCAATCCCCCTGCAGGTTACTCCTTGACACAATCTGTCCTTCTTTACCTTTCAAACGTTCTGTTTGTAACAGACGCAATATGCCATTTCTTGGGATTAGGATGATTGTAAGCAAATGTATATGGATCCAACTAAAGTGATATTAAAGATTCCTTTTTTTTTTTAATAAAAGAATAAACCTGTCATACTTACCTGTTCTGTGTAATGATTTTGCACAGAGCAGCCCCGACCCTCTTCTTCTGTGATCCCCCACCAGCTCTCCTGGCTCCTCCTCTTCGGTGGGTGCCCCCAAAGGAAGGTGTTTCCAATGGGGGCGCTCATGTGAGTTTGCTCCCGAGCCGCTCTGTCTGCATCTATTGACACAGAGTTGACGGCTTGGCCCTGCTCCCACTCCTTGTCACAGCATTTGATTGACAGCAGCGGGAGCCTTTGCCCGCAGCTTTCAATCTACCAAGAGTGGAAGGATAGAGCTGGGACAGCCTCGGCTCTCATGCACAGTGCTGGATCGTGGGCTCAGGTATCCCATAAAAAATTGTAAAAAATCAAAAAAACAAGATTGACCGCCGCAGTATCGCAGTCACTTTATAAGTTGCTGTTCGCTGCCATTACTAGTATAACAGTATACTAGTATAGTTTGTAGACACTATAACTTTCACACAAATCAATCAATATATATATATATTTTTTTTAACCAAAGACATGTAGCAGAATACAATTTTGCCAAAATGTATTAAGGGATTTGGTTTTTTACAATTTTTTATGGGATACGTTTTATGGCAGAAAATAAAAAATATTGTTTTGTTTTTTTTCGAAATTGTCGGCCATTTTTATTTTATAAAATAAAAAACTCTGTGGTGATCAAATACCACCAAAAGAAAGCTCTATTTGTGTGAAAAAAATATATAAATTTTACTTGTGTACTGCATTGCATGACTGCGCAAGCAGCAATGCATTGCAAAAAATGGCTTGGTCATGAAGAGGGATGGTGAATCCTTTGGAGGTGGTTGATGTATTCTGTGCATTAAGGTTAAAAAAAAACTTACCTGAGCCCACGATCCAGCACTGTGCATGAGAGCCGAGGCTCTCCCAGCTCTGTCCTTCCACTCTTGGTAGATTGATAGCAGCGGGCAATGGCTCCCGCTGCTGTCAATCAAATGCTGTGACAAGGAGTGGGAGCAGGGCCAAGGCGTCACTGTTTTATAGCTGGTCTAAAACCGCTTTTGATGTAAAGGGATGCTTTTTGGTTGCTATGGACAATGTCCAGTTTCCAGGCAGAAAGAACAGTATTTATAATATAAAACTGCATGCAGGGCACAGGATAAAGCATTAGGGACAAAAGGGAGGTGAAATAATGTGATACAGTAATGTAATCTGTAAGAATACAGTGTGCTGTATATGTATTGGGTTTTTCACTTTTCGAATTTGGCGCCAGGCTACGTCCCCATACGTCACAATGCTCACAGGAAATGGAGCTCGGCACTGTGATAGATCCGGCGGAGGACGGCTCGCACACAGCAGGGAGACACCACAGGATCTTGGGGACAAGGTAAGTAACTTTGCCTGGATCCTGCGATGCGATCCCGAGTGTGGCTCGGAGTTGCTGCTTTTAGTAATGAAAATCAACCCTGAGCCACACTCGGGATTACCGCTAAGGATGTTGAGCTCCTTCTCTAGCAATTGGAACCCGAGTATTGGGTCCAGCCTTGTGGCATGGGGCATCCTAGGGATCCCGCCTGGGAGTCACAGAAGATGGAGTAAGGCCTCAGGAGAACAGTAAGCATGGGTTACATACAGACTACAGCTCCCTAGCATTCGAGTGAAATGAATCAATGTTACTGGGAGTGAGGTGACTGTTTACTGGGCTTGTGGAGTTCGATACAGGCTCCGAAAATGCCACACAGCTAAAGTGAGAAGAAGAGCCATGAAGTATATTAAAGATCTTTTAGGAACTGATATTTAAGTGAACAATGTAATGAGTAGGTTGGGCCACAGATTACAATGAGTTAATTATGTGTATTTGTGAAGCATCCCTTTTAATATGGAGCACTGCTTTAAACAGCAGTCATGCATTGTATGGCAGCCTCTGTCTGCCTTTTGGGGGTACTAGTGAGCACTTTCTCTGGCTCCCCACTTGGGCACAGTAAGCCCCACCCAGAAGTGTCTTCTTTTTGAAGTGGGCACAGGGACGAAGTGTTTTATATATTTTTTTTAAAAAAGAGCAGAGGCGAATTTGTCTGTCTGCCTCCATATTTTGAGGCCCATTATTAATATGCAGAAATAGCCAATAAGCTGCACTCAGCTCCACTTTACTCTAAAGCAGAGGCCTCCAAACTATTATGTTCCACATCTGGTCCACTTCAAGATTTTGTCCCGCATGCAGCTAGGGGTCAGTAGCATAAATGCACAAACTGAGAGATAAAATCAATTGGTCTCTGCCTCTGATGGGGACCCTGATGTAAGGGGGACTCTGATGTAATGGTGCGGGGGGGGGGGCTTCTGATGTGATGGGGACTTCTGATGTGAGATTATTTCTTGGAACATGTTTATTTATGCATTTAAATTCCATTCATTCATTTATAAAAATGTATTTTGATTATTTTTCTTTCATTACGTGAATATTTGTAAAATATATGATGTGATCCTCGTACTAATACATTTGGAGGCCCCTGCTCTAGAGCAAGGAAGGAAAGAAAGAGGGTTAGAGGGTTACCTGGTACTCATGATTTGGGCAGCCAGCAGTGTGGCCCATCTCTTCCTGCAGCACACCCATTTGAGGGTGGGGGGTGAATCGGCATCGTGAGAGAGGGACACACTGGACAGATCCACACAGCCAGCCATCCTCTACACTTGGGCCCACTGCTCGATGTCAGTCACCGAGAGCCGGGCACAGCATCAATCTGCAATTCACCATCCCAGACCCACCACTCCATCCACTGCACTGAGCTGGCCTGGGCAACAGAGTCTGGGGCCAAAGGAGAACTGTTTATCCACGTCCGGGAGTAGATGGAGTAATCTTCCACAGCCTTTGCTTGCAATTAGATTAAAGCCCCCGCAGATTGTTATAGAAGAAGCGGAAAGCTGGGACTTTAATCTAATTGTTGGGAACCACAATGCAGTAGATCACACTGTCTGCACCCGAAAGTGGTTAAATAATCCCCTTTTGGCCCCGCCAGGCAGATAAACAATGGGGCTGTTTTTTCTTTTTAAATAGGTGCAGAGCAGAGGTGCCCAGAGTTTGTCAGTTGAGCTCCTCTCTCTGCTGCCGGGAACCCATACAGAATTACCAGGGCCAGGCAGAGCGATGCACATGGGGTGATTAGGGTGTGCCCAGGCACACCTGGCACAGCCCGTGCGCATGCCTATGATAACAATAGTAATTGAACTGTGTATGTAGCTATCCAATTTCATACAATTTATACTACCAGACATCAAAGACTTTGAAATGTACTATTCACCCAGCACAGGAAACACTTCATCTGTCATCTGTCCTGTCTCTGTAGAACTACAAATTTATGTTCAGCACAAATTATTTGTCATAGAGAAACCATGACTAGTGAATTTAATAAACAGTGTACCAAATAAAATAAAATAAACTTTACATTTTCTTTAAAAAATGTAAAAATTATTTTTACAATTTTATTAAAAAGTAAGTGTTAAGTTAACCAATGTGTAGTGACACAGCCAAATTTGATATGGTCATTTAGGAATAAATGACATCTGGTCATGAAAGTGTTAAGCTAAAGAATTTTAAATCACTATATAAGCCACATAATAAATAAAACACTTACATAAAATGCATAATTCTAAATTAGCCAACCAAGGCACACAGTTGCTAGTATGTGGTATAACACAAGAGTGCTATGCTTTACTTTAATAAAAGTAGCATGTATGATTATAGGGTTACATGTCAGTGACACCCAAAGTCCATGTTAGAGGTCATGATCAACTTATCCAAAGCAATCTGTCTTTCTATGCTGGAAGTAATCAGTGTCCAGAAGGCCATTGGTTTTAGAAATATGAGATGCTCTGCAAAATATACCAGGATTTGTACAACCAGGAGTAATTGGTTCAAGCTGGTGCCCCAGGCTCTCCAGAGGGCAGTAACTGATAATCTTCAACAAATTTAGGGGTCAGAAGTATACTTTCACTATTTGCCAGAATGTAAACCAGTTTTCCCACTAAAGCAATCATCAATACGTGCTTTATATTTGCTGAAGGAAAGTGTATTTTTTATGTTGGTTACTAAATAAAAAAATCAAATTAATTTCTATAATGATATATTTATATACAAATGTAGTGCACCCTTTTGGGAGTCGCAAGTACCTGGGATCCCCCACCCTGCACAGCCAGGTACATCAAATTTCCCGAGGCACTCAGAATCAGAGAACAGTACATTACTTTGTGTTTGTTATTTATTGCGGGATAATAACTTGGATAGGGATGGGTGATTATGGGATGCCAACTTGACTTCAAAACAAGCTTCAGGGACAATTCTTCTTATATACAGCTCCTCTTCTTCCTCCAGCACATACTTGTTTGCAGAACCCAGCTATGTCACCCTATAGTAATTTTGGAGCAAAGGCCCATTACAGGCAGGGAATCGCAGCCCATATACTTGAAGAACAGATAGGGTGACACAGCTTTTACTTTTTCCAGCACTTGCTGTCTGTGGTCACTGATCCCAGCACCAACTCGTTGGCACTGAAGACCCGTCTGGTTACAGCTGCCCCTTTCGCTAGCCCTCCAGGCTAACTTCTCCCCACAGTCCTCCAGACTGACTGTCAGGAAAGACTGGCTGGGGACAGTGGTCCATCACCTGTCCGTGCGTGCCTGCGGGTGCCTGTTGCGCGCGTTCGCGCGGTTGCGTGCAATCGCGGTTGCGCCGGTGTGCGTGTGCGCGCACGGTTACCAGCGCCAGGCGGGTTATTTAAACCCAGTTCTCCCTTCAGATCTTGCTGCTTGATCTACAGCATTCCTGAGACTATTACCTGAATCTGATCTGTTTGTGTATTGACCCGGCCTGACCTGTGACCTTCCCTGCCTTCTGCCTGCCTCTGACCTCCGGCTTGTCTACGACTCTGCACCTGTCTCATCCTCTGGTCCATCCGTGCTCATCCGTTACTGCCCGGCCTGTTCCACATTCCTGCCTCTGCCTGCTGCATCTGTTCCTGTGCTGACTGTCTGGTTTGACCCGGCTTGTCCGACTCTTCTGCGTGCCTGCCCCTGAGTGATCCACCTGTTCCTGTTGGTCTCCTGCTGTCTACTGGTTCCTGTCCGCTGCCACTGGGGCCTGCTTGTCCAGCTACAGTTCCTGAAGTCAGCCTGATCAATCCTCCGGCTGTTGATCCTGCCAGGCACTCGTGCTACCTTTGACTCCCGTGCCTCCTGTCACCACCATCAGGGGCCGTGAGTTGGGGACGCAAGAGAGGTCTCCTTCTGCATTCCGGGCTCACCACTAGGTATGTGACACTGACACTCACCAGCCCACCTGGCTGACTCTCAGGAGATCTCCTGAACATGCTGACCTGCTCCCCCTGTCCTCTCTCCTTGCTTCTGTGCCTCCAGGAAGGGTTTCCTTCATGTGTTGTAGGGGGAATCTTGCAGCACCTAAGCCCCAGGCCTGAGGTCACCCCCTCCGACTAGAGGGCACCCTCAAGGGCCCCCGACAGCCTCCTCAGCACTCCTTCTTCCACTTGACTGCCCCTGCTGGCATTGCTCATGCCTATTTATGAGGTGGCCTGCCCCCTTCCAGACCCTTTTGCTGGGGATTAGTCGAGGACCTCATAAATATTAGACATGTGCACACTGAAATTTTTTGTTTAGGAATTTCATTTTTGTCCGAAAAATACATTTACTTAGTTAATCCCGAAATTCGTTTTCATTTATTTAGTTTTTCGTTAAAAAAATTAATTTGTCCGAAATCCAAATTAATTAAGGTTGAATCTATCATTGAAGGCTTATGGGGTCTTTCGAATGTTCAAAGAAGATTTGATAGAGCAGCTAAACTGTATGACTCTGTATAGTTTAGCTGCTTTGTCAAATCTTCTCAGAACTTTCGACAGAAACCATAAGTCATACAAACGTTGTATGTTTTTCGCTGCTTTGTCAAATCTTTGTAGTTCATGTTGAATGTATATAGTTTAAACAGAAAATGGACTGGTGATAGTGATCACTGATCAGACATCTAACATGATAGGGTATATAGAATCTATATAGAATCTCAATCTATAATATAGAATCTATAATAATGAATCCCCCCCCCCCCCCCCACAACACAGGCAGCCTCTGAGGCTATCACAACACTAGCAAAACCTCTGAGGCTATCACAACACTAGCAACACTATTATCACTATCAGGTTCACAACACTAACACAATAGCAGCAGATTATTATGAAAAAGTTAAGTTGAACTGTAGCTTGCTTCACTATTGTTCTGCTGTTGTGCTTATGCTTAATTGCTAAATAATTTAGGTTCTCTGATAAACAGACCAATTAAGATTGACTGTCTTCTGAAATGATTCAGTGTGTGTGTGTCTCTCTGCTAGCAATCGTAAGTGAAAGTAAGTTGGCTGTATGTGTGTACTTAGTTCTAGCTATTTTACTGCTCCTCCTCTTTGGTTACAATCAGCCAATAACATTCATCATCATCATTATATTTATTTTACTTCCCCCACCCAATTCCAACAGCAATCTTTTCTCTCTATGTCGAATCTTTTCTCTCTATGTCAAATCTTTTCTCTCTATGTAGAATCTTTTCTCTCTATGTCGAATCTTTTCTCTCTATGTAGAATAATCCTGGACTAATAGAGTTAAGGTCAGTGGCGTAACTAGAACCTTCAGGGCCCCGATGCAAGAAACCACGAAGGGTCCCCCTGAACCCCAGCCAGGGCCCTTCCCTCCGAGTCCGGTGGTGGAACTCCAGGGAGCGTGATCACAGGTATGACTTTTGTGAGCCATGTAGTTCCACCACTGGTATCAGCAGTTTATTTATTTATTTTTTTACATTTTTAGGTGCCCCATTGGGGGACTGTCCCCAGGCAGGATTGGGTCCCCGTCCCCAGAAGAGATGAGGTCCTTTTCTCCAGGGCAGATGAAGTTACTGCCCCCAGGTGAGAAGGGGTCCCTGTCCTCACGTGAGAAGGGGTCCCTGTCCCCAGGGGGATATGGAGGGGGTATGTAATAGTGTGTGCTAGCTGCCTATGCTGCTGCCGGCCATATGTAGAGGGGGCTGCATGGGCCCCCTGCATCACAGGGCCCGGTTGCGGTCGCTAATGCTGCACCCCCTATAGTTACGCCCCTGGTTAAGGTTATACACTTTCGACCACAGGTTCGATAGACACAGATTGTTATTGTCAGCGTCATGTCAAATCTCTTATCTGTATCAAACTGTTGTCTGAATGAAAATGAAAATAAAGCATTTATTTATGTCGGATCTTTCGTTTTTTAGATTCTGCACTTTACCTGAAATTTGGACAAAAATGCATTCGGACGAAAAAGAATGCACATGTCTAATAAATGAGATATAAAAAACTTGCAGACCAGGGGGAAGTGTCAGAGAGAGCTGCCAGATGAGTTATCCAGCCCCTGAGAAACGAATCCCTGCCCCAGATTCACAATCCAGGCCTGGCCCTCAGCCAAGCCAAATATTCCTACACTAACAATTATACCTTTTTACAGCTAGCATACTAGCTATAGGGTGCTATGCAAAAATATCCTTATATTTGCAAGTGCCCATGCAAATCTACATAATTTTATTAAAGATAAAAATGTCTAGTACGCAGATATTATTGTTGGTGGGTAGGGATGAGCCAGCGGTTTGAGTCAAATGTAAGGCAATGTTTTTTCCCTCTTTGGACAGGGCGGTCAGCAGTAAGGTTCATATTCACGCTGACTCATGGTCCAGCAGGCATAGGCAGGGACATTACCTTTCCTTCGTGATGCACTTGGTAACTCTGCTGGCAGCTGGGAAGGATGCAGGACAGGGTTCAGTGTTGTTGGAGCTTGTTCCGCCACCATACCTCAAAAATGCTAGTGGTGATTCTGTCACAGCTCTCTCCTCCACCCCTCCTCTTCTTCTTCCTCTATGGCCTCTTCTGCACCAGCAGTGCTCCGTAAGTGTTCAAGGGGCTACACAAGCATTCAGTCTAAAAGATGCCATGCAGTGCTTGAGTTGGTCTGCCTAGGGGACAGGAGCCTCACTGGGGCAAATTTTCTGTCGGCTCTGCAGGGGCAGGCTCAGAGGTGGTTTGATGCCATGCCAGCTTCAGTCAAGAATGGTTGTATGTGAAAATGGCACCAACCTTCTCTCCACCCTCCGACAGGGACACTTGACCTATGTTCCATGTTTGGCACACGGCCTGAATTTGATGGTGCAGCGGTTCTTGACCAGGTACCCAGGCTTACAAGGCAGGCCAGAAAAGTCTGTGGTCATTTCCACCGGTCCTGTCACCATGCATCAGTGACACTGTCCCTCTAGTCTTCCTGCTCTAGCACCACAATTAGTGGAATCATGGACAGGGCACTTGAGACAGAACAGCGGGAGGAAGAGGAGGACTTCCTTTCCTTTCAAGGCCCCCTTTATCCAGATAGTATACATGTGAGCCCACCAAACTCACAGGAAGAAGAGGAGGAGGATTGTGTCAGCATGGAGGTGGTATTATTTAACTCACAGAGTCTCTCAATCACTAGCTTGCTTCAAGTATATTCATACCAAAGAATGAATATTTAACATATTGAAGCTTGCCATCCTTTTTATGCATTCATTTTCTTTCTTTCTTTTTTTTTGGGTGGGGGGGGGTCTTTTTCCTTTCTTTTCACTTGGTGATTCTGCTAGTAACATACTTCCTGTCCTCCAGTGACAATGTCAACTCACTGTACTGTATCTATGGAAAAGCTATTTTGTCTCCGTAGAAAAGGACTGCAGAACACCCCTTCTCCTCTGCTCCATTATGTAGTGGGTTTTATAGTCCGAAGAGAGAACTTATAACTGATAACTGCTCTTGTCCATGAGTGGTTTGGCTCATACAGCATAAAAACCCAGGGTTTTGGGGCACAAGGGAGGCAAAAGTATTGGAGTATCTGTATGTGATTGGATGATGTTCCAAGTTGTATTCCCACTTGGGGGTGTATGTGTACATCCAGAATATAGGAATTTCATATTGAGACCATATGTCCCTGAACTCATAACTCTAAACACAAGTACTACATAGAACAGCATACATGTGTATTTTCCATCAGGAAGGAATTTTTCCTAGTAGTGTACATCTGCTCCGTTAATGGAAATATTAAAAACATAGTCCAAAGAATAGGTGAGTGCAATAAATGGCCTTCAGCTGGCCATACACCAGTAGAATTTTGTTCAAAAGTTTCGTTTTTGGAACACGCAGTTGATACTCTAATGGTTAATGGGTTCAAAATGATGTCTGTTTTCGACTGTAGTGACAAGAAAATTTAAAAGAGCACCATGGAAAGTGATGAAACCATTTTTTTTCTCAAATTCAAGTGATTCGAGTGATTATTTTACAAATGTTCGAACAAAATCTAAATGTATGTCAGCTTTAGGTTTAGCAAAGGCAAATATTGACTTTTCTTGATTACTGTTTAGAAACTTTGGTTTGGTTTGCAACTGTGAACCCACCAATAGGGATGAGCCGAACACCCCCCCCCCCCCCCGGTTCGGTTTGCAGCAGAACATGTGAACAGGCAAAAGATTTGTGCAAACATGCAAAAACAATTAAAGTCTATGGGGCATGAACATGAAAAATCAAAAGTGCTAATTTTAAAGGCTTATATGCAACTTATTGCCATAAAAAGTATTTGGGGGCCCGGGTCTTGCCCCAGGGGACATGTATCAATGCAAATTTTTTTTTTTAAATGGCAGTTTTTTCGGGAGCAGTGATTTTAAAAATGCCTAAAATGAAACAATAAAAATGCCTGGGGGTCTCCTTAGTCTGCCTGTAAAGTAGCGAATATTTCCTGTGTTTATAACAGTACCACAGCAAAATGTGGTACTCAAATGTAGAGACCTTGTAGTGCAAGCAATCTGCCATCAGCCATCAGTGGTCACAGATATTACCTGTACTGTTAAACCTCCGAAAATGTGTTATGGGTCCCATTATTCTTCTCATTCATATGCAAGGTAATGATGTAGGGCATTCCTGGTCTGTGGATTCATTATCCTCCAATAATTCTGATATCGCTCAATGTTATGCCATTTTTACTAATTTAAAGTTTGGTCTGCAATTGTCCCTCTTTGGTCTGGGCCCATCACATCCCTGATTTGTTTTTGGAGTGGTTTTGAGACGTGAATACGCATGGGTTAATTTAACCACTTCAATACCGGGCACTTAAACACCTTCCTGCCCAGACCAATTTTGAGCTTTCAGTACTGTCGCACTTTGAATGACAATTGCGCGGTCATGCTACACTGTACCCAAATGAAATTTTTATCATTTTTTTCCCACAAATAGAGCTTTCTTTTGGTGGTATTTGATCACCTCTACGGTTTTTATTTTTTGCGCTACAAATAAAAAAATACCGAAAATTTTGAAAAAAAAAATGTTTTTTTTGTTTCAGTTTCAAAACTTTGTAAATAAGTACGTTTTCTCCTTCACTGATGGGCACTGATGGGGCTACACTGATGGGCACTGATAAGGCGGCACTGATGGGCACCAATGATGTGGCACCAGTGAAGTGGCACTGATGAGGTGGCATTGATGGGCACTGATAGGCGGCACAGGTGGGCACTGATAGGCGGCACAGGTTGGCACTCATAGGCAGCATTGGTGTTATACTGTACTAATGGATGCCAATCAGTGCCAAACAATAATGCATGCCAATCAGTGATGCCCATTGTGAGCACTGATTGGCATCCATTATGGGCACTGATTGGCATCCATTGTGCTGACTGGCATCCCTGGTGGTCTAGGGAGGATTACCTTTTGCTTAGCATCCCTGGTGGTCTGGTGGCGTCCCTGGTGGTCTAGTGTGGGCATACTCGGGGGGCTGTGCTGATAATCGATCAGCACAGACCCCCCCTGTCAGAGGAGCAGCAGATCGGCTCTCCTCTACTCGCGTCTGACAGACGCGAGTGAGGAAAAGCCGATCACTGGCTCTTCCTATTTACACTGTGATCAGCCGTGATTGGACACAGCTGATCACGTGGTAAAGAGTCTCCGTCAGAGACTCTTTACCTAGATCATAGTTGCCGGGTGTCAGACTGACACCCCGCAACAACGATCGCCGCGATGCGCGCCCCCGGGGGCGCGCAGCGGCTCATAATCCTGATCACGTCATATGATGTCCGATCAGGATTATGAAACCACTTTGCCACCGTCAATTGCCTATAGGGTGGGCGGCAAGTGGTTAATTAACATTGGCCTTGATATCTCGGCCTACAAACTAGTGTCAAGCAGGTGTTGGCTGCGGTGGGGCGCTCATCAGTGTACCACCCAGTTGCTTGTGGCGGCTTTGACCTTGCTGGCAATGTTGCTATGCCCTCAAGCTAATTGATGTTGTTATTCCCTCAATTCTTAAATTCTGGGGTCAGTCTAATACCTGTCAAGCAATTAAGGCAAGGACAGCCCTTTTAGATTATGTGAGTTTATGTTTTATGGGTACTCACAGAATAAATGTGACAGGCATTGTTTATTTGTTACATGTGGAAAGTTCAATAAAGCCAAGGCCTTGTCCTATTTTCCAAATCTGCCTGCCTGTCTTTTTTTTGGGGGGTGGCAAAGTATTGGCTTATTCGTTAGTTATAAATGGACCTATGCTTCTCAGCAGCCATGTATTCTATTACTTTATGAGGGTTAAAGAGACTCTGTCACGCTTCAAAAAAAAAAAAAATGAATTGAGAAAATCCCTGCAAATAAAGCAATGAATACATACTTGTCCCTTTTTCTGTGCTGCCGAAGACTACTTTATTTTTTAGCAACAAAATCCTTTTAAAATGACACTAATCATTATCCTTATTCTCAAAAAAAATAATCCTTACACATGCACTGCTTAACAGCCCTGTAACCTATTTCTAGACGGTGCCTTTATTTGAACACTGTGTATATGTTGTAGAAATTGAATAGGCACAAACAAAACATCTATAGCAATGGTACGATGTGTGTTGTAGAGCATACAACTCTTCAGACAGATAAAGTAATGTTTATAAGACAGGCAGTTTCCCAGTAGTGTTATGAAACATATTTAGTCTAGCCATACATTACACCATTTTTTTTTTTTGTACAATTTTCCTTTAGATTTATCAAAACCATACCTAAACAATTTTAATGTGTATGCAATATGGCAGGCCCATGCACTACATAGTTGAAGGTAAATCTAAATGAAATGATATTAAAAAATTGTATAACGTATGGCCAGCTTTACAGATCATATGATGATAGAAGAGCACTTCCGTTGGAGGGATAGTGGTGAGTCACACTGAGTTTCCCAAAGTCCCTGAAGATATCTAGCTGTCAGTGGGAGACTATTCCAGGAAGATGGCAGAGGAGACACCCTGCAAGAAAGGAAGAAAATGGCACAGTGTCACTTTCAGGTTGGAGGGAATACTGCAGCCTACACCTGTCTTATATTTTTCATGACAATGTTTCTTTTATGCCTCCTTGTAATGTCCTCCATGAACTCCTGAACCTCTGTTTCCCTTAAATCTCTCTGTTTCCCTTAAATCTGTTTGTCTGGAATGAGCAGTGCAGATTAGTTGTGATCTCTTGCACTGTTTTGTGCACACTACACATCCCAAAAGCCACAGTCCATCTCACGAGTGAGCAAAAGAGGGTAGCTATGTTTCTACCTACAGTGGGACCGTGGAGAATGAATGTAGCCACCCTC
The DNA here is from genome assembly GCF_037356315.1 of Lithobates pipiens. Classification (NCBI taxonomy): domain Eukaryota; kingdom Metazoa; phylum Chordata; class Amphibia; order Anura; family Ranidae; genus Lithobates; species Lithobates pipiens. The sequence goes on from NW_027507903.1 coordinate 67,972,000, forward strand.
TAATATGAAGTTGTATCAGCAAAAAAAAAAGCAAATTTGGAAATTTGGATGGAGGGGGAGAGCATTAGAATGGTCTTTGAGTTAATATGTACAGAATGCATGAATAGATTTTATTGCCACTTTTAACATCCTTTTGATTAGTTTCCTGCAGCAACACACATAGTGCTTTCAAGGTGAGTATTGCAGCTAAGTGTATGTGTGCCAGATTAAATAGTTATGCAACAACCAAGCTATTTTTTTATATAATTTTATTAATGGATTTTTGTGGAATTCAAGTTGTGTTTTAGTCTTAGCAGTCCATTCATCTAAGCTTCACACAAAGTTCCCAGGTTTCCAACCATTTCCAACATTTCAAAGCCATTTCAGCTTCATAAAATTCTGACATTTACGCTGAATCCACCAAACACGCTTGTTCAAATATGTGCCGCATTAATTCTTACTTTGCACAAACCTGAACAGGTTTTGTAGCTTGCTAATGAGTCCCCATAGAACAAAACACATATTCTGGCATGAAGGTCTGACTTCAATGAACACTTTCACATGCAGAAAATTAGCCAAACTCTTAGGATAACTCTGCTGTTTTGTGTTTGTATCCTAGTACCCAGAATGCTTTGGAAATGCTACACACGCGGGGACTGTTCGCTCAACTTTGTCCGTCAAACAGTTTCAGCGGACAGTCCGCTCAAAATTAGCATGGACGGACTTGCCCACACACGACGAACGAACAGTCCGCTGAAACCGTGCGCGATGACGTGAACGGCACGTACGACGGGACGAAAAATACAACGTCCTATACACTGCAATGCAAACTTCGGCGTGTAAATCCTTTCTGAGCATGCGCGGAACTTAGTTTGACGAACAAGCCTACACACGAGGGGACTGTTCGCTGAAACAAAGTTTCAGCGGACAGTTTTTCGGAATTTCTGAAAAACTTTGTTCAGCAGACTGTCCGCTGAAACTGTCCGCTGAAAGCCCACACACGAGCGGACTGTCCGCCGAAACACTGTTCAGCGGACAAAGTTGAGCGAACAGTCCCCGCGTGTGTACGCGGCCTAATATGCATATAGTATAACACCTGTGTATGGTAATGTCTCGAAATATTATACACAATCAAAAGAGAAGCTAAAACAGGATGTGATATTTATTAAAAGGAGTCCAGTGAAATTAAAAAACTGAAAACTGCATCAAATACTTACTGTAATTTTCCCTTCCTGATACCTGATGCCAACATGGCAACATACTAGTGATAGAGCTCTGCCTCTTGACCCCTCTCCCAGGACCAGTGAATAGCATATATGAAGGCATGGTTAGCTGTCACCCCATTCTTTGTAATAAGCCACATATTGGAACACACGTGGGTGGGCTCATATGCTGCCATGGTTTGGCATCAGGAAGGAAAATTACGGTAAGTATTTGATACAATTTTTTATTTTCCTGACGCCAACATGGCAGCATACTAGTGATAAATAATTAGCTGACAGAGTGCGTAATGCTTGACAAACCAAATTTATTTTAAATCATAACAGAAGACAGGATAGTTCTCCTTCTGAAATCTACAGACAACAAAGCACCTGGATGGATTCTATAATGTCTTAAGAACGTAATTTCTCGAAGACCAAGATGCTGCACTACAGATGATTTCCATAAATACATGTGAATGAGTTGTTGCCACCACCCTGGTGGAGTGAGCAGTCACCACTGTAGGAAGACTGCCACCCCTCGCTCTGTGCGCTCTGTGTATGAGTTTGACAATTCATCCTACCAAGGTTCTTGCAGTGGCCTCCTTCTCCTGAAAACCTCCCTGTTGGGATTATAAAGAGCTTCTCCGAAGCCCTAAATGTTAGTAACATTTGAAAGTAACAGAAAGGTATTTCTTTAATGTTCTGGAGACATCTAATTTGTGCAGAATTCCTGAACATTCTTCTGGGAAGTTGTGTAAGGCCCAAATACCAGTCTGGTGGAAGGGCGTTGCCACCTTTGTAACAAAATGGTCCACCAGTCTTAGTTCAACCCGATCTGGAAAGAATCTTATATGCCGCTCTGAGGCTCCCAGAACCTTAAGCTCCGAAACTCTCCAACCAGAGGTAATTGCTGATAGAAAGTCCAGTAAAGCTGACAGATCCCATTGAGGAAAGATTCTTTTATTTGGAGGGCGAATTTTGACAACCACTTTCAAGAATTGTTTGATTAGTGGTTCCTAAGCCCATTTTAACTTTGTTATTGCCAAGATTGCAGATATTTGCACCTTTAACAAACTGTGGCTAAGGCCCATGTCTAGGTCCAACTGAAGGTAATCCAACACCGCCGATAGAGGTGGGGCTGCAGGATCGAGACCACTCTCAGTTAGTAAGAGTGTGAACCTGTCCCAGATTTTGTTGTAGACCCTATTAGTAGTGGGTTTTCTGGCCCTCAGTAATGTGGCAATAACTCCAGAGGAGCATCCTAAGTTCTCCAGCCTCCCCCTCTCAATAGCCAAGCCCGAAGTTCCAGCCTGTGTATGTTCGGATGCAGGAACTTGCCTTGTACTAGTAGGTGTGGAAATACTGATACTGGCTTGGGGGTTGGATGTTGTTTGCTAAGGTATATTGCTAAAGGGAACCAAGGCCTCTGCGGCCAGAATGGGAGGATGGCTATGACTGTCACCTGCTCTCTCAATAGCCTCAGAAGGAACCTTATGATTAGAGCTGTTGGAGGAAAGACGTAAGCCAAGCTGCAATTCCAGGGTGTGACCAGTGCATCTATTCCTTCCGCCTGGGGATGCGGAAATCTGGACAAGAATCTCTGAAGCTTGCTGTTGCTGAGAGAAGCAAAGAGATTGATTTGCGATAGACCCCACTTGTGGACCAATTGGGAGAATACTCTGGGATGTAAGGCCCATTCTGTCTGATTTGTGAATCTCTGTGAAAGATGATCTGCCTGCGCATTCAACCTTCAAGTAAGATAGACTGCTCTTAAAGACTGTAGGTGTATTTCCAACCCAGGTCAATATGGGTTCTACCTCCATCATCAACGTGCTTCTGTGAGTTCTTCCTTGGTGTTGAATATAGGCCACTGCAGCCCTGTTGTCCATTTGTAGAGTAAATGGCTGATTCTTGATTCTGTGGCATAGGGCCTGGAGAGCCATAAATGCTGCTCGAATCTCCAATACGTTGGAGACCAACCCCCTGGCAGGGAAGCTCCACCTGCCTTGGACAGACTGAATTTTGCAGTGTGCCCCTCAGCCTGCCTTGCTCAGTCGTAACAATGGTCTAACTTAACCACTTTCAGACCCAACCATTTTGCTGGCTTAAGACCAGACCACATTTTGCGATTCGGCACCTTGTCAATTTAACTGACAATTGCGCGGTCATGCGACATGGCTCCCAAACAAAATTGATGTCCTTTTTTTCCCACAAATAGAGCTTTCTTTTGGTGGTATTTGATCACCCCTGCGTTTTTTATTTTTTGCGCTATAAACAAAAATAGAGCTTTTTGTTATAATAAATATCCCCCAAAAATATATATAAAAATTTTTTTTCCCTCAGTTTAGGCCGATACGTATTCTTCTACATTTTTGGTAAAAAAAATCACAATAAGCGATTATTGATTGGTTTGAGCAAAAGTTATAGTTTACAAAATAGGGGATAGTTTTATGGCATTTTTATTAATAATTTTTTTTTACTAGTAATGGTGGCGATCAGCGATTTTTATTGTGACTGCGACATTGTGGCGGACATTTTTGACACATTTTTGGGACCATTGTCATTTATACAGCAATCAATGCTATACAAATGCACTGATTCCTGTGTAAATGACACTGGCAGTGAAGGGGTTAACCAGGGAGTGTCAGTGTAGGGGTTAAGTGTTCCTAGGGATCGTGTTACTAACTGTGGGGGGCTGAGCTTTGTGTTAGTAAGCACTGATCTCTGCTCCAATCACATGGAGCAGAGATCAGCGTCACTTGTCTTGTTGCTAGGCAGAACGGGGAGATGCTGTTTACATCGGCATCTCCCCATTCAGCCGTCCCGTGAGGCGATAGCGGGTATCCCCACGGCGATCGAGTCCATGGCACCTGCGACCGGACTCACGGGGGTCCCGACCGGCATGCATGCTCGCCGCTGCCGGCGCGCACGCGATGGCAGGGCAGCATTTAAAAATGGACGTACCTGTATGCCAATATGCCTGCCCATGCCATTCTGCCAATGTACATCAGCGTGCGCCGGTCGGGAAGTGATTAAAGGACCCATGGGATGTGACTTCTTCAGGGATTCCACTCTTAGTCAAGACTGCAGGCTGCAGGATACCATTATCAGCTGTGTTAAGCTCTACTTCCTCCACTGTGATAGGAAACCTAGCTGAAACTGACGAAGATGCCAGTGGGCCCATGGAACCATTGGAATGCATGATGACATGGTGCCTAGAAGATTGAGGCACCGAGAGGCTGAAAGGTGAGTGGAAGTTGCTGCTGCTAAAATTTTCTTCCTGATCACTGAGCTGATGTGCACAGACCAAAGGGAAGGGAAGGCTTGTAAACTGTAAATGCGTCTGGCCGACTTCAAACCTTAGGTACCTCTGGAAGGGATACAGATGACACATCGAGGGTCTCCCTCCGGTTTGGAATCTTTACATTGCCTGTTAATGTACTACTTAATGTGAGTGTTTTTAACCACCTGTGCATTAAATAAGAATTTTACAGTCTACACTCAGAGGCGCCTCTCTCTCTTATCTTTACCTCTGGAAGGCCAGCAAGATTGGAATATGGAGGTATGCATCTTGCAGATCCACAGAGAGCATCCAGTCATCTGGCTGCATGGTTTGAATGATGATGTGAATGGACTCCATTTTTTAATTTTCCAACAGAATAAAACGATTTAGATCCTTCAGGACGATGACTGGGCGCCATCCTCTGTCCTTCTTGCGTACCATGAATAGGGTGGAGTAAAACGCTGAGTACTTTTCCAAGGAGGGAACCAGAATTATTGCTTTCTGCTTTTGGAGGGAATGAACGTATTGCAGAAGGACAGCTTCTTTCTGCTGCGTCTCTGGAATCTTGGTGGGGGAAAAGCAACCTGGAGGGGTTGTACTGAGAAACCTCCAGGAGTGGCCCTGTGAGACCCCGGATCTTACCCAAGCGTCTGTAGAGTTTTTTGCTCAGATGTTTGCAAAGTGCGCCAGTCTGGCCCCTACTGGAAGCAGTTGGGACTGCATACCTTCAAAAAGATTTACTAGGCTCCTGTGGGGCACTTGGCGTCTTCTGCTTGTGGGCTCTAGGGAAAGATGACTGTGCCCCCCTCCAGCCGCCAGCCGGGGCCCTGGACTGCCGAGAGACTCTAGAGTCTCTGGATCTAGGAATGGAACTTACTTGAAAAAGGCTTTGACCTTTGCTGTCTTTTGTATTGTAGGAGTAGACCAGACTTGCCCCCTGACATTCACGAGTTGGCTGACTCCATCTTGGAACCAAAGAGGCACTTGCCATGTTAAGGTATCTTACACCACGACTATTTCAAAGAAGGATCGGCTGACCATGGTTTTAGCCATAGGGCCCTCTTTGCTGTTACTGTGTGCAACCGTGTCTATTTCTGCTTCCCCTATAAAATCGGGTGACACCTTCAGTTCATCCAGGGCTCAAACGATATCTGCCCTTGGCACTCCCTCTTTCACTGCCGACTCTTTCATGGCGCTAGCCACTGAAGTGAGGGTTACAGTTGGACGGCAGGCTGCCCCAGTTGCCTGATAGGCTCTTTTAAGAGCTAAGTCTATTTTCCTGTCCATCAAATCTTTGAAAGCAGACGAATCCTCCATAGGTAGTCATGTTTTTTGCCAAGCGGACGACTGCCACATCGACAGTAGGTGGTGAGTCAAGTGATATTCCCTCTATCTCCTGTAGAGGATATCATTTTTGCATATGGTTGAGTTAGAACCTCTTTTTGTTTTTTTGCCACTCCTGCTTTAGGATGTTCTTGATCTTGTCCATGAATGGAAAATAGGTTTGTTGTTTCTGTAGAAAAGGGTAATAGAATTTTGACTTCTTTGGCACTTCCCCCTCTTCGATCGCCTGCTTTATTGCCAAAATTAAGGGTTCTACAAGAGAAAAACTGAACCCAAGTTGCTCTGGGTCCTCCCCTGATGAGGAGGAATTATCCTTCTCCGTAGGCTAGAGTAGACTGTAAGGACACCTCACTGGGCAAAGTCATACTGCTTGCTGAAGTCCCCGGCTGATCTTCCAACGGGACCACTTGGGTAGAGGGCTGGGCTGATGTAAACTCAAACAGGGAATCTTGTACTACCCTTTTTTAGTAATGCTGAGACTTGTGCAGTGTCTTGTTCCCTGTCCACTGCAAACTCTTCAAGACAGTCTTTGCACACCAGTTTGTTGGATAGGGGGACTGCACCACACTCCCAGCATGATTTCTTGCTGGGATGCCTGTATTGCTCTGGAGAAGAGGAGGCGCGACACGCTCGCATGGATTTTTTCCTTGACCGGGAGCGATGTCTGGAGCTATGCACCATTGAAGAATGTCTGTCCTCTCTTATCCTCTGAAAGTGTGAGTGTGAGCGTGCTGGGCTGAAACAAATCAAAGCAAACCACATTAGAGGGCACTCTTTTAAGGTCACCTGAAAACTTACCAACTGGTGGTTCCCCTACCTTAAGTATTGAGGGTCTTGCATAAGTGGTGACTGACTCATGGCAGTAGAGAATAAGGGGGGCCAGCATAAAAGAGAGATAGCTGAATGAGAGACAAAAGGATGGAGATTGCCAACATTTTCTAACATGACAGGCTAAAACAAAAAATATCTAACTATCATAAGGCAAACAGCCAAAACAAACCAAAAGGGAAGAATATACTCCTTTAAAAAAAAAATAAAAAACATTTTTACAAAACTTTCCTACCAGCAGATGGCGTCGCAGAAGGTTGCTGAGTCTGTATCCAGAAATGATTTTAGGGACAGGAGCCACAGTCAGGAGGCTGTATATTGGCCGCTCTACAACAGTCTACTAACAATTTAAAATTATACCGGTAGTGAAAGAATCCACCCCCAGGCTCCTCCTGGTGTTGTGGGCAAAATGAATCAATTTGCCCAGAATCAAAAGGGCGTCCTGAGCTTCTGTTGGCCAGTGCACATGTGCGAACCCAGCACAGCCCTATGACATCATCAGGGCGCCCCTAGGCCTGTAAATCCTGGGCTGGGCAGTCGCCCCACTCCTATAGGGAGACCCCCGAGTACCCATTGCACAAAGTGACCCGCTTCTCCAGAGAAAAGAATGATTGAGAAAAAAAAGAAAAAAGCAGGTAAAACAGGTCGGACGCTTAAAGAAAACCATAGAAAAAGGAAAAGACAGACTGGCACCCCTAAAGCTCTGTAACCAAGTCAGGTTAAATGGCAGATTTCATTCCTAAAGAGGAAACACTGCAGGGACCCCTCAAGACCACACAGGGTTTCTTAGGCTTTTCAGTGCGATCTTAGCAGCCCGAGCACTGAGACTTCACACTGGGAGAGGCTCAAACCCAGACAAATACTGCTCAACGGCAGGGTGGGGGACATAAAATTCCTTACTTCATCACTGGCGTGGAGGTATGAGGAAAAAAAGAAGAACCATGCCTTCATTTATGCTATTCACTGGTCCTGAGGGAGGGGTCAAGAGGCGGAGCTCTATCACTAGTATGCTGTCATGTTGGCATCAGAAAAAGCATGTTAATTTCTTAAAATTAGGATCAGTTGAATACTCTAAATATAAAACATTAGAATCTTTGCCCTTTTCCTAGGCTGCATGCTAATGGGTATATTCAAATAACCCAATCAACAATGTATCTTTCGGCTAGGAGCTGGCAGAAAAATCCAGCAAAAAAAATAAAAAATGTTTGGTCTTGTACGTATGTAGATATGTTTAAGCGTGTATGACATTTGGAGGTGTATGTGCTTAAACTCATTCTATTGACTGGATTCATTTGTTCTAGCCATTTGGGTGGATATTTTGTAATGCGCTGCTCAAACTGTTGGTGCTATATAAAGCCTGTATAATAACAATAATAATCATGCATATGTGCGTGTATGTGCATACATTATGCCAATATGCTCCTCTCTGAATGCAGGTTTAGGGGGATTTGTATGGCCCTAAATGCTGCTCTGAAATATGTATCAGAGTGCCACAATGTACAAGGACTCATTGGCTAATCAAGAGCTACATGCAGGGACATAAAAAAAGAAAAATACTTTTAAAAGCTGTGATTTTCTGCCCATATTCAGGAGGTCTGAAGCAGCTAAATGCAGTTTGACATCTCGCTCCTTGACAACTGTTGATTTTCTTCCCACCCCTACATTACTTGAAAAGTTGCAAAGTTCTCGGCTCAGGCAAAAATATAAAACATGTAAACTGCATTCCAAAACTAAGCTCTTCTTGTTCTTCAATTGTAAAAAAAAAAAAAGAAAAACTGCATACATAAATGTCTCCATCCAAAACCATCCTTCCTGGACATGTTTGACATGCACTTGAAGTGCAAAGTGGATTTGCCTTTCGTAAATAACCCCCCATGTTTCTTTTCTGGTCACCCAAGGTATAAATCAGACAGACTAGAGTGAATAATGATATGCTACACTGAACATTAACACACCGGGCCTCTTACCACAAATAGTGGACCACTAGGTTATAGGTGGTCAAACAGGCATAGTGTATATCCACAGGCTGGTCACGTCTCCACCAAGACAACAAGCAGCTGGATCTTGAATAGCCCTGACAAATAGTGAATTCACAGGTTCATGCATTGAAATAAGAGAAAATGACTCCTCATGGTGCAGTATATCAAATCAGTGTATAATTTATTCCAAAAAGAATTCCAGAATACTCACATTTAAAATGATAAAAATGAGCATATCATTAGGTATACAATAAGGAGATGTTTCCAGCCCACAAGAAGGCCATGGTCAGCGCGTGTAGCGTTGTGACATTAGATCCCAGGCCCATATCCTCGGTGGAAGATATTATTATTCACTGTAGTCTGTCTGATTTACACCTTGGGCTGACTCCAGATAAGAAACATGGACTTTTGTGCCAGGGTTTGCGGACAAATGTATTTTTCAGTGCTGCGTATACCCTTTTTTTCCATAAATGAAACACAACCTATGAATGGAGGATGGATTGACAATTGATAGGTCCGCCCCATTCATATGACACTTTTTATTTTTTTAGAAGCTGTAATTACACCTTCTATGAATGGAGGTGCTCATCGGAAAGGGTAGGCATAGCTGGGCACTCTTGATGAATACCTGTCACTGCTGCCTCAGTTCTATAAATCCCCACCATACTGAAAGATTACAGCATTGAGGGTGGGTGGGGGTTGGACTTTGGAAGAGGTTGATTTCTGGGAAGAAAGAAGTGCATAGGTAATGCCTTTGTGCTCATTTTTTTATTTAAACTTAGGCATTCATTTAATTACTTCCGGACTGTTCAACACATGGATACTGTGGCAGGGTGGCCCTTCAGGGCGAAATCACTTACCGGTACGTCTTTTTTTTTGAGGGGGGGGGGTCTGGGGCGCACATGCACACCGCCAGCGACCCTCTCCCACTGTGATTGGACACAGCGGGAGCCAATTAGTGGGTCCAGGGGACCCAATGTTTGCCGGCACGCAGCGATCATTTCCGAGAGTGACAGAAAGGCGGTCTGCCTATGTAAACAAGGCAGATCGCCGTTCTGTCAGAGGGGAAGATGGAGATCTTCCCCTCTGACAGAACAGCGATCTGCTAAGCAAAGCACCTCCCACACAGTTAGCAAGCACTCCCAGGGGGCACATTTAAACCTTTGATCGCCCCCAATGTTAACCCTTTCCCTGCCAGTGGCATTAGTACAGTAACAATGCATTTTTTTTAGAACTGATCACTGTATTAGTGTCACTAGTCCCCAAAAAAGTGTCACTTAGTGTCAGATTTGCCCGCTGCAATGTCACAGTCCCACAAAAAATCACTGATTGCCGCCATTACTAGTAAAAAATTTTTTAATAAATAAAAATTTCATAAAAATATCAATTAGTTTGTAGACACTATAATTTTTGAACAAACCAATCAATATACACTTATTGGGATTTTTTTTACTAAAAACATGTAGCAGAATACATATTGGCCTAAATTGATGAAATAATTTGATTTTTTACTTTTTTTATTTGGATATGTTTTATAGCAGAAAGTAAAAAATATTGTTTTTCTTTCTTCTTCAAAATTGTCGGTCTTTTTTTGTTTATAGCACAAAAAATAAAAACCCCAGACGTGATTAAATACCACCAGAAAAAAAGCTCTATTTGTGGGAAAAAAAGCACACTAATTTTATTTGTGTACAGTGTCACATGACCACGCAATTGTCAGTTAAATGAATGCAGTCTCATATCGCAAAAAATAGCCTGGTCATGAAGGAAAGTAAACCTGCCGGAAGTGGTTAAATACCAAATTAATATGCATACTTCTTGTCATGTTATAAGGCCTTATTAAATTGTGACAATACTTTTCATAGCCTGCAGTCATTTTTACAGGTACTTATATAGCATCATCAATATATGCAACACTTTATATATTTATTGTACATTCACATCGGTCCCTGCATTACCACAGATGTAGGATCTAACCCATCTCAGCAGAGCTCTCTTTCTATCAGCTTAGAGTCTCATCTTAAAGTGGTTGAAAACCTACTTTTTGGACTTCTACCTATAGGTAGGCCTAGAATAAGGCTTACCTATAGGTAGTGGAAATATCTCCTAAATGTGTGCCGTTTAGGAGATATTTCACTTGTAGTCCGCTGAAAATTCCAACGCCGCATGCGCGGGGAAGAAACAAAACAAAGTGCTGTTTTTTCCCTAGCCTGTGCCGTTAATATCGGCTCCTGTGAACATGCACGGGAGTGACGTCACGTGGCTCTGGCGAATCACAGAGCCGGAGTCCGCGGCCTGGAAGGAAGAGGGGCCAGAAGATGGATGCTGCCTACACTGGGGACATCGCTGGATTCTTTTGCAGGTAAGTGGCACATAATGGGCTAGTATGCGATGCATACTAGCCCATTATGCTTTTCATTTGCAGGCTTTGCAGTGATTAAAAGAGGAAGTAAAACCTATAAGGGTTTGCTTCCTGTTTAAAGTGCTATTAAACCCCAAAACAAAAATATTATATAATTCAACTTATTAATTCAACTGTATATTTACCAGACCAAAGGGGAGAAAATAAAATAAGCTCATTGTTAGGGTTCACACACACTTTAAGAGAAATGGGTAGTTTAAGTAGAAATGTCTTGTCATCACATTAATTGAGAGATATTAGGAGACATCAAGTGATTTGACTTGCCAGCAAATGCAAAAATCGTCAAAATCTTTTTAACAATCTTGTGATTCTCTGGTTGTCACTGACATTGTGTGGCTGTTTCATCCTGTTTACTGTGAAGACATTTAATCTTCTGCCAAATATCTATCTATTCTTGACAAACCTTGATTGATCTTTGTACTCTTGTATAAAATTCTGATAAAAATGTATGTGTATATATAGATATATATATATATATATATATACTGTGTATATACTGTGCATATATATAGATATATATCTATATATATATCTATATAGATGATATATATAGATATAGATCTATATATATCCAATACAATGTAACAAGTGGATAAAAAGGTTCTCACGTAAAAATCTGCAGCTCGGAGTAGCATGGTATCGCTGGACATAAACTCCGCCCTACTATTTTCATCATACATGATGTCATCTGATCTGGAGATTTTTATGTGAGAACCTTTTTATCCACTTGTGACATTGTATTGGACCTGTGGTCACTTTTAATGACATTTTTTCAATAAAACCACCCTGGTTTTATGCTATGTGGCGACTTTTTGCCCTTTTTACATAAACCTCCATGAGAAAGAGTGATTAACTAGCACCAACGGCTCTGACACTTCCCTTCTCTACCTCCAGCAGGGGCAATTGCCCCCCCCCCCGAGAAATTAGTTGCGGGCGGCTGGGCGGGTGAGAGAGCGGGCAGCTCGGTGTGTGAATGGGCGGCTGAGAGAGCGGGTGGTCAGTTCGGTGGCGGCTGAGAGAGTGGGCGATCAGCTGGGCGGCTTGGTATGTGAGCCGGTGGCTGGCTAATCAGCAAGCTGGCGGGCGGGGGAGCAAAGAGATTGCATCATCTCTCACTGTCCAGCGCCCACATTGCATCCCTGCAGTAACTTCGGCCCTCACTATGCAGGCAGCAGAGATTACATCATCTTTCTGCTGCCTGACTTTGGGTGGGACAACGCAAGACACCACCTCCGCAAGGTGTGGCAGGTGATGTGGCAAATGACCATTCGCAAGGTGTGGCAGGTGACGTGGCAAGTGACAATCTGAAAGGTGTGGCAGGTGACATGGCAAGTGACTATCCGCAAGGTGTGGCAGGTGACATGGCAAGTGACTATCCGCAAGGTGTGGCAGGTGACACGGCAAGTGACAATCCACAACGTATGGCAGATGATGTGGCAAGTGACTATCCACAAGGTGTGGCAGGCGACGTGGCAAGAGACAGTCCACAGCATGTGGCAGGTGACGTGGCAAGTGACAATCCGCAACTTGTGGCAGGCAAGTAACAATCCGCAATGTGTGGCAGGTGACGTGGCAAATGACAACCAGCAACATGTGGCAGGTGACGTGGCAAGTGACAATCTACATCTGGTGGCAGGCGATGGTGGCAAGTGACACACTCGGGGCTCCCACTGATTCTGCTTTATGGTGAGTTGAACCATTTCACTTTATATTACAATGTAATAATATAAATAATGTGCTTCAGTCATCCTGACACCATAACAACCATGGTACCAGGATGATTGAAGCGCCAACACCAGCCATTCCCCAATAAATTGCCTGCAAAAAAAAGTATTTTCTGGCAGTGCCCCACCCGAGACTAGACCCTGGATCCGCCCCTGACCTCCAGTGGATGGATCCTTTACGATGTGTGATTCCATGTGTGATTAAACTCCTATAATGTGGAGTCTAGCTAACTGGTAAGGGCACATCTTGTATTTATATGGTGGAAGGCGCACTTGGGTGTACGGTCGCTCACTATCATTTGGACAAGTGTTGCAGCAATATATCATTTTATTTCTGTATGGACTTGTATGGAAATCTTATGGAGTGACTACTGTCACTTTATTTCATTTCACATGTTATATATAGATATATATCTATATATAAATATAATCTTTTTTTTGTTTTTAATATGATCAACTAGTGCAATCAATTAGAATGCAGTATAAAAAATCTGGTTTGAAGCAGAAGTATACATCCCCTATGGATCACAGTTACTTCTGCATACCTGTTTTCAGCCAACGGAGGGCTGAATCCCACTGTCGGCTGAGTCACAGAGCCAGTCCAGAACAGAGAGGAAGCAGAGCAGAGAGCTGGTGACTGACAGTCCCCTGCTCGCTGCTCACAGAATACTGAGAACTGAGCGATCAGCAGTCTTTGATCGCTCAGTTCTCAGTAGGGCCAGTGGGGGACAGAGGCAGCATTGGATGGATGCTGCATCTACCTAAGTGAGTATATATATTTTCCAAAACGTCTTTTTTTAACCAAATAGAATACACAATACAATAAAAAAAAAGTAAAAGTCAGCCCCCAAAATACAATCTGAATGTCACAGCTAAAATCAAGACTCATCAGACCAGGCAACCTTTTTCCAATCTTCTATTGTCTAATTTTGGTGAGCCTGTGTGAATTATAGCCTCAGTTTCCTGTTCTTAGCTGACAGGAGTGGCACCCGGTATGGTCTCCTGCTGCTGTAGCCCATCTGCTTCAAGGTTCGATGTGCTGTGTGTTCAGAGATGGTATTCTGCATACCTTGGTTGTAACGAGTAGTAATTTAAGTTACTGTTGCCTTTCTATTATCTCAAACCAGTCTGCCCATTCTCTTCTGACCTCTGACATCAACAGGGCCTTTTCCTCCACACAAATGCCACTCACTGGATATTTCCTCTTTTTTTCAGACAATTCTGTGTAAATCATAGAATGGTTGTATGTGAAAGTCCCAGTAGATCATCAGTTTTTGAAATACTCAGACCAGCCTGTCTGGCACCAACATCCATGCCATGTTCAAAGCTACTTAAATCCCCTTTCTTCCCCATTTCTTCCTCCAAACATGGCGAGTCGAGGTAATGCCAAATAGCTCAATTTTGGTCTCATCTGACCACAGCACTGTCTCCCAATCCTTCTCTGAATCATTTAAATGTTCATTGCTATGACTGTACATGTGCCTTCATGAGGAAGGGAACCCGCCGTGTTTGGAAAAAAAAATGCTGACTATTAGCCTAAAAACACCATCCCTACAGTCAAGCACGGAGCATTCACACCTGAGACCGTGTAACACTAACGAATCACATGACACCAGGGAGGGAAAATTGATAATTGGGCCCAACTTGGGCATTTTCACTTAGGGGTGTACTCACTTTTGTTGCCAGCGGTTTAGCTGTGTAATGATTGTGTGGTGAGTTATTTTGAGGGGACATCAAATTTACACTGTTATACAAGCTGTACACTCACTACTTTACATTGTAGCAAAGTGTCATTTCTTCAGTGTTCTCACATGAGAATATATAATAAAATATTCACAAAAATGTGAGGGGTGTACTCATATATATACTCATATATATGAGTGTATATATATATATATATATATATATATATATATATATATATATATATATACATATATATGTATATATATATATATATATATATATATATGTATATATATATATGTATATATATATGTATATATATATATATATATATATATATATATATATATATATATATATATATATATATATGTATATATATGTATATATATATATATGTATATATATATATATATATATATATATATATGTATGTATATATATATATATATATATATATATATATATATATATATATATATATATATATATATATATACATATATATATATATATACATGCAATTATCAGTTTTTTATTTCTGAAAAATAGTTTTATGTATATATTTTTCTAATTTTACTTCAGCAACTTAGACTATTGTGTTCTGATCCATCACATATAATTCAGATTTAAAAAAACATTGAACCAAAGGCTGTAATAATGTAACAAAATAGGTAAAAAGCCGGGGGGGGTGAATACTTTTGCAAGGCACTGTATATATATATATATATATATACATACATATATATATATATATATATATATATATATGTATATATATATATATATATATATATATCTATATATATACATACATATATATATATATATACATATATATATATATATATATATATATATATATATATATATATATATATATATATATATATATATATATATATATACATATATATATACATATATATATATATATATATATATATATACATATATATATACATATATATATATATATATATATATATATATATATATATATATATATATATATATACATATATATATATATATATACATATACATATATATATATATATACATATACATATATATATATATATACATATATATATATATATATATATATATATATATATATATATATATATATATATATATATATATATATATATATATATATATATATATATATATATATATATATATGTATGTATATATATATATATATATGTATGTATATATATATATATATATATATATATATATATGTATGTATATATATATATATATATACAGTGCCTTGCAAAAGTATTCACCCCCCGGCTTTTTACCTATTTTGTTACATTATTACAGCCTTTGGTTCAATGTTTTTTTAAATCTGAATTATATGTGATGGATCAGAACACAATAGTCTAAGATGCTGAAGTAAAATTAGAAAAATATATACATAAAACTATTTTTCAGAAATAAAAAACTGATAATTGCATGTGCGTACGCCCATAAAAAGCTCTGGTGCAACCAATTACCTTCAGAAGTCACATAATTAGTGAAGTGATGTCCACTTGTGTGCAATCTAAGGCCGCGTACACACGAGAGGATTGTCCGCCCAACTTAGTCCGCTGAAACACATTTCAGCGGACAGTCCGCTCGTGTGTGGGCTTCAGCGGACTTTTTCAGCGGACAGTCTGGCGGACTAAGTCTTTCGGAATTTCCGTAATACAGTCCGTCCAACTTTGGTTTCAGCGGACAGTCCGCTCGTGAGTAGGCTAGTTGGACGGACTAAGTATGGCGCATGCTCAGAAAGGATTTACACGGCCGAAGGTTGCATTGCTGTGTATTGGACGTCGTATTTCTAGTCCCGTCGTACGTGCTGTACACGTCATCGCGCAAGCTTTCAGCGGACTGTCTGTTCATCGTGTGTGGTCAAGTCTGTTCATTCAAAAGTAGGACGGACTGTCTGTCGGATTGTCTGACGGACTTAGTTGGACAGACAGTCCGCCCGTGTGTACGCGGCCTAAGTGTCACATGATCTGTCATTACATATACACACCTTTTTGAAAGGCCCCAGAGGCTGCAACACCTAAGCAAGAGGCACCACTAACCAGACACTGCCTTGAAGACCAAGGAACTCTCCAAACAAGTAAGGGACAATGTTATTGAGAAGTAGAAGTCAGGATTAGGTTATAAAAAAATATCCAAATATTTGATGATCCCTAGGAGCACCATCAAATCTATCATAACCAAATGGAAAGATGGCACAACAGCAAACCTGCCAAGAGACAGCCACACACCAAAACTCACTGAGGGCATTAATCAGAGAGGCAGCACAGAGACCTAAGGTAACCCTGGAGGAGCTGCAGAGTTCCACAGCAGAGACTGGAGTAGAGTGGCCAGAAGAAAGCCATTACTTAAAAAACAAAACAAAAAAATGGCACATTTTGAGTTTGCAAAAAGGCATGTGGGAGACTCCCAAAATGTATGGAGGAAGGTGCTCTGGTCTGATGAGACTAAAATTTAACTTTTTGACCATCAAAGAAAACACTATGTCTGGTGCAAACCCAACACATCACATCACCCAAAGAACACCATTCCCACAGTGAAACATAGTGGTGGCAGCATCATGGTGTGGGGATGTTTTCAGCAGTCAGGACTGGGAAACTGGTCAGAGTTGGGGGAAAGATGGAGGGTGCTAAATACAGGGATATTCTTGAGCAAAACCTGTACCACTCTGTGTGTGATTTGAGGCTAGAACGGAGGTTCACCTTCCAGCAGGACAATGACCCCAAACAGACTGCTAAAGCAACAGGAGTGGTTTAAGAGGAAATGTGTAAATGTGTTGGAATGGCCTAGTCAAAGCCCAGACCTAAATCCAATAGAAAATCTGTTGTCAGATTAAAAGATTGCTGTTCACGAGCGCAAACCATCCAACTTGAAGGAGCTGGAGCAGTTTTGCAAGGAGAAATGGGCAAAAATTCCAGTGGTAAGATGTGTCTCATAGAGACTTATCTAAAGCAACTTGGAGCTGTGATAGCTGCAAAAGGTGGCTCTACAAAGTATTGACTTTAGGGGGGTGAATAGTTAGGCACATTGGCTTTTTCTGTTATTTTGTCCTATTTGTTGTTTGCTTCACAATAAAAAAAAACAAAAAAAAAAACTCTTAAACGTTGTGGGCGTCTTCTGTAAATTAAATGATGCAAATCCTCATACAATCCATGTTAATTCCAGATTGTGAGGCAACAAAACACAAAAAATGCCAAGGGGGGTGATAATATTGAAAGGCACTGTGTATATATATCTGTATATATAAATATAATCAATTTAAGGAAGTAAAAGTCAAAGGCTGGAAAGCCTTACAAGGCATTATATGCATTTAAATTCACAGCGGATAGAAAAATGTTCATTCCAAACGCTGCGTTAATTTGCAATCACCTCCTTTATAAAATATCAGTTAGCGAGATGTGACAAATCACAGGCGTTGTTGTACTGACAGCCTCAAAGTAGCATCTTCCGCAAATAGCCGAGTTGAAACGTAAAGGTTATGTGAAAGGTGGTTGCCAAGCACTTGTGAATTTTAACATTGGATGATGAGATTTGCAGTCACACAATATCGTGCTTGTGCATGACATGGCCTTGTATCCTTTTCTATATTCTATCTTGTAGCAAATCTTAGCTTTTACCTAGTCTCCTGTGTTTATTATTTTCTTCAGCTTCTCTGAAATATGGCAGCTGGTGAGCTTCGCAGAGCTTTTATCTGGCTCGCTTCTGTGTGGACTTAACAGTGAATCAGCCGCTCTAGGCCTTTGCTGGAAGGAAACAAAACCCACATTGATCTGTCATCAAATATTGATAAGTCTTGATAGCTGTCCAGTGCCTGTGCTATTTTATTGGCATACAGAAGAGATAAAAGGCATCATCATTTAGGTAGAGATAATGCACAGAATGTACATTCATTAACAAAACTGAGTGAATGAACATCCTTTTACAGATACAGGACGATAAGAACGGGCTAAACATGATTTAATGCCTCTCTATAACTCCGTTTTTGCTTTACTCTGTTATATATCTATTACCATAACATTTACATCTTTGTGAGCTTACAGAAAGTAAAAGAGTCTTGTAGTGGCCATACACACTTTGATAAATGATTCATTTCTTTTCCAATTGATCGCTTCTGATAGGAATGATTAATCCATAGTTCACAGCCCATTCTATTGACATGTCACACATGGGGAAGTCAATTTTGAGATTTGGTTAAGATACGATTGAAACCTAAGATTGTAAATAATGGATCACGTCTCTGTTTCAACCATGTAATCTCATAATTTGACAAATCGAAATACAATCGTATGCATGATCAAAGTATGTCGGTGTCGCTGATCGATGCAAAATGATAATATTCCTCCCATCCCCATAAACTCAGTGTGATTGAATCCAATTGAAATTGAGTCTAGATTGTTTGGAAACAAAGTCATGGCTGCTGCTCAACCAACAAATAAAATTCAAAATACTAACAACAATTTACAAAGCCATCCACAACTCTGCCCCCAGCTACGACACTAACCTGGTCTCAAAATACCAACCAAACTGCTCTCTTCAGTCCTCCCAAAATCTCCTCCTCGGAAGCTCACTTGTCACCTCCTACCATGCTCGCCTCCAGGACTTGTCCCATCCTTTGGAACTCCCTACCCCAATCTGTCCAACTATCTCCTTAACCTTATATCTTTAGACAATTCCTGAAAACCCTTCTCTTTAAAGAAGCCTGCTTCTAAATAATACACAGTTTGTTTTTTAACTTTCTCCATCAGCTCATACTCCACAGCTAATGCATTTTGTATCACTTGAATCCCCCTCTTGGATTGTAATCGCTAACGAGCAGGGTACTCTGATCAGTGGCGGCTGGTGAAGTTTTAGGATAGGGAGGCGCAAGACCCTGCCCCTCCATGTTTGGCCACTCCCACTTCTTGTAAGCCACACCCCTTACAGAATCCACATCATATACCAGGCTGTACATTATACACAGGGCTCTGCACATCATATACCAGGCTCTATATTATACACAGGGCTCTGCACATCATATACCAGGGCGGGGCTACACAAAGCAAGTTTTTCTGGGGCAAATGAAGCTCCTCGTCTGCAATCTCATGATTGCATAGACATGGTGCTTCCCATACTGCACGGCGCCCGGCGTCGGGACACAATGCATATAAGGACCTTAAAGGGACATGTTTAAAAAAAAATGTTTTACTTTTTTTTTGACTGTCTGGGGGGGGGGGGCAGTGCCCGGGTGCCCCTATGGGCAAGCCACCACTGCCTCTGATTCTTCTTGTACCAAAGTGTATTGTAACTGTAGTGTCTGCCTGCATTTGTAAAGCACTGCTCAAACTGTTGGTGCTATATAAATCCTGTATAGAAAAAAACAAAACAACAATAATAATAGTGCTGACTCCATCATCTTGATCGAATTGCATATTGATCATATAAACAAAATCAGAGTATGTATAGCAACCATTAAAGTAATGTTGTGATTGGTGCTGTAAGATTGTGCCAGTCCCCTCTTGGATATCCTGAGACACCTAGAGTCCATTGGCTCCCGCTGCTTTCAGTCACAGCCAGTGAGCCGTTGAGGAGAGGGCGGGGCCAAGCCATGGCTCTATGTGTTTTATGGATTTCAGGAGCAAGTGAGCATGGAGTGGTGTCCCCAGGGCAAGCAGTTTTCTCTGCGGGCACTGCTCAAGGGGGAGGAGACAGCACCGCTAAAGGGACCCGATAAAGAGGAGGATATTGGCTACTGTGTGCAAAACCATTGAGCAGAGCAGGTAAGTATAACATGTTTATTATTTAAAAAAAACAAAACAAAAAAAAACACAGCTTTAGTATTACTTTAATGATGTTACAGTCACAAATTATTGTGATACCACAATGAAAAATGTTTTTACTTGGGCATCTTTCCATTACATTAATTGTCCCTTGTATATTGCAAAATTGAAAAATGTCTTTCTTTTGCATGGCTACATAAATATATATATATATACATGCCATGAAATCTAGTTTATAAAATAGATTTAGGATAAAGATACCCATGAGTAATAGGCACCATAAGGCACCTGATATAGGGTTTGATCCCTTTTTAAAGTGGTTGTATACTCAATTTTTTAACTTTTACCTACAGGAAAGCCTATAATAAGGCTTACCTGTAGGTAAAAAAAATATCTCCTAAACCTGTACAGTTTAGGAGATATTCCCCTCGGTATGCGGTGCATACTAGCTCATTATGCCTTTTGCTTTGCAGGTTTAAAAAAAAAAAAAAAAATGTGCGGGTTTACTACCGCTTTAAATATGGGCACCACATTGGCCCTGTGACAATCCAGTGGTACAATTCCAGTCATTACCGAGTCCCTAAATATTAGAAACAATGGCCTTGAAATGACAGAGCTCAATTCTTTTAGGATTAGTGGGTGGATGCCACCTGGTCCAGGTGCTTTATCCACCTTTATTCTGTCTAAATATTTCTGAACCATATCACTTTTGAGCCTTTGTGGATCATTTGGGGCTGTGTCACTACCATCCCCATTATGGACATGAGCCCCCCCCCCCCCCCCATGCTCCTTTAATACACAGAGCTGAAGAAAGTATTTAATAAATTAGCCTTCTCTTTGTCCCTAGTCACCCACTCTAGATTAGATAAGGGCCTACATGCTCAGACCTGACCTTTTTACTATTAATATATTTGAAGAATTTTGTGGGGTTTATCCTACTATCTTTTGCAATCTGTCGTTCGTTTTGAATTTTTGCATCCTTGATTTCCTTTTTACATATTCTGTTATATTCTTTGTAAACGACGATAGCGTTCCTTCATTTCTATATTTTTTAAAAGCTCTTTTCTTATTATTTATTATTTATAGTCATTTTAACTTTGGCCGTGAGCCACATAGGTTTTATTTTTAGCCTTTTAAACCTATTGCCCATGGGAATATACTTTTCAGTGAGTTCACATTCAGTCTTTTTGAAGAATTCCCTTCTCTGATCTGTGTCCATTGATGTCAATATTCTCTCTCAGTCTCATCCTTGGAAAATTTGCTCTTTTAAAGTGTTTTATTTTTTATCTTACCTGTATGAGTTTGTTGCTTACAGCTAACATTAAATTAAATCATGTTACTGGTAATAAGCTCTGCATGGTTTGAGATTACCAGGTCCAGCAGAGCTTCATTCCTAGTCGGGGACTCAATAAACTGCACCATAAAATTGTCTTTTAATAGGTTTATACATTTTTGCCCTTCAACTGTCCCAACAGTGCAATTACTGCAGTCAATTTCTGGGTAGTCCCCCATTATTATCACTATCCCAGCTCTTGCAGCCCTTTCCATCTGTGTAAGGAGCTGAGTCACCTCTCCTCACTAACACTGGGAGGTCTATAACAAACTCCAATGACAACCTTTGTAGTACTCACACCCATGTATATTTCCACCCATAATACTTCAGACTCATCACACTCTCCAACAACTAGGTCCTCTTTCACACTCGTTTTGAGATAACTTCTCACATAGAGACAGACACCACCACCCCTCAGTTTTACCCTATACCAATGAAGCCTTGTATATTGTCTTTCTGAAATCCAGTATTTTCATAGGCTTAGGCATACCACCACCTGACAGTAATCCGCCTGGTGATAGGTCATCAAACGCTGCACTTTTCATTTGGCTTGGGAGTGCCTGCTCTCACAATACCCTGGAAGTTGGGGTATCTGTGAAAGCACCAATGACAGGAAGATCTTTCTTTTGGAAAAGGTAGGATCAAGCACCTTTAGGTTCTTATTGCCATATGGCTCCTAAATCTCTGATTTTCTAAAGCTAGCTATACACAGCTCGATTTTCTCTTGTTGAGGCCTGAGGGTGAACAAAAGAAAATCATTTGATTTCCCTATCCACACTGTTCCACACCATAGGTGTGCAGTCTATTGCATTAGGGTGTCAGTAGAGTAGTAGAGTAGTAGACAGTGTCAGTAGGGCAGAGATTGGTGTCAGTAGATTTTTTTTTGTTGTATTATTTTTTTATAATTTTTGCTTTTTTTTTTTTTTTTTTTTTTTTAAAATGATTTCAAAGCCCCATTAAGGAGCTTTTGTAAAATATCAGGGGTCTAAAAGGGGAATCTGCACCACACAAGTTGTTTAGGGTGTGCCCAGGCACCTGACACACCTATTGCACGTGCCATGTTCCACACAATAGATTCTTAAATGCTGGCTATTGTATTTAGCCGTTACTGGACCTGTGGCTGCCTGCTTACATTGGTGCTACTGAACAATGACTACATATATTATATGCACTCACTATCTGATAATTTTCTATCCTGCTCAACAAAAGTTGATTTGAAAATCAAATGAGCCAGGTAGGTTGCAGGCCACCCACAGGTTGAATTCCGTCTGATTCAGGTATTACCAGTTAGCTTAGTCTGCATGCTAGTTCTAGGACAGTGATTTACTTAAGCCAGAGACAGTCATGCAACTAGTAATAAGAGCCACCAACGGCTCGAACTTCAGTTGATTTACAGTTAACTTTGCAAGGTTAACAATGGTAACCTTAATATTACTATCACTACAGATTCTCTTTAAATTGAGCCATTCACATGCATACCTACTGTACAATAAACAGCTTCTTTCTAAAGAACAAAGGACTAGGTACATAGAAATATAAAGTCTTTCATAGGCAGGAGACTGCCACCATAACTTATTAATAATAGATACTTTATTAACTGTGATTTTCTTTTGTAAATTCATGGTATGGTATGTACTTGTATTTCTTTGTACTTGACACTGTGGTTAGCTATTGACTGAACAAAGCTCACTTCAACAAGCAATTCTATTGATTAACATCAGAAAAGTGAGATCAAATAACAGTGTCAAAATATAATATTATTGAATGAAAACAATCAAAGAAAAAAGTGTTTTCTTAATCGTTCAATAAAGTGGAATCAATCTGCTTCTGAATTACCTCCCACCCCCCCTTCTGCTTTGCCATTAATAAAAAGACTTGTGCTCTTTCAGGCATTTGGGAGCTGGAGAAGACCAATGGAGCATCTGCACAGGCGCACAAATGCCACCAGTCTCTGGTAGATGAGGAATATAGAACAAGATAGCATTTTCAGGCATGCATGGAAGTCTGCTGCACATGCACACCAACGTTGTGGCTTAGTAACCCACTGCCAAGGGTAGCTATATGGCTCCACTCCATGAGAAAAATGCACAGCATGAGTGATACGTCTGTGAATATCAAACCAATCAACACTACCATGTTTAAATCCAGGGATTATTAGAAGGTTAGACCTAGAGGCGCAGAGGTCAAAATAAGAATAAATATGGTGCAATCCCCCTACAGGATCTACAAGAGGACTGCAACCACCTCATCTGTTGCCACATTAAAACACAGGTATCCACAAGAAGATTAAAACACTTCAATAGCGTAGATCCCCCAGGGCTTTTTATTGTTAAAAATGCACATGAAACACTTCATATATTCAAATAGACCAATACCTGTGTGACTTGCAGTGTGCATGATGATGTTAGCACAGGGAAACTCTTCACAGGGCACCCTTCTGGTGGATCTTTGTCGCTTAAGACTCCTTATGTCGCGTACACACGATCAAACAATCCGGTGGAAAAGTTCGGCAGATCCACCCGTGTGTGGGCTCAGGTGGACTTTTTTACCCAAAAGTCCGGCAGACTAAGAAAGTAGTCTTGCACCAAAATATGTATACTATACGGCCGTGTGTGTGCTAGTCCGCCGTACTTTTGAAATGAATGGACTTTTCTCGCACGGAGAAAAGTCAGTTC
Organism: Lithobates pipiens; assembly: GCF_037356315.1. Taxonomy (NCBI): domain Eukaryota; kingdom Metazoa; phylum Chordata; class Amphibia; order Anura; family Ranidae; genus Lithobates; species Lithobates pipiens. The sequence goes on from NW_027507903.1 coordinate 67,996,256, forward strand.
ATTTTGAGCGCAGCTCGAGGTAGCCGGGACTAGCGAAGGAAGCGTTGCTGGCCCCGTCACCTTGTATGGAGTTAAAGGGGAAGCCCTATGCCAAAAAAACAGCGTGGGGGTCCACCTCTAGGTCCATATCAGACCCTTATCCGAGCACGCTACCCGGCCGGCCAGGAAAGAGGGTGGGGACGAGCGAGCCCCCCCTCCTGAGCCGTACCAGGCCACGTGCCCTCAACATGGGGGGTGCTTTGGGGAAGGGGGGCCATGCGGCACCCCACCCCAAAGCACCTCGTCCCCATGTTGATGAGGACAAGCTCATCTTCCCAACAACCCTGGCCGTTGGTTGTTGAGGTCTGCAGGCGGGGGCTTATTGGAATCCGGGAGCCCCCTTTAATAAAGGGGCCCCCGGATACCGGCCCCCCCCACCCTACGTGAATGAGTATGGGGTACAATGTACCCCTACAAATTCACCTGTGAAAAATGTAAAAAAAACACAACACACAAGGGTTAAAAATTGTTTATTGCACAGCTCCGGGGATCTTCTTCCGTCTTGGGGGTCTTCTCGCCGGACTCCTCCGCTATCTTCTGCTAGCTCTTTTACTAGCGGAGGAGCCCGGCTTTCTTCTTCGTCGCCACCCTCTTCTTCCGACTTTGGGGGTCTTGTCCCCCTCTTCGGTTCTTCTTGCCGGGCCTCCGCACCTTCTTCTAGCTCTTTTACAAGCGGTGGCCCGGTCTTCTATCGCCGCTGTCTTCGACGTCGCCGCCTTCTGTTCTTATCTTCTTCTCTTCTTGAGCTGTTGCCTCGTCGCTGTCTCTGGCCACAATGGCAGGCACGCGGTGTGCGGCGACTTATATAGGGACATCGCCGGATGATGTCCCCACCCATTATGATGTCCCAGTCCCAGCATCCTCTGGCAACCAATGGCCAGGGTTGTTGGGAAGAGGCCCTTGTCCTCATCAACATGGGGACAAGGTGCTTTGGGGTGGGGGGCCCCTTCCCCAAAGCACCCCCCCATGTTGAGGGCACGCGGCCTGGTACAGCTCAGGAGGGGGGACGCTCGCTCTTCCCCACCCCCTTTCCTGGCCGGCCGGGAAGCATGCTCGGATAAGGGTCTGATATGGACCTAGAGGGGGACCCCATGCCGTTTTTTCGGCGTAGGGATTTCCCTTTAACTCCATACCAGGTGACGGAGCCAGTGACGCCTCCTTCGCTAGTCCCGGTTACCTGGAGCTGTGCTCATTTCAAAAGTACGGCGGAAAAGTCACGTGTGTGGGCAGGTCCGCTCGTTCGGACAGTCCTGCGGACTTTACGGTGGTTTGTCCGCCAGACTAAGTACGCCGGATAGTCTGATCGTGTGTACGCGGCATTAGAGAGAATGTCCACTGGGGGGGCAATGGCTGTCTGGATGGAGCTGTTCCCCTGGATCCTGCCTGGCATTCTCCAGCTTGTCTGACTTGTGGGGGCTGCAAGGTGTCTACTGCACTGTGGTAGGTCAGGACTTTATCCTTTTGTTGAGGGAGTCTGGTATTGTACTTGGTATTTTGGTCTGGTTCCTCCCCACAGGGGTAACCCTATAGACCACCCTAGACGTGGCCACAAAACTTTCAGGCACAGGCCTGTGGCAGGATGCATAGGATGCATTAAGGTGAAAAAACACAAAGGTTTACAACTCCTTTAAATCCTTCAGGTGTGGCTCACTCCTTTGTCTTGTGTTCAAAGGAATTCTCTGCAGCTATGAGTTTATGGTAAAAATTGGGGTCACAATTCTGACCATCTCTGATTTCCCAGTCTACTGACATAACGCCTAAATGTAAGGATACAATTTGCAGGGTCTGCAGATGTTTGAACCTGGAGCAACCTGGATCAGCTGTCATTAAAGATACCAGTCTGGGTGGGTTCTTTTAAGAATCTCAAGTCTGTTAAAACTTTCCCATTGCACTTGCTTCTGCAACCTGTTTTGTGTAGTGATCGGCCTAATCCAGACGTGTTTACTCCTCCCAAATTGTATGACCATCAATATCCAGCTGAGGAGGACTTCCTTAAAAAGTATTCCATTCCATACCTGTTCCATTCCTAACTTACAAGACTCTGATTGTTCTTGTTTAGGACACATTATTTAAAGATCCTGTGGATAAAAGGATAAAAGCCATTTACAAGGCCTTATCCTCCCTTGTGGACCCTAACTTGCAATTTGCATTGCGGCCATGTCCATCTGCGAGACCTTAGGCATCTAGGATATGTTTAACCACTTGGGATCCGCGCTATTGCAAAATGACGGCAACAGCGCGGACCCACATTTCCGGGACTACGTCTATTGACGTGGTCCCGGTTACGAGCGGCCTGCGCGCCCCCTGAGGGGCGCGCGCGGCGCGCTCTGTGATCGGCGAGTCCGTGAGACTCGCCTGATCACCGATCCGTGTAAGGGGTCGATCCCGACCCCTTATCACGTGATCAGCTGTCAGCCAATGACAGCTGATCATGTGATAAAACGGAGCCGGTAATCGGCTAGTATTCCTCCTCGCGCTGACAGCGCGAGGAGAAAAAAAAAAAGCCGATCGCCGGCGGCCGTGTTCGGGACATCAGTCCCGATCACGGCCAGCAATTTAAACGGACACCTGCCCCCTGCCAGTGCCCACCTGCCACCCGCAGTGCCATCCTGAAATAAAGTAAGTGCCCCCCTGTCAGTGCCACCCAGCAGTGCCCATAGTGCCCACAGTGCCACCCAGCAGTGCCCACAGTGCCACCCAGCAGTGCCCACAGTGCCACCCACAGTGCCACCCACAGTGCCACCCAAAATCTGCCTCAAAGGTGCTGCACCCCAGTGCCGCCCATCAGTGCCCAGCAGTGCCGCCCATCAGTGCCCAGCAGTGCCGCCCATCAGTGCCCAGCAGTGCCACCTATCAGAGCCACCTATCAGTGCCACCTATCAGTGCCCATCAGTCCCATCTATCTGTAGTACCTATCAGTGCCCATCCGTGCCACCCATCCGTGCCACTTATCCGTGCCACCCATCCGTGCCATCTTATCTGTGCCCATCTTTGCCCATCAGTGCCGCCTTATCTGTGCCCATCGGTGCCGCCTTATCTGTGCCTATTAGTGCCGCCTTAACTATGCCTATCAGTGCCCACCAGTGCAGCCTATCAGTGCCCACCAATGCAGCCCATCAGTGCCCACCAATGCAGCCCATCAGTGCCCACCAATGCAGCCTATCAGTGCCGCCTAATCAGCGCACTTCAATGAAGGAGAAAAATGACCCGTTTGCAAAATTTTATAACAAACTATTAAAACATGATTTTTTTTTATTTTTTTTTTGCATCTTTTTTTGTTTGTTTAGCAAAAAATAAAACTCCGAGCTGTAACTAAATACCACCAAAAGAAAGCTCTATTTGTGGGAAAAAAAGGATAAAAATTTCATTTGGGTACAGTGTTGTATGACCGCGTAATTGTCACTCAAAGTGCATCAGCGCTGAAAGCTGAAAATTGGTCTGGGACTGAGGGGGGTTTAAGTGCCCAGTAAGCAAGTGGTTAAGGATCCTGGTTCTATCCTAACAAATTCTTCAGTCCTTCAACAACTGAAGCTCATGCCTGTAGCTTTACATTACTGTGGACAGGCTGTCAAAAATGTTACGCCTAATTTCCAGCACGGGTCTTTTATTTGGGTCAAATGTTGGGCTGCACATCATCAGTGCAACAAATGCTTATTATGTATATCCCGTACAAAATGAAATGTCTCATTGGAGCATCCATAGATAACTAGGCATGTGCACACTGAAATATTTTGTTTCGGAATTTCATTTTCGTCCGAAAAATACATTTATTTAGTCACTCCCGGAATTTGTTTTTATTTATTTCGTTTTTCATTAAAAATTGCATTTGTCTGAAAATCCAAATTAATTAAGGTCAAATCTGTCATTGAAGGCTCATGGTATCTGTTGAATGTTCAAAGAAGATTAGACGGAGCACCTAAACTGTATGACTTCGTATCGTTTAGTTGCTCCATCGAAACTTCTTAGAACTTTCGACAGACACCATAAGCCAAAGATTCAACCTTTGTACGTTTTTCGCTGCTTTGTCGAATCTTTGTCATTCATGTTGAATGTATATAGTTCAAACTGGACTGGGGATATTGATCACTGATCAGACAGGTAACAAGACAGGGTATATAGAATCTATATAGAATCTCAATCTATAATATAGAATCTATAATAAATCCCCCCCCACAACACCGGCAGCCTCTGAGGCTATCACAACACTGGCAACATTAGGATCACTATGAAGTTCACAACACTAACACAATAGCAGCAGATTATTATGAAAAAGTTAAGTTGAACTGTAGCTTCCTTCACTATTGTTCTGCTTCTGTGCTTATGCTTAATTGCTAAATAATTTAGGTTCTCTGACAAACAGACCAGCTAAGATTGACTGTCATATGAAATGATTCAGTGTGTGTGTGTCTCTCTGCTAGCAATTGTAAGTGAAGTTGGCTGTACGTGTGTACTTAGTTCTGGCTATTTTACTGCTCCTCCTCTTACCATCAGCCAATAACATTCATCATCATCATTATTTTTATTTTACTTCCCCCACCCAATTCCAGCAGTGATCTTTTCTCTCTATGTCAAATATTTTTTTATGTAGAGTTAAGGTTAGACACATCCGACCAAAGGTTCGATAGACACAGATTGTTATTGTCAGCGTCATGTTGAATCTCCTATCTATATAGAACTGTTGTCACAATGAAAATGAAAATAAAGCATTTGTTTATGTCGGGTCTTTCTTTTTTCGGATTCTGCACTTTCGTTATCGTTTGTTAAAATGATAATGAAAATACCTGAAATTCGGACGAAAACTAATGCACATGTCTATAGATAACTATCAAGGACAACAGGGAGGAAAAGAGCACCTACAGTATATCCCAAGTGAAGGAAAGCTAAGTCTCAGAAACCTTCTACGTAGGGGGCTAAGAAAAGTTCCTTTTGTTTCTCTTCAAGCCTCCAATTTTAAGACAAAGCCCGGGACTCAATTCCACTGCCAGTCTTGACTCTCAAATCCTCACAAGAAAGGAATATCTGTTGGCCTTTGCTGCCAATTTGTTTCAGGACATTTCAAATGATTTGGTTAAAACGCAGTGAATAGGGGATACAAGCGAGCATTGCAAATGCTGCCTTTGCCCGCTACATGTTGTCAAACCTGGCAACTTTCCTACAAAGACTAAGGACCTCCACACCTCTCTTGTGCAGCTCCTCTCTCAAGGGGTCATAAACATTGTTCGGAAAAGTGAAATATTGCTGGGTTTTTACCTAAATTTGTTCACCGTTCCCAAAGGGGCACTCATCCATTACTGAATCTAATGATTCCCAACACCTATGTTTGGGTACAATAATTCTGTATGGAATCTTCATGATCAGTCATTATCTCCCTCCATTCAGGAGACCTTCAGGGATCAGGGATGCCTACCTTCATGTCCCAATCCTTACGGTGCATCAAACTATCTGCATTTTGTGGTGGGCACACAACATTACCAATTCAATGCCCTTCCTTTTTTGTATGTTCACTGCACCTGGTGTCTTAAACAAGGTGGTAGTCCCTTTACTTCTTTGGCTCATTCACAGACCATCCTCATTGTTTGATACCTAGACAACCATCATCTAAGGGAACAGTTGGCACAGACTGTTCAAACTCTGCAGAGATTGACATGACCCCTGAAACTCCCAGAGCCAGTGCTGGAAAAAAACTCACCACGTCATTGTGTATAGTGCTCTGTCCAGGCATCCCTTTCCACTGGAAAAACTCCAAACTCTCTGCTTCCATATTCAAGCACTGCAGTTTAGAAGTCAGCCATCTCTCAGCTTTAACATATAGGTTCTAAGCTTAATGGTGGCCTCTTTTGAGGTAGTTTCACATGCCCAATGCCCAATCTACTCCAGGCCATTGCAACTCAGGATAATCAGCACAATCTATTTCATTCACCTTACCCCCAAAACCAGGCTTAACCCTGCCTTGGCCACTCATGCATCTAAATCTAGAGTGAAGAGAAGTCTATCCTCCCACTTGCCTGGGATGTTCTCACAAAAGATGGCTATCAGTCATGGAAACTCTCTCGGTATAACGGACTTGGCTGCCGGAGGAAGCTCATCTCCTGTGCAACATTCTGGAGCTTAGAGTGATTCGGTAATCTCTCTCATGCTGGACCTCTTGGCTGAATTGTAATCTAACCAGGATGCTGTATGAAAATACTCAAGCACTGGCTTATGTCAACCATCAGGGAGGAATTTGTTGTCTCAAAAGGGGTTTCAAGACCTCTGTCAGCAGAGGGGAATGCCAGATGTGAATTTCCTGGCTTCCAGGTTCAGCAACAAACTAAGCAAATTTGTCTTTGGATCCAGAAATCCTCTAAGTCTCACACTGGATGCTCCAGTGGCTCAGCGGATCAATTCTACCTAAACCTCAGATTCCTGTAAGACTCTTTGTAGACCTCCCAGAGTGTCTGGATCTTCAGCCTCAAGGACCAATTTGCCATCATTCTCAGCCACTGGTTTTAACGTCCAAGCTATCTCTTCCACATTGACAGCATTGTTCAGGCTGAGAGGCACTGGAGGGTCTCTGCCAAAGCTCTTAAGCTAATATGTATGTATGTAAACTAGTATGAGATAGACTCAGGCACTCCGGAGGCAAAGAACTAATAGCATATTTAGGAATAAGGGGATCAGTAGGAACAACCTCCTGGACCCCCTTAACATCTTAGAAATCTGTTCCTGTAGTCATTGGGAGCCATATACATATCCAGTGCTGTTAAGGGTTTAGATCCACTCATGCTTGATCTTTTTATTTTTGCAGGGGATAAGCTGGGCAATCTGCAGTCAACATTTTTGGAATGACCTCCTAGTGGCACCATTGTCCTTATCCTGAGGCTACTCTCTACTATCTGACTAGAAATTACCAATCATGCACAACTTCCTATTTCTACACTACTACTAACAATTGTTCACTCTGTCCATGGACTATTCCCCAGTAGTCACATAATCTCTCTATCCATTTTTCTCCTCAGTGGATAACCTGAGACTGATTATACAGAATTTAAAAAAAGTTCAAACTAAACAGTAAACAAATACTGTTTTTTTCTAAAGTGTACATTTAATTATTTCTTTGGAGCACCGCTTCAACATCATCAGGCTAATCATTATTACTAGCATTTTGTTTGTTTCATGGGATCCAGAACTCCTGCAGCTCCCACCTCCCTTAAAAGTACTTATGTCTATTTGGCTGGCACTTCCTACAGCTGAACTTGAACCTACTTTCTCACCCTAGAGAGTCAATAACTCTTGCAAGTAAGCCAAGAAAGTTACAGACATCACCACTGCCACTGCTAAAAGGCCAGACCACTGTGTTATTATCCAAAGGTTAAGCATTTATCATTGTGGCACTATACTGTAATTAAACAATGGTTCTGAACCTTAGTAAAGTTATTTCTCATACTTAGGCACATATATAATATGAGGCTAACCAAGTCAGTTAAATCACAATAATATTGTCATTGGAACATGAGGCATGATGATTGACTTTAATATACTATAGATTAAGTTACAAAATTCCAGCATCCATTTTCTGTAGATGACAGGTGCACTTTAACCAGTTGCCGACCGCCGCACGACGATGTACGTCGACAGCATGGCACGGGCAGGCATATGGGCGTACATGTACGTCCCTGCCTTCCCGCGGGTCGGGGGCCCGATCGGGCCCCCGCCCGGTGCCTGCGGCGGTCGGTTTTCGTCCGGGAGCGATCCGGGACGAGGGGGCGGCCATTCATTCATGGCCACCCCCTCGCGATCGCTCCCGACGAATAGAAATCCCCCGTGACATCACTTCCTCTCCTGTAATGTAAACACAGGAGAGGAAGTGATGTATTCTCTCCTCAGTGTCGGTATTTTTCGTTCCGACACGGAGGAGAGCGGATCGGTGAGTTGCACCAACACTCTACACACACAGTAGAACATGCCAGGCACACTCACACCCCCCCCGATCACCCCCCCAATTACCCCTGCCCCCCAGTCACAGTGACACCAATGTCATTTTTTTTTTTTTTTTTTTTTGCATTGGTGTCATTTGTGACTGTAATAACTGTTAGGGCAGTTAGGGTTAGCCCCCTTTAGTTCTAATGTACCCCCCTAACCCCCCCATAAAGGTTTAATCCCGTGATCACCCCCCGTTGCCAGTGTCACTAAGGCTGGGTTCACATTGCAGCGGTTTATGAGAACGAATGTGATTCACACCGCACTGCAGTGCAAATCACATCCGATCTCTGTGCGATTCGAGTTCAGCCATTCGCCGCACCCGCCACACCCGCCGCACCCGCCGCAAATTCGCACGGGACCCTTTTTTTGGCCCGCAGCAGAATCGGATCGCATGGGTGTTCACACCATGCGATCCGAGTTTGCAGATCGCACTGCGATATGCGAACTGATCTGGGGGTGTCAGTAACATTTCACTGACACTCCCAGCAGTTCGCATAGGGCAGTGTGAACTGCCGCCGGGAGGCATGCGATGCGGGAACCCGCCGCGGATTCGTGGCGTTTCCGCATCGCTCCAGTGTGAACCCAGCCTAATAAGCGATCATTTTTCTGATCGCCGTATTAGTGTCACAGGTGACGCTAGTTAGGCAGGTAGGTATTTAGGTTCGCCGCAGCTTTTTATAGCGCCAGGGACCCCCATATACTACCGCATAAAGCCCCCTGATTGCCCCCTAGTTAACCCTTTCACCAGTGATCACCATATAACTGTTACAGGTGACGCTGGTTGGTTAGTTATTTTTTTATAGTTTCAGGGCACCCGCCATTTATTACCTAATAAAGGTTTAACCCCCTGATCACCCGGCGGGTGTCATTTGTGACTAATAACTGTTAGGGCAGTTAGGGTTAGCCCCCTTTAGTTCTAAGGTACCCCCTAACCCCCCCAATAAAGGTTTAACCCCGTGATCACCCCCCGTCGCCAGTGTCACTAAGGCTGGGTTCACATTGCAGCGGTTTATGAGAACGGATGTGATTCGCACCGCACTGCAGTGCAAATCACATCCGATCTCTGTGCGATTCGAGTTCAGCTATACAGATAGTATGGCTGAATTCGTGTCGCACCCGCCGCAAACTCGCACGGGACCCTTTTTTTGGTCCGCAGCAGAATTGGATCGCATGGGTGTTCACACCATGCGATCCAAGTTTGCAGATCGCACTGCGATATGCGAACTGATCTGGGGGTGTCATTAACATTTCACTGACACTCCCAGCAGTTCGCATAGGGCAGTGTGAACTGCCGCCGGGAGGCATGCGATGCGGGAACCCGCCGCGCATTCGTGGCATTCCCGCATCGCTCCAGTGTGAACCCAGCCTAATAAGCGATCGTTTTTCTGATCGCTGTATTAGTGTCACAGGTGACGCTAGTTAGGCAGGTAGGTATTTAGGTTCGCCGCAGCTTTTTATAGCGCCAGGGACCCCCATATACTACCGCATAAAGCCCCCTGATTGCCCCCTAGTTAACCCTTTCACCAGTGATCACCATATAACTGTTACAGGTGACGCTGGTAGGTTAGTTATTTTTTTATAGTTTTAGGGCACCCGCCATTTATTACCTAGGCTCACTAGTGTACCCCTAAATTTAGGGGTGTCTACTTTACAAAATGGGGTCATTTGGGGGGGGTTTGTGCCATCTTGGCATTTTATGGCCTTCAAAACTGTAACGCCCTTAGAAAGCCTGAAGGCGGTGCTTGGTTTTCGGGGCCCCGTACGCGGCTAGGCTCCCAAAAAGTCCCACATATGTGGTATCCCCGTACTCAGGAGAAGCAGCAGAATTTATTTTGGGGTGTTATTTCACATATGCCCATGGCATGCGTGAGCAATATATCATTTAGTGACAACTTTGTGAAAAAAAAAAAAAAAAAGTTTGTAATTTTCCTGCAACTTGTGGCAAAATATAAAATATTCCATGGACTCAACATGCCTCTCAGCAAATAGCTTGGGGTGTCTACTTTCTAAAATGGGGTCATTTGTGGGGGTTTTGTGCCATCTTGGCATTTTATGGCCTTCAAAACTGTAATAGGTAGTGAGAAGTGAACTCAAAAATTTACGCCCTTAGAAAGCCTGAAGGCGGTGCTTGGTTTTCGGGGCCCCGTACGCGGCTAGGCTCCCAAAAAGTCCCACATATGTGGTATCCCGTACTCAGGAGAAGCAGCAGAATTTATTTTGGGGTGTCATTTCACATATGCCCATGGCATGCATGAGCAATATATCATTTAGTGACAACTTTGTGAAAAAAAAAATAAAAAAAAAAAAGTTTGTAATTTTCCCGCAACTTGTGGCAAAATATAAAATATTCCATGAACTCAACATGCCTCTCAGCAAATAGCTTGGGGTGTCTACTTTCTAAAATGGGGTCATTTGTGGGGGTTTTGTGCCATCTTGGCATTTTATGGCCTTCAAAACTGTAATAGGTAGTGAGAAGTGAACTCAAAAATTTACGCCCTTAGAAAGCCTGAAGGCGGTGCTTGGTTTTCGGGGCCCCGTACGCGGCTAGGCTCCCAAAAAGTCCCACATATGTGGTATCCCCGTACTCAGGAGAAGCAGCAGAATTTATTTTGGGGTGTCATTTCACATATGCCCATAGCATGTGTGAGCAATATATCATTTAGTGACAACTTTGTGTAAAAAAAAAAAATATTTTTTTTTTTGTCATTATTCAATCGCTTGAGGCAAAAAAATAAAATATTCAATGGGCTCAACATGCCTCTTATCAATTTCCTTAGGGGGTCTACTTTCCAAAATGGGGTCATTTGGGGGGGTTTTGTACTGCCCTGCCAATTTAGCACCTGCGTAAATTCCAGAAAACGTACCTTAGTTTGTAGATGTGACAACTTTTGCGCAAACCAATAAATATACAATTATTGACTTTTTTTTTACCAAAGACATGTGGCTGAATACATTTTGGCCTAAATGTATGACTAAAATTGAGTTTATTGGATTTTTCTAATAACAAAAAGTAGAAAATATCATTTTTTTTCAAAATTTGCGGTCTTTTTACGTTTATATCGCAAAAAATAAAAATCGCAGAGGCAATCAAATACCATCAAAAGAAAGCTCTATTTGTGGGAAGAAAAGGACGCAAATTTTGTTTGGGTACAACATTGCATGACCGCGCAATTACCAGTTAAAGCAGCGCAGTACCAAAGTGTAAAAAGACCTCTGGTCATTTACCAGCAAAATGGTCCGGTCTGAAAGTGGTTAAGACTAGCCATAAATAAATTACTTGATTTATCTGATAAGGCATCTGATTTAAAGGGGAACTCTACTTCTATGGGGAAAAAAATAGCAAACATATATATATATATATATATATATATATATATATATATATATATATATATATATATTTTTTTTTTTTTTTTTTTTCTGAAAATGCAATGCAATATGGCTACTTGGAGCTGTTCTGTACAGATAATGTGTACAGAACACCCCCCCAGAAACATAATTCTCTGCTTGTGCAATTGGCTAACTGATTTTCCCAGAAGTTTACACTAAGATACAAGTCAGATTTCAGGTATCCCCTACAGCAAAAATGTCATTTTTGGTGAGATACTCCCAATACGAAATCACATCTAAAGGGATGCAGGTCCAGCAGCTTTCCTCATTAGTGCCCTGCAGGTGCACAGCTGATTGATAATTATGAAACCCCCCCCACTTTCCAACACAGACAAACACACAGGGATTTCTTCAGAATAACAGAAGGTAGGAATCTGCAACAAAGTTTGGTAAAATCCCTGCAATGTACACTGATAACCCAGGGGGAATTATTGTTTTCTCAACAAAAGTGGAGTTACTCTTTAAGCGACTATGGAAATAACAATGTTGACAACCTAACAGATTGAAATTTACTGACACGATACCAAAAATTTACTGGCACAGCCAAGTTTTTACTGACATTTCCAAGAGTTACAAAATTACAGTTTTAAGTACTAATTTCACTATTTAGGCCACAAACAAATACAATATGTAATTAACAATGTGATTTAAGGTGGATAATAATTCAAAAAACATGTTTCTTATTTTATTTTCAATATAGTAAGTAGCTCAGGGACAGGACTTAGGAGGGCAAGAAATTAGAATGGGCAGCACACACATGAAATTGACTCTCACAGTGATACTGACAGCAGTGTGCAGCAGTACAGATCACCGACACGATAATTCCCTTCCTGAGTCACAGTGACAGTCTCTCCTAAGCCAGGTGGTCCCTCCAGTCCAAACAGCACTGATGGTCCCGCTCCTGGCCTACCTTGCTCCCATCCCGCAGACCCACACACAACGCTCTGCCCACTCTGCTTGGCTCTCTTGCACCAATGACATCACAGGTGATAGCGTGTCAGGTGACCCCTTTCTTGTCATGTGACTTTGTCACATGACGATAGGGAGTCTGCTATACAAAGCATACATGGACCATTAAGGGCATATTGATCGTGTAAGTAACGATAGTAACCACAGCAAATAAAAGTATGATTTGATATTTAATCCCTGCTAGTTTTGCTTTACTGCTTTTTAGGAGATGGCCAATATAGTGCAATGTGGGGTGACACTGGTATATAGATTCATGTTAGGAAGGAGTTAAATGACCTGTGTGAGCCTGCTTTCTGATTGGTTGGTTGGTCGGATAGGAAGGATGTATATGACCTGTGTGAGCCAGTTCTTTGATTGGTTAATTGGTCAATCTAGCAGGTGATACTAATTAGGAGGTGGTTATAAATTGGTGAAAGGTTGCGTGGGCCTCTATATCCGCTGATGAAGTCCCGTTTAGGACGATATGCGTACGGGAGGACCCTGGATTGTCACTGCAACCATCTTATTGCACTTTACTTTATGGAATGTTTTTGCCCATGTTTACAAACCGGCACTAGTCTTTAGTGCTCCGTATGTGAGTACCTGTCTATTTTAATAAATTTAGTGTTTTTTATCCATACGGTCTGCACTATATATATTTTTTCAGATTTTTATGATACTGCACTTTGGAATATGAGTTACCATAGATGACATCATAACGTTACCCAGGAGGTCAAGTTTCATTTGTCCGGAACATTGGAATCTTGATGTGGGTCCACTGAAAGTGGCGAATGTCTGTTTGACCTATCTGTTTAATCAGGGGTCTATCATTTGGGGTGAGCAGTTGGGCTGTCTGGTGGTGGAATCACTGAGTCTGTTGACACTATAAAGACATCTTACGTGCGCTTTTATCAACACAAAGGAATCCATCACTGTTGAACGCTGCTATCTAATTTTATCTTTTCTATAAGACTGTCATTCTGTCTCTCATACGTTGAGGAATATTATTAGGATATTTCAGCGCTGCACTATTTCTTTTATTATTGTATCTAAGGAGTATGTTATATTTACCTTGAGTGTTCAGCAGCTGTGTTATTATTATTATTTTTATTTGAACATATATTATTTTGCGCTGACTGACTTCATACAACACAGGACATGCTCAGGCACCGCCTCCACTGGAGCCGCCCGAACACACTGTAGCAGGCACTTGTACGGTCACAGCCATACTTTTTACTGGCAACTTTTTCTTTTTACTGGCATTTACTGGCAGGAGAAAAATGCCTGTTTTTTACCGACTGGCAGTAAAAATACTGATGGTTGCCAACACTGGGTAATAATTAGGTAGTGCAGGAAATGCTCCCATTAGGGCACCCTCCAGTACATAGATAGTGTTTCAATGCCAGGCAGATTTCTTAGCCACCTATGAAATTTTCCTATGTAAATGTTTGACAAATTGACACATATTTGTTTATGTGATATATGCCAGATCTTTATGCATTAATACTGCTTCAACTCCTTAGCATAGCATCTATTAAATTCTGCTGCTTCCCAGATGATGAATACTAAACTGTTCACAATTAGTTACACATTGGCAAAGAATGGATAAAGGTCAAACGGCATCACTTTGCAAGAACAGAGCCTGATAAATGGTAATCCCCCACAACTTCCTCTTCTCCCCTTCTCTAGGATTTCCAGTCCAGCTGTGGGTGAACACCTGTGGTCATGCAGAGCAGCCAAGAATCACACAACGAGGTGTGTTTATGAGCCGGAGGAACAAAGGACGTGTTTCTATTAGAACAGCCCCGATGCAGATGGCTGAAAGTTAAACTGCTGATTTTTCCTCTGCTTTCCACTTAACCATGCAAGACAATTTCTGAAGGCAGTATTCAATAACTTTGTTTATATCCAATCTATATTGTTCAATTATAACGAGTGTTGCATAGGGCATTAAAGCTCATTTCTTTAGGCTAGCAGTTGATTCCAAAGGCAGCAGTAACTGAAGGTCACCAGGACATGAGTGAGAATGACCTGTCTCTGTCATTGGCAGTGTTCTGAGTAGATTGCATTTCTCTTCTAACAGATGTCATATGTATTTGAAATTACCTGGGCATGCTTTATATCCTTTGGTGTTAAGTGGATTTATCCAGAATGGCGTGAGCTATAATACAGTTCTGTGTAAACCAGAACTGTGCAGGCTCATGTAAGCTGATTCAATTACTTGACTCAAATGTCGAGCCCTTTAGATTCTGAATTTTCTCATCTAACATTCTACAGTTTTCTACCTGTTTGCTGTCTCGGTTATAATATAGGCACCGTTGCATCTAAATTCAGCATGCATACATGATACAGCTGTAGTTGTTAATGGATGATAAATGACTCTTAGCCCTTGTACACGCGGTCGGAGATTCCGACGTAATGTGTCCGATCGGACCGATTTGTCGGATTTTCCGACTGTGTGTGGTCTACATCGGACTGTTTCCGTCGGAGTATCCGACGGACCAAATTTTCCAACTTGTTGGTAAAATTTCCCGACAAAATGCTCCGATCGGACATACTCCGAACATGTGTAGAGAATTCTGATCGGACAAAGTGCCATGCATGCTCAGATCAAATTCCTACACCAAAGCTATTGGCTACTAGTGTGAACGTAGTCCTGTCGTAACTAAATAATGCCATCATGTCGGATTTTCCGACAACTTTGTCCGACCGTGTGTATGCAACAGTTTCGGACAAAATGCGACGGACAAAATCTGACGGATTTGGTTGTCGGAATCTCCGACCGTGTGTACAAGGGCTTAGTCTGGGTAACATACTATGTAAGCTAAGAGCTCCAGTACCCAGGAAATGTATTGTTAGGTCTCAAGTCTATTAGGTTCGGGACTGGTGGTGCAACAGAACACGGTCAGATATTACAGATATAGGGTACAGGTAAGGATACAGTATTATTAGAAACAACAAAGGTCCATCAGCTAGTGGTAAGAAACAAAATAGCATACATTACACATTTGAGCACCAGCATATAAATCATGTGATAAGTAACACAAGTTAAAAGTCAATAAAGCAAATGCTCAACTCCACATTCCAAGGGCAAAACTTAAAATGTTACTTAACCCAAGGGCCCTGCAGTCACTATATCTGGTCTCGCACAGTACACAGTGACTATAACAAGCATGCTTTACTGCATAAACAGACTGATTTTACTGTTGTAGGTTTAGTAACACTTCAATGACAGGCAAATCCTTCTTGATCACAGAACATTTGGGGCAATTAACATGTACTCTTCATCGGGGTTGTTCCTGAAGCAAGATAAAGTACCGTATTTATCGGCGTATAACACACACTTTTTCCCCTTAAAAGCAGAGGAAAATCGTGGGTGCGTGTTATATGCCGATCCCCCGAAATTCTGAGCCTCTGGGCGGCTTTTAGCTGCCTTCGGCTCTTCAAGGCAACTTTCGGCCGCCTTCGGCCATTATCGGCGGCTTTCGGCCATTCTCAGCAGCTTTCGCTCACCTTCGGCCGTTCTCAGCAGCTTTCGGCCGCCTTCGGACGTTCTCGGCAGCCGAAAGCTGGCGAGAATGGCCGAAGGCGGCCGAAAGCTGTCGAGAAGAGCCAAAGGCGCCGGAGGCCCGCCGAGAACTACAGCACGCCGCCGAGATACACATCCGGCTCTGTATCTTGGCGGCGACATTTTTAAAAAATAAAAAACAAATAGCAAATAAAATAGACAAGGCTGCAATGGGGGACAAGACTGCAATGGTGGACAAGGCTGCATAAGGCTGCAGTGGTGGACAAGGCTGCAATGGTGGACAAGGCTGAAGATGACACTGATGGGCATATAAATGTAAGTTTTTTTTTTTCCCTTAAAATTCCCTCCTAAACTTGGGTTGCGTGTTATACGCCGGCGCGTGTTATACGCCGATAAATACGGTATTCAAAATCCATCTTTATGATTTACGCAATGGATAACACAAGCAGTTGGTAAAACAGAAACTTGGAAAAGTAGTCATACCCCTTTAAATTTTCCACATTTTGTCATATTACAACCAAAACCGTAAATGTATTTTATTGGGATTTTATGTATTAGACCAACACAAAGTGGCATATAATTGTGAAGTGGAAGGAACATGATAAATGGTTTCCATTTTTTTTTTTTTACAAATACAGTTGCAAAAAAAAGTATGTGAACCCTTTTGGAATGATTTGGATTTCTGCAAAAATTGGTCATAAAATGTGATCTGATCTTCATCTAAGTCACAACAATAGACAATTACAATCTGCTTAAACGAATAACACACAAAGAATTAAATGTTACCATGTTTTTATTGAACACACCATGTAAAACATTCACAGTGCTGGTGGAAAAAGTATTTGAACCATTGGATTTAATAACTGGTTGAACCTCCTTTGGCAGCAATAACTTCAACCAAACGTTTCCTGTAGTTGCAGATCAGACGTGCACAACGGTCAGGAATAATTCTTGACCATTCCTCTTTACAGAACTGTTTCAGTTCAGCAATATTCTTGGGATATCTGGTGTGAATCGCTTTCTTGAGGTCATGCCACAGCATCTCAATCTAGTTGAGGTCAGGACTCTGCCTGGGCCACGCCAGAGGGTGTATTTTCTTCTGTTTAAGCCATTCTGTTGATTTACTTCTATGCTTTGGGTTTTCGTCCTGTTGCAACACCCATCTTCTTTTGAGCTTCAGCTGGTGGACAGATGGCCTTAAGTTCTCCTGCAAAATGTCTTGATAAACTTGGGAATTAATTTTTCCTTTGATGATAGCAATCCGTCCAGGCCGTAATGCAACAAAGCAGCCCCAAACCATGATGCCCCCGCCACCATACTTCACAGTTGGGATGAGGTTTTGATGTTGGTGTGCTGTGCCTCTTTCTCCACACATAGTGTTGTGTGTTTCTTCCAAACAACTCAACTTTGGTTTCATCTGTCCACAGAATATTTTGCCAGTACTGCTGTGAAACATCCAGGTGCTCTTGCGCAAACTGTAAATGTGCAGCCATGTTTTTTTTGGACAGCAGTGGCTTCCTCTGTGGTATCCTCCCATGAAATTCATTCTTATTTAGTGTTTTACATATCATAGATTCACTAACAGGGATGTTAGCATATGCCAGAGACTTTTGTAAGTCTTTAGCTGACACTCTAGGATTCTTCTTCACCTCATTGAGCAGTCTGCGCTGTGCTCTTGCAGTCATCTTTACAGGACACCCACTCCTAGGGAAAGTAGCAGCAGTGCTGAACTTTCTCCATTTATAGACAATTTGTCTTACTGTGGACTGATGAACAGCAAGGCTTTTGGAGATACTTTTATAACCCTTTCCAGCTTTATGCAAGTCAACAATTCTTAATCGTAGATCTTCTGAGAGCTCTTTTGTGCGAGGCATCATTCACATAAGGCAATGCTTCTTGTGAAAAGCAAACCCAGAACTGGTGTGTGTTTTTTATAGGGCAGGACAGCTGTAACCAACACCTCCAATCTCATCTCATTGATTGGACTCCAGTTGACTGACATCTCACTCCAATTAGCTCTTGGAGATCTCATTAGTCTAGAGGTTCACATACTTTTTCCACCTGCACTGTGAATGTTTACATGGTGTGTTCAATAAAAACATGATAACATTTAATTATTTTTTGTGTTATTAGTTTAGACTTTGATTGTCTATTGTTGTGACTTAGATGAAGATCATATCACATTTTATGACCAATTTTTGCAGAAATCCATATCATTCCAAAAGGGTTCACATACTTTTTTCTGCAACTGTAAATATGTGAAAAGTGTGGCGTGCATTTGTATTCAGTCCCCTATACTCTGATACCCCTAACTAAATTCTAGTGGAATGAATTGCCTTCAGAAGTCACCTAATTAGTAAATAGAGTCTACCTGTGTATAATTTAATCTCAGTTTAAATACAGCTGTTCTGTGAAGCTCTCAGAGGTTTGTTAGAGAACCTTAGTGAACAAACTGCATCATGAAGGCCAAGAAACACACCAAACAGGTCAGGCATAAAAAAATATCCCAAGCTTTGAACATCTCACAGAGCACTGTTCAATCCATCATCCAAAAAGGGAAAGAGTATGGCACAACTGCAAACCTACCAAGGTTTGCAGTTGTGCCATGGCCATGCACCTAAACTGACAGGCGAGAGTATTCATCAGAGAAGCAGCAAGGAGGCCCATGGTGACTCTGGAGGAACTGCAGAGATCTACACCTCAGGTGGGAGAATCTGTCCAGAGGACAACTGTTAGTTGTGCACTCCCCAAATCTGGCCTTTATGAAAGAGTAGCAAGAAGAAAGCCATTGTGGAAAGAAAGCCATAAGAAGTCCCATTTTCAGTTTGCGAGAAGCCATGTGGGGGACACAGCAAACATGTGGAAGAAGGTGCTCTGGTCTGATGAGACCAAAATTGAACTTTTTGGTCTAAAAGCAAACTGTCATGTGTGGCGCAAAATTAACACTTCCCATCCTGAACACACCATCCCCACCGTGAAACATGGTGGTGGCAGCATCATGTCGTGGTGATACTTTTCTTCAGCAGGGACAGGGAAGCTGGTCAGAGTTGATGGGAGGATGGATGGAGCCAAATACAGGACAATCTTAGAAGAAAACCTGTTAGAGTCTGCAAAAGACTTGAGACTGGGGAGGAGGTTCACTTTCCAGCAGGACAATAACTCTAAACATACAGCCAGAGCTACAATGGAATGGTTTAGATCAAAGCATATTCATGTGTTAGATTGGCCCAGTCAAAGTCCAGACCTAAATCCAATTGAGAATCTGTGGCAAGAATTGAGAATTGCTGTTCACAGACATTCTCCATCTAATCTGACAGAGCTTGAGCTAAAATGTCACTCTCCAAATGTGCAAAGCTGGTAGAAGCATCCCCAAAAAGACTTGTAGCTGTAATTACAGCGAAAGGTGGTTCTACAAAATATTGACTCGGGGGGGGGGGGTGAATACAAATGCATGCCCCACTTTTCACATATTTATTTGTAAAGAATTTTAAAAACCATTTATCATTTTCCTTTCACTTCACAATTATTTGCCACTTTGTGTTGGTCTATCACATAAAATCCCAATAAACTACATTTACGTTTTTGGTTGTAACATGACAAAATGTGGAAAATTTCAAGGCACTGTATGTCTGCATGCAAGCAGTAGTAATGGGCAAATGCTTATAATATAAAAGATAGTCAGACGGTAGACTTGTTGCCAGAGTTTTCAGAGATTATGAACTTTTTACAGCATATGTTCAAAACTTGCAAACATTCTGGTGAAGTTGGTCAAAGACTGTGGACATGCCAAGGGATGAGGCCTGAGACAAAATAGGGCCTGGAGACACAATGAAGAAATTGTGGGAATAAATTGAATTGTTGGTGGCAGTGGCAGTGGCAGCAATTATAATGGTCAGCATTGGTGTCAGCGCTAGCAATGATAAGCAATGATAACCCCCAGCATGTGTCAGGGCCAGACACTAACACCAATAATGCCTTTTATTACCTTAATCTTTTCAATATATCTCCAGACTCTATTTTGTTTAAACTATAGCAAAGAAAAAGGGGCAAGGTGGCACACCACCTATACCATTAAGCTTCTACTGTAATATTTAGGTAATGCACATCCACTTTATTGATCATGTCAGTGATTTGCAATGCCCTAAAGACCGTAGCTTTTTCTTCTTTATTCCTTCATGGCAGACAGCAGGTGGACCATGTAGTTCAAAACCCAAGATGTGAGCAGTCTGTTACTTTAGGGTTTGCACCCCAAAGCTCAAACACACGTGTGTGTGTGTGTGTGTGTGTGTGTGTGTGTGTGTGTGTGTGTGTGTGTCTGAAGAAATGACACTTTCCTACAATGTAAAGTAGTGAGTGTACAGCTTGTATACCAGTGTCAATTTTCTGTCCTCTCAAAATAACTGAACACACATCCATTAATGTCTAAACCTCTTTAAACAAACGTGAGTAAACCCCTAAGTGAAAATATCCAAATTGGGCCCAAAGTGTCAATATTTTGTGTGGCCACCATCATTTTCCATCACTGTCTTAACCCTCTTGGGCATGGAGTTCACCAGAGCATCACAGATTGCCACTGGAGTCCTTTTCCACTCCTCCATGATGACATCACAGAGCTGGTGGATGTTAGAGACCTTGCTCTCCTCCACCTTCCATTTAAGGATGCCCTACAGTTGCTCAATAGCGTTTAGGCCTGGAGACATGTTTGGTCAGTCCATCACCTTTATCCTCAGCTTCTTTAGCAAGGCAGTGGTTGTCTTGGAGGTGGGTTTGGGGTCGTTATCATATTGGAATACTGCCCTGTGGCCCAGTCTACGAAGGGAGGAGATCATGCTCTGCTTCAGTATGTCACAGTACATGTTAGCATTCATGGTTCCCTCAATGAACTGTAGTTCCCCAGTGCCGGCAGTACTCATGCAGCAACAGACCATGACACTTCCACCACCATGCTTGACTATAGGCAAGACACACTTGTCTTTGTACTCCTCACCTGGTTGCCACCACACACAGTTGGCACCATCTGAACCAAATACGTTTATTTTGGTCTCATCAGACCACAGGACATGGTTCCAGTAATCCATGTCCTTAGTATGCTTGTCTTCAGCAAACTGTTTGCGGGCTTTCCTGTGCATCATATTTAGAAGAGGCTACCTTCTGGAACAACAGCCATGCAGTCCAATTTGATCCAGGCCATCTTTATGTAGAGCAAGAATTCTTTTTTTCAGATCCTCAGAGAGTTCTTTGCCATGAGGTGCCATGTTGAACTTACAGTGACCAGTATGAGAGAGTGAGAGTGATAACACCAAATTTAACACACCTGCTCCCCATTCACACCTGAGACCTTGTAACACTACAGAGTCCGCAGGGTTCAATATTGAGTTGGCCTACTCTTTTCAGCTATAATAGCTTCAACAATTCTGGGAAGGCTATCCACAAGGATTAAGGGTGTGTCTATGGGAATGTTTGTACATTCTTTCAGAAGTGCATTTGTGAGGTCAGACACTGATGTGGACAAGGCCTGGCTCACAGCCTCCACTATAATTCATCCCAAAGGTGTTCTATCATGTCGAGGTCAGGACTCTGTGCAGGCCAGTCAAGTTCCTCTACCCCAGACTCTCTCATTCATGTCTTTATGGACCTTGCTTTGTGCACTGATGTGCAATCATGTTGGAACAGGAAGGGGCCATCATCAAACTGTTCTCACAAAGTTGGAAGCATATATATATATATATATATATATATATATATATATATATATATATATATTTGCCCACTTACAAAGAATTGAAAGCTCTATTACTTTTTATAATAGGTGTGTTTTAAATGACAGAGACAAAATATCAACCACAAATCCCCAAAAAAATACACAATACAAATGTTATAAATTGAGTTGCAGTTCAGTGAGTAAAATAAGTATTTGATCCCCTACGGTACCAACCAACAATAATTCTGGCTCCCACAGACTGGCTACGGCATGTGCTCATGTGGTACACAGATTAGAAGGTGCTCCTAAAGACAACTCGTTATGTGTATAAAAGACTATCCACAGAATCTCTTTTTTCCATTCAAACCCACTATCATGTGCAAGACCAAAGAGCTGTCAAATGCTGTCAAGGACAAGATTGTAGACCTGCACAAGGCTGGAATGGGCTACAAGACCATCAGCAAGAAGCTTGGCTCCTATTGGAGCGATTATTCACAAATGGAAGAAATACAAAATAACTATCGATCACCCTCTGTTAGGAGCGCCATGCAAGATTTTGCCTCATATGGTAAGGATGATTATGAGAGAAGTGAGGAATCAGCCCAGAACTACACAGGAGAAGCTTGTGCGTGATCTCAAGGCGGTTGGGACCACAGTCAACAAACATACCATTGGTAACACAATACGCCGCCATGGATTGAAATCTTGCAGCACCCACAAGGCCCTCTTCCTCAAGAAAGCACATGTGCATGCCCGTCTGAAGTTTGCCAATTAATATCTTAATGATTCAGAGAAGGATTGGGATAAAGTGCTGTGATTCGATGAGACCAAAATCGATCTCTTTGTTATTAACTCGACTCGCCATATTTGGAGGAAAAAAAATTCTGACTGTGATCCTAAGAACACCATCCCTACAGTCAAGCACGGAGGTGGAACAATTATGTTTTGGGACTGTTTCCCTGCTAAAGGTACAGGTTGACTTTACCGCATTTTCCTTTAGACCACTTCCCTTTCGCACCAGGCTCTTCTCTTCTATGGGCATATCATAAACCACAGCAGCCCACTAGAACTATAGACCAAGTGTTGGGAGTTGAGGAATTACCCTGCAGACCACAAATCTTGACTTCCCTATACCATTGCTTATTAGGAAGAAAAAGCCAAATACAGACTCTGACTATGGCAAATGCTGGCGAGGGTGCTAAAAGAATTTGTGGTGAGGGCTTGGATCTCTTAAGAATAAAATGACATAATCAGTAATAAACCCTAGCATTTACAAACCAAGTATTTCAAATTGAGTTTGCAAAGGCATATTTGAAAACCCTGCTTAATTTTAGTCTTAAGCCCCATACACACTATTAGATTTTCTGCTGATTTTTGTCTTCAGATTTACCAAAACCATGTAGTGCAAGGGCCTGTCTGATTGCACACACATTGAAACTCCTAAGGTTTGACCTCATATTATATGGTTTTGGTAAATCTGAAGGAAAAAAATCAGCAGAAAATCTGATAGCGTGTATGGGGCTTACAGGTGCCCAGACTATAGGCAGTAAATTATTATTCTTAACAAGCAACAAAATATCTTTTTCACCTCTCTAACTGCAGAACTTTGGAGTAACTCATCTTCAAAGATCACAGCAGAGACTCTGAAGGCAGAGTTCAGTCAATTTGTAACATCCTGCAGCACCTACTGTTTGTTTTAATTGGCGCTGCAGACTACTAGGTTTTTAGTGCTACAGTAATTAAGGGGACGTGAGCTGAAGCACTTTAACTAAATGAAAACAGAATCAGTAGAACAGGTATGGGGAGAGGTTTCAGTGGTATTCTCCTCTCCCTATTATATATATATATATATATATATATATATGTATATATATATATATATATATATGTATATATATATATAATTTTTATTTCTCTATTTTGATACATTGTTCATTTATCTACATTTTATAGATACACTCCTTGCATCTGCTCCTGATGAATGAATATATTTTCATGAAACGCGTTAAGATTTTAGATGCTTCATTCAGATGTTTACAATGAATTTTCAGATGCTACATTCAGATGTGTAGAACATGGATTTCTTATCTACTCTTACAAATGTTCTGATGGTTTCTGCCCACATTAATTATGTCTGGTTCTATTTTATATGAGAATATGGATTGATGAATTTTGCATATTGCATTAGACATGGGCGCCGTCAAAAAATTAGTTTTGTTCTGTTCAGTTTCGATTCGTAATAAAATTAATTCGTAATTCGTATTTCGTGTCCGAAATTCCATTCTGTTTCGTACGAAATACGAATTTTCGTTCGAAAGTTCTTTACCATGAATTTAAAGGCAAAAACATTGCTCATTATGCTTATTATGACTTGCAGAAGACTTCTGTGATAGAAGTCAATGTAAGTTGCCTGAAGACATCGGTGAAGCACTTTCATCCTCTCTGGGCAGTCTGCCAAGAAAAGAACAAAATGATACAATGTTTCTTCTTCAATGGGCTGAACTCCATGTGTAGAAGTTCTCAGTTTAACCACTTAAAGACTAAATCTTTTTTGACACTTGTTGCTTACAAGTAAAAATCCAGTATTTTCTGCTAGAAAATCACTCAGAAGCCCCAAAAATTATATATATATTTTTTAGCAGAGACCCTAGGGAATAAAATAGCAGTTGTTGCAATATTTTATGTGACGTGGTATTTGCGCAGAGGTCTTTCAAACGCAAGTTAGCCCTTTTTTTTTCGGTCGACCTCTAGAAAGCACTGACATTAGCAGCGTGACATACAGCAATGACACCTGCAACCGCTATTTTATTCCCTAGGGTCTCTGCTAAAAAAATATATATAATTTTTGGGGCTCCTGAGTGATTTTCTAGCAGAAAATACTGGATTTTTACTTGTAAGCAACAAGTGTCAAAAAAGATTTAGTCTTTGGTTAAACTGAGAACTTCTACACACGGAGTTCAGCCCATTGAAGAAGAAACATTGTATCATTTTGTTCTTTTCTTGGCAGCCTGCCCAGAGAGGATGAAAGTCCTTCACTGATGTCTTCAGGCAACTTACATTGACTTCTATCACAAAAGTCTTCTGCAAGTCATAATAAGCATAATGACTAAAAAACGCCGCAAATCGCGGTAAAAAACGCCGCAAAAAAACGCTGATCCGAAATCCGGAATTCGTAAACAAAAGTTCGTATTCCGTACAGAATTCGGACGCACGGCAATTCGTATTTCGGATCCTCCCAAACGTACGAATTTTGAGAAATTCGTACGAATTTGAGATTCGTACGAAACGAATCGCACATGTCTATATTGCATGTCCTGTATTATTACTATGTTTGTTTATCTGTAATAGTGTGCCATGAGTATATGTATTGTTACAGAAAATAAAATTTGTATCAGTACATAGTGTCCCTTTTGCTTTCCTGCTGCATTCTTCATTTAAAATTTGACTTACAGGTCTTTTGCCTCATTTAAAGTCCCAAAACTCTTTCTTTCAGAATCAGCAGAACAGATATGTTTACTGAAATATTATATTTAAATAGGAATCACCAGCTTTGCTACAGGAAGTATTGTATTCACAGCTGCCAACATATTTCTTCCTTAATTTGTGAAAATATGCACTATAATTAGATATTATAAAACTATTGCTATTTGCGTTAAATGTTAATTTGCTTACCTTAGTAGAGCCATAGTTAATCCAGCTGGAGGTTTAGAATAATCGACAAATGACAAGACATTGAGCGGAACTTTAAGAACTTCCTCTTATCCAATTATTTCATTAACAGCCACAAAGATGAACAATCTGTCAGTGATTACCAACTGCCACCAGTTAAAATAGTGGGAATAATTAAATTTAATAATGCATGCTTGCAAAAAGCACACAATATGTATCCTGTTCAGGCTGATGTTGCTATTTTTTCAATTTGTTGTAAGCTGAGAGTGATATATTAATGATCACAATGCCACAGAGCATGCCAAAAAGATGCAGTGAGGAACGCAGCCAGTCCTGGATTTTATTTGAGGCTTTTTGGGCTACTGACATCGACTCCCTTATCAGCACAGAGCTGGTGGCAACATGAAAAGGCCTGGGGACTTCTCAAGGCTAAATATCTGTTAATCTAATGTAGAGAAGACACAGGGACCTCTGTTTTTGTGATTGCTCCTTCTGTCTAGCTGTAGGTTTTTACAGAAGGTACCGTATACAACTACATTTTGGTATCCTTGATCCTACCTTGTTCTCTCTCTTAAATTGAAAGTATAAATGGATTTAAAGTGATTGGCACCCTGCTTTGTGACAACTACAAATTGACAGCTTGCTCTGGAAGAATGTTGATTAACGTGGTATGAACGGTGACCAAGACACCACATCTCTTTATTATCACATCCCAAAATTGGGTTATAACTTTAAAGGTGACACATATGAGTCTGAGACTACATTTTTAAATCCTACATTTGTACTTTATTACTTATGCAAAAAAGTTGTATTCTCATAAATATTATTTAAAACAACTCTCTGTAATTTGCAATAAATTTCAATACCTTAATAACTATACTTTTTTTAGGGAACATTTAGTCCCTTAAAAGCCTTCTCTCAATATGGGTGGTTCTTACATACCATGCTACCTACTTCATGCAGTTGTACTATATATAAGGGGTGTCTGTATTCTCTCTGTGCTTTGCTACTTCAGGAGATTGAGGCAATCAGGTCACAACATATAGCATATAAATACTTAATATGCTTAACAAATTACATATCAATAGCAATTAGTACTGCTGAACACTTACAGGTGCATACAAATCATTATGTAAGGGCCTGAACCTGAGGCCTGGACCTCTGCTGTGTCTGGCAGTAAAACTTCTTACTGAGTCACCTAAGACACCTGCTGGACAGATCCCTGCCTGATTAGATAGACAACCTTGCTTTATGTCTTGCTTCTTGTTAACCTTGAACTCTTTGCTCCTCTCATGAACTTCCTCATTAAAGCCATGTCACTGCACCTTTTTTGCCAGATTATTGTGCTCTCTCCAGCCAATATCTTGCTCTTGTCACTCCTGCTGCTGCCCATATCTTCACTACTATTCGTTATCGACCTTAGTCTTATTTCTTGACTAAGCTTCTGCTTGAGTCCAATCTGCAACCACTTGTTACTGACCATTAGCTTGTTTACTGACTATGTTATATCTGCTACTGGACCCTAGCTTGCTCACCTCCTGGTGGGGCAATCCTGAGGACCGTGAGCTGGTACTCACATGCAGCAAAACCTCCACCATCAGGAGCTCTGGTTAACAGCGGTTAGTACTTAGACCCAACACATAGGGTGAGCTCACGTCATGCCCCAGGGTGACCTGATTGTTCACATATCTAGCTGTTCAGTGGGAGCCTCTATACTGCTATAGCTACTGGCCTCCGAGCCTGACCCCTGATAATGACACTAACAATAATATAGCCCGACAGGACCCGGACGTCTCATTTACATGGTGAAGCAGACGTTCCTCCTACATAGGGGCCATCAGGGAAGAGAAGAGAGCGTACCAACAAGCAACAAATTCTCTGTATAATCTACATGTATATCAATACAAATTTAAACAAAAAAATATGTAACATGGATAAGGAAGATGTATGGCAACATATGGTAAGTATTGCCCAATAAATTCACATATTCATTCTGTGACCATATACAGTATCCAACTAGTTCTAATTGAAATATAGCCTTGTTTCTTCATCTTATAAGAAGGGGCACAAATTGGACCAATTGTGGTTAGTTTTTCCCAAAATCACTAAAAGTACTACGAGCACTTGCACACTAGTGACCTGTTAAACAGGGAGAGAAAGCAGAAAGCTATACAATAACCAATAATAATCAAATCCACCTTTAGGTATTATTTACCTATTTGACCTATAATTCTGCCTCTTAACTAGGGATGAGCCGAAATACCCCCACATTCGGTTCGCACCAGAACATGCGAACATTCAAACAAATTGTTCGAACACCATTAAAGTCTATGGGACACGAACATGAATAATCAAAAGTGATCATTTTAAAGGCTTATATGCATGGTATTATCATAAAAAGTGTTTGGGGACCTGGGTCTTGCCCCAGGGGACATGTATCAATGCAAAAAAAAGCTTTAAAAACGGCCGTTTTTTTTCGGGAGCAGTAATTTTAATAATGCTTAAAGTGAAACAATAAAAGTGTAATATTCCTTTAAATTTTGTACCTGGGGAGTGTCTATAGTATGCCTGTAAAGGGGTGCATGTTTCCCATGTTTAGAACAGTCTGACAGCAAAATGACATTTCTAAAGAAAAAAAAGTAATTTAAAACTACTCGCAGCTATAATGAATTGTCGGTCTGTAATACACATAAAAGTTCATTGATAAAAACGGCATGGGGATTTCCCCACAGGGGAACCCCGAACCAAATAAAAATGCGTGAGGGTTCCCCTAAATTCCATACCAGGCCCTTCAAGTCTGGTATGGGTATTAAGGGGAACCCCGCGACAAAATGTAAAAAAAAAAAAAATGATGTGGGAGTCCCCCTCAAAATCCATACCAGATTTTAAGGAGAACCCCACACCAAAATGAAAAAAAATGACGTGGGGTCCCTCCAAAAATCCATACCAGACCCTTATCCGAGCACGTAACCTGGCAGGCCGCAGGAAAAGAGGGGGGACGAGAGAGAAATCCCCCTCCTGAACTGTACCAGGCCCCATGCCCTCAACATTGGGAGGGTGTTTTGAGGTAGCCCCTCAAAGCACCTTGTCCTCATATTGATATGGAGAAGGGCCTCATCCCCACAACCCTTGCACGGTGGTTGTGGGGGTCTGTGGACGGGGGCCTTATCGGAATCTGGAAGCCCCCTTTAACAAGGTCTGGTATGGATTTTGAGGGGGACCCCACGCCATTTTTTTAACATTTTGGCATGGGGTTCCCCTTAATATCCATACCAGACTTGAAGGGCCTGGTATGGAATTTAGGGGGACCCCCATGCATTTCTTTTTTAAATTTTGGTTCATGGTTCCCCTGTAGGGAAATCCCCATGCCGTTTTTATCAATGAACTTTAATGTGTATTGCGGACCGACAATTAATTATAGCCGCAAGTAGTTTTAAATGACTTTTTTTCTTTAGAAATGTAATTTTGCTGTCAGACTGTTCTAAACACGGGAAACATGCGCCACTTTACAGGCATACTATAGACACCCCCCAGGTGCGAAATTTAAAGGAATATTACACTTTTATTGTTTCACTTAAAGCATTTTTAAAATCACTGCTCCCGAAAAAACTTCAATTTTTAAAACTTTTTTTGCATTGATACATGTCCCCTGGAGCAGGACCCAGGTCTCCATACACTTTTCATGACAATACCTTTAAAATTAGCACTTTTGATTTCTCCCATAGACTTTTAAAGGGAGTTCCGCAGCTTTAGAATTTGCAGCGAACACCCACAATTTTCGCTGTTCAGAGAACTGGCAAACAGCCAATGTTCGATTTCGACTCAAACATAAAGCTCACCCCTGCTCTTCACCACCAATGTAAAAAGAAAGTGGGCATCTTTCTTCAAGATACCAGCAAAAAGTCTTGTTTCCTAAAAATAATTGCATAAAGGTATAAATACCCTATATGTTCATCTAAAGATATACTGGAACCCTTCATAGGCAGCATACAAGGAAACCTCTCCCCATACATTGGCTCTGGCTCATTAGCCTTATGGTGGTAATAGCTGCGTTTTAATTTTCTGTCTCTCCACCTTCCAACTGCCAATGATGCCCTCCACATCTTATGCCATGTGACATTATCAGTGGCATGTATATCTGCAGTGTCCACCACAAACTGACCGACTGGGCAGCTTGCCTGGGATTGACCTGAAAGCTCAAGAAGGTTAATATTACAGTGTATCTTGTTGGGACCTTGGAGAACAATATCAAAACATTAAACCTTTTGATGATGAAGATGAAATGAGGGTGGGCATTTCAGCAAGACAATGATCCCAAACACAAAGCCAATAAAACTCCCAATTGGTTTCAAAGAAATAAAATAAATCAGCTAGAATGGTCCAGCCAATCACCTGACTTGAATCCATTAGATTAGGTCTACAGAACCTTTAAGATTTGAGGACTGTTTGTGTGGAAGAATGGGCCAAAATCACACCTGAGCAATACATGCAACTAGATTCTCCATACAGGAGGTGTCTTGAAGCTGTCATTACCAAAAAATGATTTTGTACAAAGTATTAAATAAATTTCAGTTAGCGTGTTCAATACTTTTTCTTTATGTCATTCCACTTTATTACACATAACTTAATTTCTGAACCTATTTGTTTCAGTTTCTTATGTATGGATTGCATGGGTTATTATTATTATTATTATTATTCAGGATTTATATAGCGCCAGCAATTTACGCAGCGCTTTACAATATAAAAGGAGACAATATAGTTACAATACAATAAAATACAAGAGGATTAAGAGGGCCCTGCTCAGAAGAGTTTACAATCTAATAGGGTGGGGCAGGTGGTACAAAAGGTTATAACTGTTATAGCTGTTATAACTGTCGGGAATGAGCTGATGGAAGTGGTAGGAGATTAGTTGGAGACGCGATAGGCTTCCCTGAATAGATGAGTTTTCAGGGATCGCCTGAAGGTAGCAAGAGTAGGGGATAACCGGACCAGTGGAGGTAGCGAGTTCCAGAGGATTGGAGAGGCTCTGGAGAAATCCTGGAGATGAGTGTGGGAGGAGGAGACGAGAGAGCTTGAGAGTAGGAGGTCTTGAGAAGAACGGAGGGGGCGATTTGGGCGATATTTGGAGACAAGATTGGTGATGTAGCTCGGGGCAGAGTTGTGAATGGCTTTGTATGTTGTGGTTAGTATTTTGAATTTAATTCGCAGGGTGATTGGGAGCCAGTGTAGGGATTGGAGGAGAGGGTTATTACTGATATGTGCTGAAAATGTAATGCCAACGGCACCTTTAGAAATATATTTACCTAAATAAATGGTGGCATGTTCAATACTTATTTTGTCTGCTGTATATATGCAGTATCTCACAAAAATGAGTACACCCCTCATATTTTTGTAAATATTTTATTTCATGTGACAACACTGAAGACATATGAAAATAATAGTGATGATGTTGCACTGTCAAGTGTCTAAAAATATATATATTTTTAATATATAATATAAATATAAATATATATTTATGTTATACGCTGGTAGGCAAGTGGATTAATGGATGCGTTATGTGGTATTTTGAGAGGATAGCAAATTTACACTATACAAGCAGTACACTCACTACTTTACATTGTAACAAAGTGTAATTTCTTCAGTGTTGTCACATGAAAAGATATAATAAAATATTTACAAAAATTTGAGGGGTGTACTCACTTTTGTGAAATACTGTGTATATACAGTTTAATAATACATTACTTTTATTGTGTGCGCAGTGTGCTTTTGTGTATGTTAGACAAATATTAGCTACAATACAATTATATGCAGTAAATTGTGTGACAATCGTGTTCTATAACAGAATACAGAGTTCTAATCTTGCTGTTTGTTGCACGTAGAAGGTGCCTAAGAGACCTGCATGTCTTATACACAGTGCATCTCTTCAGCCAGCAAATTACTTTTCCGTTTTCAGAAACCTCTGAACATTCTATTACAGCACAATATGGGATCATGACTTCCCCACTCAGCTAAAATCCCTTCAGTGTATAATTCTGATTTGAGATTGACGGAAATAATCCACTTTACTGTGTATTTGATACTTGGTTTGGTTCAGTCATTAATCCATGTCTGGTTGCAATATTCTGCTGCATGTCCGAACATATTACCTCCATATATAAGTTGCAGAGTCTTTAATTAGCATTAAATCTGGTACAAAGGCAGGCGTAAAACCTTGGGACAGACGTTAATGGGTCGCCATGAGGACAGCTGATCAGATTATTAAGGCTTATATGGGTTAACTACACGTTTGCAGCTGTTGTACCCCATGTTACTCCCTCATCCAGTTTACATGGACTGTTTAATTTTATTTTCTTTAGATATACTGTACATGTGAAAGAGGTCATCTTGAAGTAGGTTATTTTATTACATGGGTTTTTTTTTCAATACATTTCTATTACAATTTTAACAGGGTTTTAATATAATAAACAAAAATTATAGTAAAAAAAAATAGTAAATGTAGAGTCACAATCATTTAAAATGTTTTAATCATGTTTTAAAAAAAGTATGTTTCTATATATAGTTTGCAATTACATTACATGGGCCTTACTTTGTTACTGCTCCCTTAAAGGGTAACTCCAATTTCATGGGGAAAAATAGCAAATAAAGAAAAAATAATACAGCGTATACTATTGCGACACAAGACATATTGTGATTGAATGTTATCCCCTTCCCGCTGAGCGTACGCAGATGTACGTACTCGGCTTCCGGGGGTTATACCGGGATGATGCCCGCACCTGCAGGCATCATCCCACTACCGTTTTTTTCAGCGGGCGATTGGCTATCCAGCCATAACAACCGATGCGGCTAAAAGCCGCTCAGCTGTTATGCCGGAGGAGCGGGAGGTCCCCCCTCCCGCCGCCTCCCGCCGCTGTTACCGGTGCTCCGGCTCGATCGGGAGCACCGATTCACGCTGCGATACCTCTGGCTGCTGGGGAGGAACTGGAACGAAGCCGTAATCAGCTTCGTTACAGTATCCTAATAGTAAACACGGAAGCGACGTCATGATGTCACTTCCCGTTTACTCGGCTGCCAATGGCGCCGTTTAAAAAAAATATACGGTATTCAGAATCGCCGTTTTCGGCGATCTGAATACATTGAAGTGTAAATCCCTCCATAAAGAGTACCTGTCACCACCTATTACTGTCACAAGGGATGTTTACATTCCTTGTTACAGCAATAAAAGTGATCACATTTTTTATTTTCTTTTAACCTCCCTGGCGGTACGATTATTTCGGATTTTAGGTGCTAAAAGCGGTACCATTATTTTGCATGAAAATTTGGCGTTTTATATTGTAGTCCTGCAATTCTTAGGAATAACTCTCTTAAATCTGTCCAAACCAGAGTCTAGCAGACATCCCGGGTATGATAAAGTTTGAAAAATTAAATCATAAATTATAATATAATAAATAATTATAAATAATTGTACCAAATAATAAAAATTATTCAATAATGTAATCAAATCAAAAACACTGAAATTTGCTCAGTTGCAGAATTGTCACTGTCATTACTTTTCAGTATTTGATGACGGATCTCCCCACAAATCACTATCGCTCAATTCTGCGAGTGATTCTAATTTATTATCGCTGTTTTCTAGCTGGTCTAAAATCATTTTTGATGTACAATGACAGTTTGGTTGCTATGGACAATCTCCAGTTTCCAGGCATAAAGAACAGTTTTTATTATATAAAACTGCATGCAGGACACTGGGCAGACCACTAGGGACAACGGGGATGTGAAATATTTACATACAGCAATGTAATCTGTAAGATTACATTATACTGTATGTATACTGTTTGTTTCACTTTTTGAATTTGGCGCCGATCTCCGTGCCCGTGCGTCGCAACGCTCGCAGGGCACGGAGATCGGCGGTGTGATGCATCGAGCGAGACACGGCTCGCTCGTACAGCGCGGGGACATCGCTGGATCCGAAGGAGAAGGTAAGTAAACCTCCTCCTGGATCCAGCGACGCTGTCCCGAGTCTGACTCGGGGATACCGCTCTTGGTATAAAAAATCCACCCCGAGTCAGACTCGGGAATACCGTCAGGGGGGTTAAAAACAATTTATTCATTTTAAAAAAAATAAAAAAATAAAATTATTTTTTAAAGCACCCGCCGTCCCCGCGAGCTCACGAAGCAAAGAAAACGCATACGGAAGTCGCGCCCGCATATGTAAACGGTGTTCAAATCACACATGTGAGGTATCGCCATGATCTAGCACTAGACCTCCTCTGCAACGCTAACCTGGTCACCGTAAACATTTTTTAAAGCGTTGCCTACTGAGATTTTTAGGTACCTTACTTTGTCGTCAATCCACGAGTGCGTGCCATTATAAAGTGTGACATGTTTGGTATCTATTTACTCGGCGTAACATTATCTTTCACATTATGCAAAAAATTGGACTAATTTTACTGTTTCATTTTTTTTAATTCATGAAAGTGTGCCTTTTCCCCAAAAGTTGCGTTTAAAACACCGCTGCGCAAATACCGTGTGACATAAAATATTGCAACAATCGCCATTTTATTCTTTAGAGTCTCTGCTAAAAAAATATATATAATGTTTGGGGGTTCCAAGTAATTTTCTAGCAAAAAATATGGATTTTAACTTGTAAACACCATATGCCAAAAATAGGCTTAGTCATGAAAGGGTTATTAAAAATGACTTATCCTTTTCAATCTGCAGCCCCTATAATTGTCTATAAATGCAGTGCAATATGGCTAGCTGGAGTCGTTCTGTAAATAGAGTGTGTACTGATCACCACCCAGAAACATAATTTCCTGCTTGTGTGATTGGTTCACCAATTTTCCCAGAAGTCTGCCTAAGATACAAGTCAGATTTCAGGCATCCCCTGAAACAAAAATGTCATTTTTGGTGAGGTACTCCCAATAGGAACATGTCGAAAGGGATATAGGCGATGCAGATTTCCTCGTCAGTGCTCTGCAGGTGCACAGCTGACTGATAAGTATGAAACCACTCCCATTAGACCCACGAGCAGAGGCACAGACAAACAAACGGGGATTTCTTCAGAATAACAAAAGGTAGTAATCTGCAACAAAGGTTGTTATAATCCTTGCAATGTACATAGATCACCCAGAGGGGAATGTTTTTATCTCAACAAAAGTGGAGTTATTCTTTAAGCCTATTCATTGGCTGGCTAAATCCGGCCATATATGGATCTAAATTTGACCGGTTCGGCGGGGACTGGCTGATTTCCGATCCATGTTCTATCGACTAGGGTACAACCATCCTGATGGATTTTTCTACATGCAATTACTGCCAATGGCTATAACCCCCCACCGGCAGAACACAATAGCACTGCGGGAGGGCTTACCCCATCAACAATGACTGCGTTGATGGAAATGACTGTGGTGGAAGGAAAGAAAATTGATTCATCTATGGCTTGCTTAAGTGAAAAAAATGCTCCCCTATTGTGGCTGACATCTTATCTTAACAGTTTTTAAAGGGAAAATAATACGATAGTATATATAATGCGATTGTATATATATATATATATATATATATATATATATATATATATATATATATATATATATATATATATATATATATATATCTATAGATATATATATCTATATATATATATATATATATATATATATATATATATATATATAGATATAGATATAGATATATAGATATAGATATAGATATAGATATATACATACATACATATACATATATACACACACTCAACATTATCAGACCCCTATAATTCTACTCAATCTATAGGATTAAAGGATTAAACAACAGAGAAAAATCATAGAACATAGCATGGACGTGAGGTCAGTGGCTGGTGGGTCACTGGCTAGTATCAGAGCCAGAGACACACAGGTTAAATTTTTCAGTTAAAATCAGGGTTTTTTTGCTAGAAATTACTTAGAACACCCAAAAATTATATTTATATATATTTTTTTCCAAAAAAAGAAAATACGGAGTGACAGAAAGTATTGCAACGACTGCCATTTTTTTCTCTAGGGTGTATATATATATATATATACTTTTTTGAATTAACCACTTCAGCCCCGGAACAATTTTCAGCCTAAGGACCAGAGGTCTTTTTACAATTTCGCACTGCACTGCTTTAACTGGTAATTTCGCGGTCATGCAATGTTGTACCCAACCGAAATTTGCGTCCTTTTCTTCCCACAAATAGAGCTTTCTTTTGATGGTATTTGATTGTCTCTGCGATTTTTATTTTTTGCGATATAAATGGAAAAAGACCGAAAATTTGGAGAAAAAAATATATTTCTACTTTTTGTTATAAGAAAAATCGAATAAACTCAATTTTAGTCATACATTTAGGGCAAAATTTATTCAGCCACATGTCTTTAGTAAAAAAAATGTCAATAAGCGCATATTTATTGGTTTGCGCAAAAGTTATAGCGTCTAAAAACTAGAGTACATTTTCTGGAATTTACACAGCTTTTAATTTACCACTGCCTATCTCATTTCTTGAGGTGCTAAAATGGCAGGGCAGTACAAACCCCCCCAAATGACCCCATTTTGGAAAGTAGACACCCCAAGGAAATTGCTGAGAGGCATGTTGAGCCCATTGAATATTTTTTTTTGTCCCAAGTGATTGAATAATGACACAAAAAAAAAGTTGTCACTAAATGATATATTGCTCACACATGCCATAGTTATATGTGGAAATGCACCCCAAAATATATTCTGCTGCTTCTCCTGGGTACGGGGATACCACATATGTGGGACTTTATGGGAGTCTAGCCGCGTACGGCACCCCGAAATCCAATCACTGCCTTCAGGATTTCTAAGGGTGCAAATTTTTGATTTCACTCCTCACTACCTATCACAGTTTCGAAGGCCATAAAATGCCAAAATAACACCCCCCCCCCAAATGACCCCATTTTGGAAAGTAGACACCCCAAGGAAATTGCTGAAGGGCATGTTGAGCCCATTGAATATTTTTTTTTTGTCCCAAGTGATTGAATAATGACACAAAAAAAAAAAAGTTTACAAAAAGTTGTCACTAAATTATATATTGTTCACACATGCCATAGTTATATGTGGAATTGCACTCCAAAATATATTCTGCTGCTTCTTCTGAGTACGGGGATACCACATATGTGGGACTTTTTGGGAGTCTAGCCGCGTACGGCACCCCGAAAACCAATCACTGCCTTCAGGGTTTCTAAGGGTGCAAATTTTTGATTTCACTTCTCACTACCTATCACAGTTTCAAAGGCCATAAAATGACAAAATAGCACAAACCCCCCCCCCCCAAATGACCCCATTTTGGAAAGTAGACACCCCAAGCTATTTACTGAGAGGCATGTTGAGTCCATGAAATATTTTATATTTTGCCACAAGTTGCAGGAATATTACAATTTTTTTTTTTTTTTTGCACAAAGTTGTCACTAAATGATATATTGCTCCCACATGCTATGGGCATAAGTCAAATTACACCCCAAAATAAATTCTGCTGCTTCTCTCGAGTACGGGGATACCACATGTGGGGGACTTTTTGGGAGCCTAGCCACGTACAGGACCCCGAAAACCAAGCACAGCCTTCCGGATTTAAATATAAAACGCTACCAAAAAAACTGTTAGCAATCGCAGGGATCAGGCCTGACTCTGCGATCGCTGCAGTTATGTGTTTAGTGTTTTGTAAGTGACAGTGATCAATCGATACTGCACTTGGGTGGGCTGGGCGGAGGGGCAAAACGCAGGTGCTAGCAGGTATCTGGGCTGATCCTGCTAACAATGCATTTTTTTTGGAACCCTAAACTGCTGGGGACGCTAGTATAGATCTGATCAGATCAGATATTGATCTGTTCAGATTCTATACCACTACGGGAGGTTTTTTGTTATATTGTGAAAGATGATGTTATGTTGAGTAAATTGATACGCAACATGTCACGCTTCAAAATTGCGTGCGCTTGTGGAATGGCAACAAACTTATACCCTTAAAAATCTCCATAGGCAACATTTAAAAAATTCTACAGTTTGCGTGTTTTGAGTTACAGAGGAGGCCTAGGGCTTGAATTATTGATCTCACTCTAATGATCGCGGTGATACCTCACATGTGTGGTTTGAACACCGTATACATATGCAGGCGCTACTCATGTAACTCATGTATGCATTGGCTTCTGCATGCAAGCTCATCAGGACGGGGTGCATTAACCACTTCCCGACCAGCGCACGACGATGTACGTCGACAGAATGGCACGGGAAGGCATATTTTACTTTTTATTTTTACATTGTGTTACTTTTATTCCTATTACAAGGAATGTAAAAATCCCTTGTAATAGAAAAAAAAGCATAACATGACCTTTTAAATATGAGATCTGGGGTCAAAAAGACCTCAGATCTCATATTTACACTAAAATGCAATTAAAAAAAAAATATGTTGTTTGAAAAAAACATGTCCCTTTAAGAGATATGGGCAGAAGTGACATTTTGACGTCGCTTCTGCCCTGCAATGGTATGGAGCTGGGTGGCGGCCATCTTCCCCTCACTCAGCTCCATGCGAAGCAGCGGAAAGGACCCGATCGCCTCCGCCACTTCCGGCGGCTCCGATAAGCGCCAGAGGGTACCGTAGCATGGCGTTTGGGGGCCCTCTCCCACCACCGATAAAAGTGATCTCACGGAGAATCTGCCACTGAGACCACTTTTATGTGAAAGCGAGCTGCCCGCTGAAGAAGTGGATACCGGGGTTATGACAGCTAGCTGCTACCATAACAACAATATTCCACTTCAAAGAAAAGGTCCGTAAGTGTTTAAAGTGTGACATGTTAGGTATCTATTTACTCATCGTAAACATCATCTTTCCCATTATACAAAAAAATTGGGCTAAAGTTAGTGTTGTTTTTTTTATTTATTATTCATGAAACTGTTTTGTTCCCCAAAAAAACGCATTTAAAAAAATTGCTGCACAAATACCGTGTGACATAAAAAGTTTCAACAACCACCATTTTATCCTGTGTCTACTAAAACAATATATGTGGGTTTGGGGGTTCCGAGTTATTTTCTAGCAAAAGAATGATGATTTTTACATGTAGGAGAGAAGTATCGGAATTGGCCTGGGTGGCAAGTGGTTAATTACCATAAGTAACATGCAAATAATTATTATATATTGCTTTTAAGGTAATTTACTATATTTTCAAAATCTGTACTCAAGCAGGTGGCTTTACGGACAAATTATTAAAGTTTGAAGTTATAACTTCCAAACAGTAATTTCACAGTAAATGGATAATAAATAAATGATTATCTTATAACATATAGCATATACAGTAAATATATGATTTAGCTTGAATATAACAGTACCTTTTCAGCAGGCAGCAGATTCTCATTCTCCCTCTTAACTGTGTGAGAAATGGGATTGTGGGTAAATCTTATACACATAAACACAAGTTTTTTCCTTGTAGTTAAGAGGGCTGGGCTGGAAGGGAGCATTTGTCTTTTAGACACATGCCCTTTCTATGACACTGCAATGAGAGGTGTGCCTCCACTGCAGCATTTTTATTGGACATCTGGGACTAACGGTAAAGTGTACCATTGGTCCAAGACTCCAAGCTGTTTATTGAGCTCAGTGCCACTGACAAGAAGTGAGAGGCACTGTGAGCTCATCCTCTCAG
Organism: Lithobates pipiens; assembly: GCF_037356315.1. NCBI lineage: Eukaryota > Metazoa > Chordata > Amphibia > Anura > Ranidae > Lithobates > Lithobates pipiens. The sequence continues at coordinate 68,035,149 of NW_027507903.1, forward strand.
TCTGCTGCAAACAGAGTGTGGCAGCTTGTATTTGAAGTTGCCGCTCTGTATTTAGTTTCTGACAGGCTGCACAAGGAGCCCCATATCTATGGAACTATAGGTCCTAGGAGCCCCACATTTGTACCAGTGGTGGGGTAGCACTTAGGCTACATATCCTCCAATGTTCATGGCAGGTGAGGCCCTGACTCCCCTGCCTCCCCATGTCCCTTGAACATAGGGTACTTAACTGACAAAAAGAGGCTGCAGTTTCGTTGGGGTTGGTTTACTAACACAGGAAAGTGCACAATCTGGTGCAGCTCTGCCTAAAAAAAGCATTCACTTCCCAGGATTGATTGTAAAATCTTAATTGAACAGATAGCTGAAGTTAAAAGCTGATTGGCTACCATGCACATTTGCCCCAGATTTTGCACTCTCCAGTTTTAGTAAATCAACTCTATAGTAGACATGTGCATCATATAAATTTGTTTAGTTTCGTTCTGTTCCATTTCGTATTAGCCATTAATTCGTATTTCGTAATTCGTGTCCGAAATTCAATTCGGATTCATACAAAATAAGAATTTTCGTTAGGTTCGTTAACTTTTCGTAACAATTACGAACGTTTGTTATGATGATTTTTATCATTATGAGGGGCTCCCACCATCCCTGTGCTGTGCTCATTATGAGGGGCTCCCACCATCCCTGTGCTGTGCTGACTTCCTGGGTTTTTAACTTCATCATTAGGGATGAGCTTCGTGTTCGAGTCGAACATACGTTCGTCTCGAACATTGGCTGTTCGCCGAATTCCGAACGTTATGGGCCGTTCGCGACAAATGATTGGCCAAGCATGCACTGTGACCCCACATGCTTGGCCAATCACAGTGCCGGCAGCGAGGAGAGCCATGATTGGCCACGGGCAGGATGCCTGTGGCCAATCATAGCTCAGGCTGTGTAGTACACGCCCCACACTATATAAGGCCGCCAGCGTGGCGGCCTTGTGTAGTGTGTTGGCATCTGAAGCAGTTAGTGGGTGTTCTGTGTACCTTCAACACAGTATACACCGATCGTTATCGGTCATTTTTTCGTTCTTGCTCTTCTGTAGTGTATGTCTGCGTGCCCTGACCACAGTATACACCGCTAAATTCACCTATATAGCTAGCGATATATCTATCTTTTATAATGGAGCTTGCAGTCAGTGTTAGGAGCTTGTGCGTGCTGTCTGCGTGCTCTGAACCCAGTATACACCGCTATATCCACCTATATAGAAAACTATCTTGCTCGTTTTAAATAGAGCTTGCAGTCAGCGGTAGGAGCTTGTGCGTGCTGTCTGCGTGCTCTGAACCCAGTATATACCGCTATATCCACCTATATAGCAAACTATCTTGCTCGTTTTAAATAGAGCTTGCAGTCAGCGGTAGGAGCTTGTGCGAGCTGTCTGCGTGCTCTGACCCACTAAACACTGCTATATCCACCTATATAGCAAACTATCTTGCTCGTTTTAAATAGAGCTTGCAGTCAGCGGTAGGAGCTTGTGCGTGCTGTCTGCGTGCTCTGAACCCAGTATATACCGCTATATCCACCTATATAGCAAACTATCTTGCTCGTTTTAAATAGAGCTTGCAGTCAGCGGTAGGAGCTTGTGCGAGCTGTCTGCGTGCTCTGACCCACTAAACACTGCTATATCCACCTATATAGCAAACTATCTTGCTCGTTTTAAATAGAGCTTGCAGTCAGCGGTAGAAGCTTGTGCGTGCTGTCTGCGTGCTCTGAACCCAGTATACACCGCTATATCCACCTATATAGCAAACTATCTTGCTCGTTTTAAATAGAGCTTGCAGTCAGCGGTAGGAGCTTGTGCGTGCTGTCTGCGTGCTCTGAACCCAGTATATACCGCTATATCCACCTATATAGCAAACTATCTTGCTCGTTTTAAATAGAGCTTGCAGTCAGCGGTAGGAGCTTGTGCGAGCTGTCTGCGTGCTCTGACCCACTAAACACTGCTATATCCACCTATATAGCAAACTATCTTGCTCGTTTTAAATAGAGCTTGCAGTCAGCGGTAGGAGCTTGTGCGTGCTGTCTGCGTGCTCTGAACCCAGTATATACCGCTATATCCACCTATATAGCAAACTATCTTGCTCGTTTTAAATAGAGCTTGCAGTCAGCGGTAGGAGCTTGTGCGAGCTGTCTGCGTGCTCTGACCCACTAAACACTGCTATATCCACCTATATAGCAAACTATCTTGCTCGTTTTAAATAGAGCTTGCAGTCAGCGGTAGAAGCTTGTGCGTGCTGTCTGCGTGCTCTGAACCCAGTATACACCGCTATATCCACCTATATAGCAAACTATCTTGCTCGTTTTAAATAGAGCTTGCAGTCAGCGGTAGGAGCTTGTGCGTGCTGTCTGCGTGCTCTGAACCCAGTATACACCGCTATATCCACCTACATAGCTCTTCTCTATTTGAGCCATCTGCCATCTGCAGGAGTTAGTGGAAGTTGTGTGTGCCTCCAGCACAATATACACTGCCCAATTGCTGTTTTTCCCTTCGGGCCATTACCATGTCTGGAAGGCCAGCAAGGAGAGGCAGACAGGAGCGAGCCGATAAAAGAGGGCAAGCAGGCTCTGTGTCTAGAGACAACAGTTCTGGTCGTGGACGCGGTGCATCGTCATCATCAGCACGTGGCCATGGGACACGCTTGTCCTTCTTTTCGGCAGCTGGACATGTTGAGCCGCAACATGCCAACGACTTGGTAGAGTGGATGACCAAGCCCTCTTCATCCTCCTCATCCTCTCTCACCCAGTCTCAGGGTACTAGCAAAGCAGCTGCCAACGCATTGTCTTCCCTCCTCTCAATGTCATCATCAGTGACTCCTTCCCTAGACCCACCACGTGCTCCTGAGGAGTCTCCTGAACTCTTTGAGCACAGTGTTGGGTACATGCTCCAGGAGGATGCCCAGTGTTTTGTAGGCTCTGATGATGATACTCAGTTAGAGGAAGGCAGTAGCGTGAATGCAGAGAGAGGGGATGCTCAAGAAGGACAGCAATCTGGCAGTCATGTTCCACAAGCTGCAGCATACTGCCAGGTTTGCTCCAGCGATGAAGAGGGAGGGGATGGTGAGGGCACTGACTCCACGTGGGTGCCTGGTAGGAGAGAGGAGGAGGAGGAGGAGGCACATGTCCAACGAGGCAGGATGCCCTCAGGGGGCCAGCTTAGGGGCAGCACACTGACTGAATCACACCGCAGAGCTCCGCCTCTGCAGGGTGCTGCTTCTGCGCGTTATTCTAAAAGTTCTTTGGTGTGGGCCTTTTTTGAGACGAGTGCATCAGATCGCACCGCTGCTATTTGCAACATATGTCTCAAGCGTATCTCGCGTGGCCAAAACATCAGCCGCTTGGGCACCACATGCTTGGCCAGACATATGTTGACCTGCCATGCAGCTCGTTGGCAAGCGTACCTCAAAGACCCACACCAAAGAACAAAGCGGACCTCTCCTTGCTCCTCATCAGCTGGGATCTCCAACCCCACTAGACCTTCAGTCCTCTCTGAAACCTGCGCTGAGAGGAATGAAGGTGTAGAATTAGGTGAGTCACAGCCAAGTGCTTCCGGGCACTATGCTAGCAGTACACCCACGTCCGATTATAGCAGGCAAATGTCCCTGCCCCAGCTGCTGGACTGGCGAAAGAAGTTCATGCCCAGCGGTTGAATGCTAGCTTGGCTAAATTGCTAGGACTTCAACTGCTGCCTTTTCAGTTGGTAGACTCAGCCCCCTTCCGTGAGTTTGTACAATGTGCGGTTCCTCAGTGGCCGGTCCCCAAACGCCACTTTTTCTCACGGAAGGCGATTCCGGCTCTCTACCAGCATGTGGAAGGCAATGTCCTTGCCTCGCTGGACAGGGCGGTCAGTGATAAGGGGCATATTACCGCTGACTCATGGTCCAGCAGGCATGGACAGGGACGTTACCTGTCTTTCACGGCCCATTGGGTCACTCTTCTGGCAGCTGGGAAGGATGCAGGACAAGGTGCAGTAGTGTTGGAGGTTGTTCCACCACCACGCCTCCAAAATGCTACTATTGGTTGTGACACACCTCTCTCCTCCACCCCTCCTCTTCTTCTTCCTCCATGGCCTCTTCCAGTGCTCTGTCCTCAGAACCAGCGGTGCTCCGTAGGCGTTCCAGGGGCTACGCAAGTACGCAGGCAAAATGATCCCATGCCGTGCTTGCGCTGGTTTGTTTGGGGGACAGGAGCCACACTGGGGTGGATGTTTTGTCAGCTCTGCAGGGGCAGGCCGAGAGGTGATTGACGCCACGCCAGCTTAAGCCAGGAATGGTGGTTTGCGACAATGGCACCAACCTCCTCTCCGCCCTCCGACAGGGACAACTGACCCATGTGCCCTGTGTAGCTCACGTCCTTAACTTGGTGGTGCAGCGGTTCTTGGGCAGGTACCCAGGCTTACAGGATGTCCTGAAGCAGGCCAGGAAAGTCTGTGTGCATTTCCGCCGATCATTTAATGCCTGTGCTCGGCTGGCTGAGCTCCAAAAGGAGTTGAACCTGCCCAAGAACCACCTTATATGTGACATGCCCACCAGGTGGAACACAACGTTGGCCATGCTGCAGCGGCTGCACACACAGCAGATGGCCATCAATGAGTACCTGTGCGACTACGGCACCAGGACAGGGTCAGGGGAGCTCGGTTTTTTCTCACCACGCCAGTGGGGCATGATCAGGGATGCATGCACTGTCCTGTCACCGATTGAGGAGGCCACAGGGATGGTGAGCAGTGACAGTGCATGCATCAGTGACACTGTACCTCTTGTCCACCTCTTGGAGCATACGCTGCGTGGAATAATGGACAGGGCACTTGAGGCAGAACAGAGGCAGGAAGAGGAGGACTTCCTTGCCTCTCAAGGCCCCCTTTATCCAGACAGTGTTCCTGCTGTGCCACCCATCACACAGGAAGAGGATGAGGAGGAGGAGGAGGATGATTGTGTCAGCATGGAGGTGGAGGCTGGCACTCAGCATCAGCAGCAGCAGTCTTGTAGGGAGGATTTACAGTCCCAAGAAACCCGTGGACTTGTACATGGTTGGGAGGAGGAAGCTGTGGATCATGTTGTCCTTAGTGACCCAGAGGACTCCGGACCGAATGCCTCAGCTAACCTACGCTGCATGGCCTCCCTGATCCTGCAAAGCCTGCAGAAGGATCCTCGTATTCTTCGGATCAAGGAGAGGGACCATTACTGGCTGGCCACTCTCCTTGATCCACGGTACAAGGGTAAGGTTGCCAACCTTATCGTGCCATCGCAGAGGGAGCAGAGGATGAGACATCTCCGGGAGGCCTTGCAGAAAGGTCTGTGCAACGCGTTCCCAGAGACTGGGAGGTTACAAACTCCTGGTCCTGGACAACGTGTTGCTGAGGCATCGGTCAGAAGGAGTGGTGGAGAAGGTGGCCGTCTGACCGATGCTTTCAGACAATTTTTTAGTCCGCAGCCCCAAGGTATGATCGGTTCCAGCAACCATCGCCAGCGTCTGATTTACATGGTGCAGGAATACCTAGGGGCAAGGTCAGACTTGGACACCTTTCCCACCGAAAATCCTCTGGCTTACTGGGTCTTGAGGATGGATCACTGGCCAGAGCTTGCACAGTATGCAATTGAGCTACTGGCCTGTCCTGCATCCAGCGTTCTTTCGGAACGCACCTTCAGTGCTGCTGGTGGCTTTGTTACCGATCACAGGGTGCGCCTGTCCACGGAATCAGTTGATCAACTGACCTTCATCAAGATGAATCAGTCTTGGATCACCCACAGATACCAAGCACCTGAAGCTGATGTAACCGAATAATTTTTTTTTAAATATCACATCCCTTCAAGACTGCCTATGCCGAGTGACTGTCCTGTTATGTTGATTGTCTATCCTCTTCCTCCTCCGCTGATATGTTGGAAGAACATTTCTGGTTCTGGGTGATGCCATCAGCCCAATTTTTCTGCCCCTGTTTAACAGGGGCGTTTAATTACAATTTTTGATGCAATGCTTTGCAGCAGGGCTAATTCCTGCACTACAACTAGAGTATATGGGAGAGGTTGCAGTGTGGTGGCACCAGCACCAGTGCCTAAGGCCCAATTTTTCTGCCCCTGTTTAACAGGGGTGTTTAATTACAATTTTTGATGCAATGCTTTGCAGCAGGGCTAATTCCTGCACTAAAACTAGAGTATATGGGAGAGGTTGCAGTGTCGTGGCACCAGCACCAGTGCCTAAGGCCCAATTTTTCTGCCCCTGTTTAACAGGGGCGTTTAATTACAATTTTTGATGCAATACTTTGCAGCAGGGCTAATTCCTGCACTAAAACTAGAGTATATGGGAGAGGTTGCAGTGATGTGGCACCAGCACCAGTGCCTAAGGCCCAATTTTTCTGCCCCTGTTTAACAGGGGTGTTTAATTACAATTTTTGATGCAATGCTTTGCAGCAGGGCTAATTCCTGCACTAAAACTAGAGTATATGGGAGAGGTTGCAGTGTGGTGGCACCAGCACCAGTGCCTAAGGCCCAATTTTTCTGCCCCTGTTTAACAGGGGAGTTTAATTACAATTTTTGATGCAATGCTTTGCAGCAGGGCTAATTCCTGCACTACAACTAGAGTATATGGGAGAGGTTGCAGTGATGTGGCACCAACACCAGTGCCTAAGGCCCAATTTTTCTGCCCCTGTTTAACAGGGGCGTTTAATTAAAATTTTTGATGCAATGCTTTGCAGCAGGGCTAATTCCTGCACTAAAACTAGAGTATATGGGAGAGGTTGCAGTGATGTGGCACCAGCACCAGTGCCTAAGGCCCAATTTTTCTGCCCCTGTTTAACAGGGGTGTTTAATTACAATTTTTGATGCAATGCTTTGCAGCAGGGCTAATTCCTGCACTAAAACTAGAGTATATGGGAGAGGTTGCAGTGTCGTGGCACCAGCACCAGTGCCTAAGGCCCAATTTTTCTGCCCCTGTTTAACAGGGGCGTTTAATTACAATTTTTGATGCAATACTTTGCAGCAGGGCTAATTCCTGCACTAAAACTAGAGTATATGGGAGAGGTTGCAGTGATGTGGCACCAGCACCAGTGCCTAAGGCCCAATTTTTCTGCCCCTGTTTAACAGGGGTGTTTAATTACAATTTTTGATGCAATGCTTTGCAGCAGGGCTAATTCCTGCACTAAAACTAGAGTATATGGGAGAGGTTGCAGTGTGGTGGCACCAGCACCAGTGCCTAAGGCCCAATTTTTCTGCCCCTGTTTAACAGGGGAGTTTAATTACAATTTTTGATGCAATGCTTTGCAGCAGGGCTAATTCCTGCACTACAACTAGAGTATATGGGAGAGGTTGCAGTGTCGTGGCACCAACACCAGTGCCTAAGGCCCAATTTTTCTGCCCCTGTTTAACAGGGGCGTTTAATTAAAATTTTTGATGCAATGCTTTGCAGCAGGGCTAATTCCTGCACTAAAACTAGAGTATATGGGAGAGGTTGCAGTGATGTGGCACCAGCACCAGTGCCTAAGGCCCAATTTTTCTGCCCCTGTTTAACAGGGGTGTTTAATTACAATTTTTGATGCAATGCTTTGCAGCAGGGCTAATTCCTGCACTAAAACTAGAGTATATGGGAGAGGTTGCAGTGTCGTGGCACCAGCACCAGTGCCTAAGGCCCAATTTTTCTGCCCCTGTTTAACAGGGGCGTTTAATTACAATTTTTGATGCAATGCTTTGCAGCAGGGCTAATTCCTGCACTAAAACTAGAGTATATGGGAGAGGTTGCAGTGTGGTGGCACCAGCACCAGTGCCTAAGGCCCAATTTTTCTGCCCCTGTTTAACAGGGGAGTTTAATTACAATTTTTGATGCAATGCTTTGCAGCAGGGCTAATTCCTGCACTACAACTAGAGTATATGGGAGAGGTTGCAGTGATGTGGCACCAGCACCAGTGCCTAAGGCCCAATTTTTCTGCCCCTGTTTAACAGGGGTGTTTAATTACAATTTTTGATGCAATGCTTTGCAGCAGGGCTAATTCCTGCACTAAAACTAGAGTATATGGGAGAGGTTGCAGTGTCGTGGCACCAGCACCAGTGCCTAAGGCCCAATTTTTCTGCCCCTGTTTAACAGGGGCGTTTAATTACAATTTTTGATGCAATGCTTTGCAGCAGGGCTAATTCCTGCACTAAAACTAGAGTATATGGGAGAGGTTGCAGTGTCGTGGCACCAGCACCAGTGCCTACGGCCCAATTTTTCTGCCCCTGTTTAACAGGGACATGTAATTACAATTCTTGATATAATATTTCACAGGAGGGCCCGTTCCTGTGCCCACCCAGAGTAACTGTGAGGACTTATAGTGGTGTGGCACCAGCACCACAACCACCAAAGGTCAATTTTTCTCACACTGTTCAACAATGGCATGTAATTACAATTCTTGATATAATCGTTCACAGCAGGGCGCTCCAGCGCCCACCAAGAGTCACTTTGAGGGCTTACAATGTTGTGGCAAAACCAACACCTTGTTCCTATGTTTTCCAAAAAGCTTAAAAATAGTTTTTTTGACTGGAGCTACACTTTAAAAATGTACCAATTGAAAATTACAAACAGATTCAACTTAACACAACAAACCTACACAGTCCCTGTCTTGTTTGCACCACCTGTATACTGCTGTTCTGAGTATATAGGGCCTGGGGGCCACACGCGTTTCCTTTTTTTAATATGGGTACGGGGTTCCCCTTAATATGCGTACAAGACCCAAAGGGGCTGGTAATGGGCAGGGAGGGCTACCCATGCCATTTTTCTCAATGATTTTCAACCATATTGCAGGAACCAGATATAACATTAAAACCGCAAGCAGTTTTAAATGATGTTATTTCCGTTAAATGTCATTTTGTGCAGGGACTGTTCTAAACACGGGAAACACGTGGCACTTCACAGGCATACTACAGACACCACCCAGGCACGATATTTAAAGGAATATTTCACTTTTTTTTTCACTTTAATCGTCATTAAAATAAGTGCTCCCGCCAAAACGGCCATTTTTAAAAACATTTTAGGCATTGATCCATGTCCCCTGGGGCAGGAGCCAGGTCCCCAAACCCTTTTTAGGACAGCATCTTGCATATTAGCCGTTAAAATTAGCACTTTTAATTTCGAACGTTCGAGTCCCATAGACTTCAATGGGGTTCTAAAGTTCGTACGAATTTGGGGTCCGTTCGAAAGTTTTGGTGCAAACCGAACCGGGGGGTGTTCAGCTCATCCCTATTCATCATAAAGAATAATCAGAATTAACGAAAATTCTTATTTTGTCCGATTCTAAATCTCCCATCAAATAACCAGTACCAGTCTTCTACTCCCATATTAAAAAAGGTAATTTTCCCAACCCTCACTCAGCAGCAGAAGAAAACTTCTGATTGGTCAACAAAACATCAGTCACATTTCCATGTAATGGAATTTAGATCCGGAATTCGTAAATTAAATTTCATATTTCGTACAAAATTCGGAAGCATAACAATTCGTATTTTGGATCCTCCCGAATGTATGAATTTATGGAAATTTGTACGAATTTTTGATTCGTGCAAAACTAATCACACATGTCTACCCCATAGTGTCTGCTTCTGTGTGTGTCCACAAAGGATTTGTATACTGGCGTAGTCAATAACAGAGACTTTTGCTGTTAGACTGTTACAGCATTTATTCCACCCTCCATCCATTAGAGGGCACCCAGGGACATGGGCCACAAGAAACTCTGAAGAAAAATATGGAGGATTGTGGCGGAATGTATTTAAATCATTACTACAGGTTGGCTGAAAACGACAATTTCCAAGAGAGGGACATTAAAGAGGATGGGCTGTAATAATTTGGGTAGAGAGAGGAAGAAGGTTCTCTTTCTGTGGGGAGACCAAGACTGAGACAAGATGCCAGGCTGGGGTGACAATAGCTGCTATAAAGTGTTAGCCCCCGTACACACACGGTCGGACATTCCGACAACAAAATCCGTCGCATTTTTTCCAATGGATTTTGTCCGAAACTGATGTTGCATACACATGGTCGGACAAAGTTGTTGGAAAATCCGATCATTGGGAACGTGATGACATTCGTTTGTTGCGACGGGCTACTTTTCGGCTAGTAGCCAATAGCTTTGGTCTTGCAATTTGATCTGAGCATGCCTGGCACTTTGTCCGATCGGAAATTCTCTATAAACGATTGTAAGAAGTCCGGAAATCGGATTTTGTTGTGGGAAATTCCGAGGGAAAAAGTCAGATACAGCCCACACACGATCAGATTTTCTGACAATATAATCCGATCAGACCTTTTCCGACCGTGTGTACAGGGCATAACAAGAGTCACAGCCCTAGGTCTGCTATGGCTGCTGACCTCATACCCAAGATGATGTTGCCTAGGTACAGTCGTAGGTCTTTGTAAACCACGCAAATGTTTTTTTTAAAAATTGTTTTTGAAGTGAATCATCTGGCGACAATGGGGACATGGAAGACAAAAAAAAAAGAGTTTCTGAACCTCCACCACTCAGCCCAAAAGTAGTTATACGTACACCTTAAAAGGAATTCTCGCTAACAGTGAAAATAGTGTGTGCATTGTTTAGGTTTATAAAACACAAACCACAAGATTGCCAAATTCTTTTTATGCTAAATGTAATTTTGCAAATCCTCACTTTGTAGTTAGTTAGAGCAAAATAATTAGCTCAGATCTTCCACCCCTTCTACTGTCTGTTTACTTCAGGATCTTTTTCATCTCTGCACCTGCAGTCTTTTCATATAAATGTCAAATTATTTTAAATCCAGTCACACTAGGAATAAAAGATTGTAATTAAACTCAGTATAACTAAACATCAATCTCAACATACCAGGAATTAGTACTGAGCTCATGAAACTACACATCAAATGCATTAATGGTACCAAGAGACATTCATAGCTGTTGTTTGTTGGAAAACATGTTAACATTTTTTTTTCTTTTAACCTTGAGTTCCATGTACGTATAAAGTGGTGACCTTTGATCAAAAAAACAGCCTTTAACCAAAGCTCCAGGCTTAGCCCTGCACCTAGAATTGCGAAAAATGGGGACCTTAATAAAATGGAGACATTCTTCATCCACCGCTGACCATTAATTAATTCTTCATTCTACATAGAAATAAGGATTTTCCAAAGAAGAGAAAAGGCAACTAAATGACCTAGAATAATGAACTAAACACCCAAAAACTCAATGGGGTTAAAACTGGAGAGTGAAAAATCTTGTGCAGCTCTGCATAAAAGCCAACCAGTTTACGGTTTATTTTATTTATTTTTATTTTTTTTATTTTTTTTTGATTTAAAGATATTTATTGAAACAAAGACGATACATGTATCAAATTGCTCTCACGCAGGAGAGTCAGCAGTAAGGCACATGGTAAGCAACAAAAGACAGTATGCCAAGGGACAATAAAAAGGGAGATAATGGCACCCGCGAACAGAAACCGCAAAGATAATGGCCATGAATGCGGGGCACATGTGAACTGGGGGGGAGCGAATGATGCACATGGGAGTCCACTGCTAAAAAAGGAAGTCCAGGGGAGGGGGAGAGGGGAACGTTTTCAGTGGTAAAGGGAGAATTCAATTTCCTTTGGGGAGCCCGGCTTCCAGACACCCCACATGGGCTCAGACTGTGTCAGGAGCTCTGAGCCCCCCAAACCCCTAACCCCCTAGGACTACCGAGTGCATCAAGCCTGACATAGGACAACTTAAAAAGAATAATGTCAACCAAACAAACTCAGTGACTGATAACGTAATAAATAGTGCGATCCGACTCTGGACCCTCCAAACAAGAAACAAAGGGAGGGGCCAGAGTGGGGTAGGCCCTATGGGCCACAAGACAACAGTGCCTATGCAGGCCGAAAGGTAGGAGCGATTAATCTTGCTCAGTCCAGGCTCTGAACTTGTGCCAAATATCCATCACCTCCCGACGAAAGATTTCGAGGGGAGGGACGGAGTAAAGAGAAGAAGAAAGACAGGACAGAAACAGAGGGGACAGAAGAGGGAAAAGGGGGAAGGGAAAGGAGTGGGTTGGGGAGGTACCCATGCCAGGGGGAGCTCCTAGGGGAAGACGGGGATCTCGCTGTGATACTGGGTGTCAAAATTATGTCCTGTTCTAGGGCTAGAGGAGAACCCCCACGTAGCGAGCCCAGGGATCCCAGATTTTCTTGAATTTTTTAGATTTATCAATGATGAGACTGGAGGTCCTTTCTTGGAACATAATCCAGGAGATTTTTTGTTTAGCTGCTGGGTACGAGACCCTTGGGGACTTCCAAGCCCGGGCTATGGTCATCTTGGCACTAATCAGAATGTAATGGATCAAACATTGCTGGTATTTAGAAATTTTGGGGATTGTCTGGTTCAGGAGCGCTATAGCTGGGGTTTGGGGGGCCGCAACGTCAGTGACCTTGCGGATCAGGGAGAAGATCTTGTTCCAGTAGCTTCTGACCCGGGGACACTCCCACAGGATATGGAGAAGGGAGCCCATGTGACCACAGCCTCGAAAACATAGAGGCGAGGTCTGAGGGTAGAATTTAGCCAGGCGGGTTGGGACCAAATACCACCTAGTGAGGACCTTAATGTCTGCCTCAATGAGGGAGACATTAAGGATCCCTGCGAAGGCTCTCGTAAAATAGGAGTGCCAAGTGTCCATGTCCCACTCCAAGTCAAGGTCTCGTTCCTAGCTTAGCATATAACTGGATTTCTCCGAGGGGTAGACAGAGCTGTGTAGATCAGGGAGATTCCCCCCTTCATGTCCATGGCCGAGACACACCATTGTTCATAAGGAGTGACCTCGAGGCGATCTGAATTGGTGGGTAGGAGAGTGCGTAAGAAATGAGCTATCTGGTAAAAGCGGAACTGCTCCGTGGGGGGCATGGCAAGTTGGGAGATGCATTGCTTCAAGGTGACGGGACCATTCATATTAAAGAAGTGACCAATCCTATATAGGCCTTTGTCCAGCCACCATTGAAAAGCTTTAACATTAAGACCGGGGGGGAAGGCGGGGTTATTAAAGATGTGGGCCAGGGGGTGCCAGCTGGAAGTAACATTATTCATCTTATGTAGGGTGTCGCAAATCGCGAAGGAATGGGAGAGAGTAGGGGACATGATCGGGGGTCTGCTTTTTGAGGGGCGCCAAAGAAGAAAGTCAATGGTGAAGTTGGGGATTGCCTGTCTCTCCATCTCAATCCAATCCGGTTTGGGTCCTCTCGAGTATACAGTCGAAATTTGGTTCAGGTGAGCAGCGTGATAGTACCAGCGGAGGTTGGGCAAGCCCAAGCCTCCTTTCCGTCTGGGACGGAATAGAGTGTTCTTGGGGAGTCTATGGGTGGAGGACCCCCAAATAAATCGGTTAATGGACAATTGGAGTGATCGGATGTGAGATTGGGGAACAAGAATAGGGAGCGAGCGGAATAGGTAAAGAATCCTAGGGAGAAGGGTCATCTTGACCGCGTTCACCCTACCGATCCATGATAATTTGTGGAGGGACCAGTGATCTAAATCCGTCTTGAGCTTCTTAAACATAGGGGGGTAATTATGTTTGTAGAGTTGGTCGAATTTTGGGGTAAGGTGAACTCCAAGGTAGGGAATGGAGGAGGTGCTCCAGGAGAAGGGGAAACGTTCCGTTAGCCGGTCTACTGTAGCTTGGGGGGAGGAGATATTAAGGGCTAAGGATTTGGACATGTTAACCTGTAACCCTGAGGCTTGCCCGAAGTGGAGAAGAAGTTGGAGGATATTGGGAGTAGATATAAGAGGGTTGGTAACGAAAAGGAGGACATCATCGGCGAATAACGCACACTTATGTACGGATTGGCCGCATCGAACTCCATGGATGTCTGGGTGGTTCCTGATGGCGATCGCAAGCGATTCCACGCCTATGGCAAAGAGAAGGGGGGATAGGGGACAACCCTGTCTGGTGCCTTTGGAGATCGGGAACGGGTCAGAGAGGTGTCCCTGGAGCCTGACTTGAGCCCTGGGATGTGAGTATAAGGAACTCAGGAGAGTCCTGAAAGGAGAACCGAAGCCCCAGTGCTCAAGGGTGCGGAATAAAAAGGGCCAAGTGATAGTGTCAAATGCTTTCTGTAAGTCAAGCGAAAGGAGGAAGCCCTCCTGTGGGGGGCTCCCGTCCCACCGAGCCTGGAGGACAGAGATAATGTCTACAGCTCTCCTTATCTGGTCGGGGCCCTGTCTCCCCGGGATAAAGCCTACCTGATCTTTGTGGACATAGGAACTTATAAAAGAGCCCAACCTGTTAGAGAGAATTTTTGTCATTATTTTGAGGTCGTTGTTGATCAAGGAAATGGGTCTGTAGTTGCTCACTAGGCTCTGATCTTTGCCAGGTTTAGGTATGACAGATATGTATGCGAGATTGGAAGCTGGGTCAACGGGTGAGTTTTGGCCTAGGGAGTTAAAGAATCGGGTCAGGAAGGGGGAGAGGATTTCCGAAAAGGATTTATAATAACAATTGGAGAATCCGTCTGGGCCGGGGGCAGAATTTTTTTTCAGGGACTTGATCACCTCACTGACCTCCTCCTCAGTGAAAGGGGCATCCATGATGGATCGGTGAGCAGCAGAGATTTTGGGGAGGGGGATGCTGTTAAAAAATGAGTCGATCGTTTGATCGTTACCTGGGTTAGGGCCAGAGTAGAGGTCGGAATAAAATTTGTGGAAGGCCTCCAGTATTTGTTTGGGATTTTGGGTCAGAGAGCCAGACAGGGATCTGATTTTTGGTAAGGCTCTTACTCTATATTTCGGGGAAAGTTTAGCCGCGAGATGGGGGCCGAATTTGTCAGAATTAAGGTAGAATCTACCGCTTATCCACCGCAGATGCTGTTCCGCGTTGGAGGTGAGAGCTGTATTAAGTGCAAGCCTAGCCGCGTCGAGACGTGCGAGAGATGGGAGGGAAGGGTTAGCTTTGTGGGCCTGGCTAATGGAGCGGAATTCTTTCTCAAGTTTTACGATGTCTATTCGTTTCTCTCGCTTTAGGCGTGAAGAAAGTTGTATGATTTTACCCCTCATGACCACCTTGTGGGCTTCCCAAAGAGTACCAGGAGAGGTATCAGCGGTGTCATTGTGACGGAAATAATCCTTCAGTTCATGTTCAAGCATAGTGCGGTGAGCTGTATTGGATAGGAGAGAGTCCCCAAGGCGCCATTGAGGGGTGCTTGCTTTGTTCAACAGACCTGAAAGCGTAATGGAAACTAGGGAATGATCAGACCAGGGGACCTCGCATATGGTAGCCTGAGAGGCCAGTGATATGTCTGACGAATGTAGGAAGATATGGTCGATGCGGGCATACGTGTTGTGTGGGGCAGAAAAGTGAGTGTAATCCCTAGTTGTGGGGTGAAGCCATCCATCGAGTGGAGGAGTCGTGCGATAGTGAGGCTCTGCTTGGGCGGCCTTTTGAGGATGGTTTTGTGGAGGAATGATTTATCAGAAAGGAGGTCGAAGGCGACGTTTGAGTCGCCTCCTAGGACCACCTTACCTTCTATGTGAGGAGAGAGGGAAGTTAACATTGAGGAAAAGAAGCGGGTCTGGCCCTTGTTAGGAGCATAGTATGAGATGAAGGTGAACAAGGTCCCATTCACATGGCCTTTGACAAGAAGGTACCTCCCCTCACTGTCTCTTATTATATTGGAAAGGGTGAACGGGATATGTTTAGAAATGAGAATGGCCACACCTCGCTTCTTATCCTCAGCGCTAGCAAGATAAAAGGTGGGGTAATTACGATGTAAGAAAGTAGGGTTAAAGCTTTTTGGGAAGTGGGTCTCTTGTAGTAGCATAATGTCAAGTTTTCTCGAGTGGTAGCTATGAAAGGCTTTGCGTCTCTTCATTGGGGAATTCAGGCCCTGCGTATTGTGTGTCCCTATCCGGAGGGATTGGAGCGTGGGGGGATCATCAGCCATGGACACGAGGGTGGAGGAGCAAAAAAAAGCAGAAGGGTCTCACCTGATCCAGTAGAGAGGAGTTCATTGGAGTCATCAGGCGGGATCGATCCCGGTACCGCTTGGAAGACGGGTGGGGAGCTCCCCTTGGAGGTACCTGAGGGAAGAGGGAGAAGGGGGCAAAAAAAAGGAGGGAAAGCCAGAAAGGGGGGAGAGAGAGAGAAGGGTGAGAAGAGAGCAGGTCCAGGAAAGAAACTATCCTGGGCTGCATGTTAGCAGGGCTGGACGGCCAGCACCTGCTCCGGTTCCCAAAACAAAATAGGGAACGGTATGAAGGCATCCCTACAGTGGGATGAAAGCCTGGTGGTGTCCCGAGGGAAAATAAGGAGCCCTCGAGACTACAACAGGGGGAGCGGCAAAGAGTACCGCTCCGGCCGTTAGGCATTACACATTTCAAAATAACGGTGGGACCTCCAGGGGTCCGATCCATTTAGGTGAACCATCAAAATAATGGGGTTATACAGACAGGCTCAAACAGACAATATATAATGATAAGAGAGATAATGACATAATAAAAAAAATAAAAAATAAATAAAAAAAAAGGTAAAAAATGTTCAAAAAAAGCAAAATAGTTCAAAAAAAAAAAAAAGAAAAAAAAGACCTGTCTGGGTGTATAGGTGGATCATTCTTAAAGTAAAGAGAAAAAGCCGGCCTAGGCAGAGGATTAGGGCCATTCCCAGCAGGGAACGCAGGCCGAGGGATTCATCTTGGGGGGATGGAGTCACGGTGTCTCTTCGACTTTTGTTTCATCCACATCGGGGGAAGCGGGCTGGTCGGAGGGGGCCTCTTAGAGGAGCTGGAACGGGTTTCCATCTGGTCATGGTCGACCTCCTGGGAGATGAGACCAAGCTGGAGAAGTAGGCGTTCGCCATTTTGGAAGTTTGTGAAGTTGTAGGATTTCTCCTTATACTGGAATTGCAGGCGAAAGGGGAAGGCCCATCTGTATTTAATCAATTTCTGGGAGAGGACTTCCAGGAGCGGTTTGAGGGATCTCCTCTTCTGGATAGTAGCCGGAGAGATATCAGCAAAAATCTGGATTTTATTGCCGTTCAGAAGTATGTCCTCTCTATTACGCGATCGCTTCATGATTTCCTCTTTGACCCCATAAAAGTGGGGTTTGACAACAATATCCCTGGGGAGGCCATCTTGACGAGGGGCTTGAAGGGCTCTGTGCGCCCTATCCAATTCCAGCCTGTGGTCAGGAATATCAGGGATAAGATCTTTAATCAAGGCTTTGACTGAGTCCTGCACATCTAAAGTGGATTCGGGGATGCCTCTGATACGGAAATTGTATCGTCTGCTTCTGTTTTCCAAATCTTCTAATTTGGAATGGGCAGTTTCAAGTTGATCCTGAAGCGATTGTATACACAAAGTATTCTGGTTTGTGCGTGCATTAGAGTCATCAACCGCCTGTTCAATCGCGTCTATCCTGGCCCCAAGGCTCTGTATATCTGCTTCAATGGATGTAGTAATCTGTGCAGCATTTTGAGCAAGGCCTGCTGCCAGCATGTCAGAAAAGCTATTGAGAAGCTGGGCCATGTCAGGGGAGTGAATAGCCTGCATGACAGGGGCCTGTGGGGAAGCTAGCATACTGCCCGGTGTATTACTGAGGGGGGAAAAAGGCATCCCGTTCTGCAGTCTGCTTAGGAGGATGCTGGGGATGAGAAGGGATGTTGGCCACTACTCACAAGAGGAAGAGGAGTCAGCGGAGGTTCTGCTTCGATGGGGCCTGTAGCGGTGCTGCTGCCTGGGTTCAATGCGGCCGCCATCTTGGAAGGCTCAGGGGGAACCAGGCCAAAGTTAAGATGCCGGTTAACGTCCCTCTTGGGAAGCCCCTGCGACATACGGGAGGTGTCTCTGCCGTGTCCGGAGTGCGTGGATGGTCTCGCTGAAAATATTCGCTGTCGATTGCGCGGTCTGGATGCCTTAGACGGCCGGAGCGGAGCGATCCGGAAGTCCCGCGCATGCACACTCCTTTATTTTATTTTTTAAATGTAATTGAACAAGCTGAAGTTAGAAGCTGGTTGGTTACCATACAGAGCTGCAGCAGATTTTGTACACTCCAGTTTTACTAAATCAACCCCAATAAGTAGTCTACAAATAGACTACCAACAGCATAAGTTAAAAGGATAATAATGTCATAATTACGTCCCTGGCAGGCAAGAGTAGATGGCGATCTTTATAAAGCTTACTCAAAATGTTTGCCAATAAATCTTTGGTTAACATAGCTAAATCAATATAAAGTATTATATGGCCAGCTGACCTTCCAACCAATACCTTGAAATCATTACCACGTATTAAGCCTATTTCAATTTAAATCAATTAATACTGCAGCATGCAATGGAGTTGACTTACTGAGGGAGCAGAGACTTTAGCTTAGAAAACTTTCATTTTGCAAAGTTTATGTTAGCAAATAAGCTGTGTTGACTTTGAAAACCCAATTAAGTGTTTACCAAAAATCCTGTTTGTTTAATTACCCTTGAACTATTGGGTCTTCAGTTTGAACACAGCCTCACCTTATATGCCAGCATTAACTTGCTTAGGACTTTCATCAATCAACCCCAATGTTTCATGATGTTTGTGTAGGCTGCTTTGACTACGGTTACCCCAATGCTAGGACAGTTGTATATGTCTTTAGCATTATCAGAGACATTCAACATACAGCTCTGACAACACAATATCTGTAAACATTGCTTTTGGGAAGACCCACACCTTCTCATGATGGTATTAAAGCTTAAAGGAGCTTGTTTAACAAAGCTTGTTTGGCTGAACTTTTCCTGTGGATCACAGGAGTGCAGTTCGTTCTGCACTCTCGTGACACGTTTTCGGCAGACAAGGGGCTGAAGCTTGCTGATGTCACAGAGCCGGTCCAGGCTCAGGTAAGATCGTGACAATGGAGTCAGGATCCACCCACATGCCTGGAGCAGCACCCGGCTCAGAGCCTGAGCCAGCTGCCCCCGCCCCTCCACAGCCCAGCTCTACAGTGAGTGTTGGGGGGAGAACAGAGAGTCAGTGACTGACAATCACCAGCTCTCTGCTCATGGAGCTGTGAGAACCGAGCGATCGGCTGTGTTAGATTGCTCGGGTTTCAGTGTTGGAGGCACCAGGGACAGATTCAGCATCTGGCTGATGCTGCATCCACCTTGGTAAGTTTGAATCTTAAAAAAAATCCAAAACATACATTTCTTTTAAGTTTAGTTAAAGATCAACACAAAAGGTGGTCATTACATTCAGTGAGAAGCGCTGGCTGGGTTTGACAAGTTCTCTTTAAAGGTCAATTTTAGGTAAAAAAACAAAACAAAAAAACTGCAAACTGTCAAAAAGTCCCTTGTGCTGCTGGCAGGGTTGCCAGCTTTCAGTAAATGTGCGAACAGCTTCTAAAAATAATAGATTTTACAAGCTGTTTGTAAATTTACTAACAGTTGGCAACACTGGCTGCTGGCTGCTCTTAGTTGAAATCCAAAGTCCTCTACCCCCACAGTTGTAATCTTCCAGTGCTGCAGGGGGTTAATAAGATCAACTAAATCTGTTATATTCACTCATCAAAAATTATGACTATTTCAGCAATTTTCACCCCTTCTCCATTTATATTTTAACTGTACTATAACTTCCATTAATGAAAAGCACTCTATGAATGGAGGAAGGGTGGATGAATAAAAGGTCTATTCATAGAGTGCTTTTCATTAATGGAAGTTATAGTACAGTTAAAATGTAAATGGAGAAGGGGTGAAAATTGCTGAAATAGTCATAATTTTTGATGAGTGAATATAACAGATTTAGTTGATCTTATTAACCCCCTGCAGCACTGGAAGACTGAGCCCAGAGGTGGTTCAACTGCACTTTAGATTAAACTTAATTGTGTGGTCACACACCCTGAGTTGAGCACAATCACACGGGGGGAGCACGAGATTAAAGTCACCGTATATTTGATTTGGAGTACTATCACAAAGCACCCAAATTTTAGCAGAGGACTTTTTTGATGTATTGATAATTGTGCATTAATTTGCTTATTCAACTGCTTACAGTATTTCATGATAAGCACTATTTAATTAACAATCTGGCACGTGGGCACTTTATGTTATTAAGTACTAGATTTACTATGGATTGATATTTTTTATAAGCTTTTTTGTTACACGTGTATATTACACTTGTATATTGGGGATTATTCTACACACAGCGCAGCATATTGTTCTGTTCATAGAGATGTTACTTAGTTGTCCGTGCAGCGTTGCAAATCACAAAACTAGCTGCACTGAATTACAAATCATTTGGCAAGTAGAACAGTTCTTTAATATAGTTATCAGTCAAATATATATATATATATATATATATATTAAACCAAAATCCCCCCCACCTACTGCCCATACAGAAGAGCAGTGCAATACATTTATGGATTTTTTCACTTCAAAAATTTAACATATTGGTTCTGCTCTTTCTGGTCCTCCCACCCAAAGTGTTCCCCAGACACAGATCATTTCTAAACCTTTAAACTGTTTTATTGAGGTGTCATCAGATGAGGTGCAGAATATCATCAGGAAGATGAAACCTTCCACCTGTTCCCTGGACCCTCTTCCAACCTCCCTGGTAAAAATTCATATTACTGCCCTAAGTCCCCTGATCACCGCTGCTATAAATTATTCTCTCCAAGCTGGTCACATTCCCTCTGTTTTAAAAAACGCTATTATCAGACCATTGCTTAAAAAACCTACTCTTGATCCAGAAGTCCTATCAAATTATAGGCGCATCTCAAATCTTTCCTTTATATCAAAAGTACTGAAGAAAGTAGTTGCCATGCGTCTTCAGGACCACCTCAAATATAACAACTTCTTTGAAAAATTTCAGTCTGGTTTCCGCTTTGCTCACAGCGTAGAGTTACAAACGACCTTCTTATATCATCTGATGCTGGTTTTCCCTCCCTCCTCATCCTTCTGGACCTTTCGGCTGCATTCGATACTGTTGACCTTGTCATTCTTTTAAATCGGCTCCATTTTACCACTGGACTCAACGACACAGCCCTCAGTTGGTTCAAATCATACCTCACAAACTGGACAGAGTATATTTCCCTGGGTCATTTTAAATCAAATCCACATACAGTTACTTGTGGCGTCTCCCAGGGGTCAGTTCTTGGCCCCATTCTTTTCATTCTCTATCTCACCCCCCTTGGCCAAATTATCAGCCGCCATAAAATTTTATTCCACTGTTATGCTGATGATACACAGCTTTATGTAAATGCAACAGCTGAAACGCCATCTTCACAGTCATCTTTATCAGTACTCTCCACCTGTCTGGAGGAGATAAAGGTATGGATGGAGCATAATTTTCTTCAATTAAACAGTTCCAAAACAGAAGTTGTTCTGATTGGCACTCCTCATCAGATTAAATCATCACCTATAACCAGCATTACTTTTTCTGGCTCTAACATTACAGTCTCATCAACAGTTACAAATCTTGGTGTAAAAATGGATTCTCAACTCACTTTTGAAACCCATATAAATCATCTATGTAAGACTTCTTTCTACCATCTTCGTAATATTTCTAAACTCCATCCAATTCTTTCTTTTTCTGATGCTGAAAAGCTGGTTCATGCCTTTGTCTCCTCCAGACTGAAATACTGTAACGCACTTCTTATTGGGATTCCTGGAAAGAGTCTGCAGAGGCTTCAGTACATCTAAAACTCTGCAGCAAGGATCCTAATGAGAGTGCGGAAACATGAGCACATTACCCCCTTTCTCCTCTCACTCCATTGGCTTCCTGTTTCTGCCCGGATTGAGTATAAGGTTTCCCTTCTTACACATCAATGTATTTATGGACATGCCCCACCATATCTTAACCACTTTCAGACCGGACCATTTTGCTGGTCAATGACCAGAGGTCTTTTTACAATTTGGCACTGCGCTGTTTTAACTGGTAATTGTGCGGTCATGCAATGTTGTACCCAAACAAAATTTGCGTCCTTTTCTTCCCACAAATAGAGCTTTCTTTTGATGGTATTTGATTGCCTCTGCGATTTTTATTTTTTGCGATATAAACGTAAAAAGACCGCAAATTTTGAAAAAAAAAGATATTTTCTACTTTTTGTTAATAGAAAAACTCAATTTTAGTCATACATTTAAGCCAAAATGTATTCAGCCACATGTCTTTGGTAAAAAAAAAGTCAATAACTGTATATTTATTGGTTTGCGCAAAAGTTGTCACATCTACAAACTAAGGTACGTTTTCTGGAATTTACGCAGCTTTTAGTTTACGACTGCCTATCTCATTTCTTGAGGTGCTAAATGGCAGGGCAGTACAAAACCCCCCCAAATGACCCCATTTTGGAAAGTAGACCCCCTAAGGAAATTGATAAGTGGCATAATGACAAAAAAAAATTTCTTTTTTTTTTACACAAAGTTGTCACTAAATGATATATTGCTCACACATGCTATGGGCATATGTGAAATGACACCCCAAAATAAATTTTGCTGCTTCTCCTGAGTACGGGGATACCACATATGTGGGACTTTTTGGGAGCCTAGCCGCGTACGGGGCCCCGAAAACCAAGCACCGCCTTCAGGCTTTCTAAGGGCGTAAATTTTTGATTTCACTTCTCACTACCTATTACAGTTTTGAAGGCCATAAAATGCCAAGATGGCACAAAACCCCCACAAATGACCCCATTTTAGAAAGTAGACACCCCAAGCTATTTGCTGAGAGGCATGTTGAGTCCATGGAATATTTTATATTTTGCC